>NC_135661.1:38717762-39041096 GCF_964188315.1 Podarcis muralis | reverse complement strand
ATGTATTGGATTCTACTCATCTCTTGATGTTGTACAATTGTGACAGTGCCTTTGTGTGTGTTCCATTTTTTACTGCCTGATCGGCTTTCTTTTATTAGCATTCCTTTTTATGTTTTCTGATGAATTGAACTGAACTTTACTTGCCATGACTTGCCCTAAAAAATCCTGGGAAACACAGCCTGCTGAGACACTGGAACTATTCCAGTGATCCCTGCAATCTACAGTTCCCAGGATTCTCTGGAAACCTAATAAGAGAATGACTAGTAAGCGATTGTTAAGTCTATAGTGTAGATATACACCCTTCATGAAAGGACTTCATTCCTTTGGTCAGTGGTATCTCTCTAAAGAGGCAAGTGGTTCTTAATGTGATAATCTGACTGATGGGAGATGTGGGAAGTTGAGAGGAGAATACTGATTTCTCTTGACCTAAAACGTCTCTTCTGCCGTGCTGATGTTTTAATATTTTTAGAATGGATCTAAGCTCCTGGATGAGTCTTCCCCCCAAGGAATGCAACTCCCTTAAAACTTGGCACACATAGTCAAACACAGACACAAATCAAATGGCAGAAAGCATTTTATATTTTGGAAAGCCACAGTGGTTTTCTCCACTTTCCTTAATGGCTCCTTGGATTTCCTTGAAGGGGGGCTTCCTCCAAATCCCTCATCTTAATAATGTTGACCTCATTTGTCCCCCAGGCCATCTCCCCACAGACACAACACCCCCCCCCACCAACAGCCCTCCCCAACGACACTCTGCTCTCCCCTCACCCTCGATCCTTGTGGTAAAATGTGCGCCGTGAACACAGTTTGACATTTCCTGACATTTCATGAACTAATTACACTACAAATAATTAAGCATGTTCACATCTGTAACAAACGAAGGCAAAATGGTTGTCAGCAGCTGTGATTGATGACCTCCCAGAGACTTTATCTGATGAGTTTCTCTTCAACAACACCCCCTCCCCACATGCTCTGAGGCACACACACACCCCACAACTCGGTGTAGAACTTGGATGCCATTGTGCTTGCCTTCAGTTATTTAATCAGACCAAACCAATGAGAAGCTTGAAGGAAAGGATGGGGGGAATTAAAGGCTGCAATGATATATTTGCATTTCCCCCCTGGCTGGGGTGGGGCACTGAACAAGAGACATGAGCACCTCAGTTATTTGATGGTGTTAAAAGCTTGGATATTTCTTTGCTGAAAATGAGTTTTCAGAGTGGTGGTGGAGAGCTAACTTGGAAGCTCGTCATGACAAACCTACCACCAACATCAATACCCAGGAAATATAGTGGAAGTTCTAGCCATGGATGGGCTTCAGGGGGTCCATAAACTGGGCACATTCCCACTCGCAATGTACTAAAATTAATTGTACACAAAATTTTGTGTTCATGTGCATTTTTCTGGGGAATGGTGTCCGTAGCCTTAATCAGGTTCTCACAAAGCTCTGCAATCCCAAGAAGGTTAAGAAGCACTGCTAAATGCTAAACATAAGCAAAAGGGACAGGGTATGTATGTATGTGTGTGTGTGTGTCAATTCATGTTTGTATTACATTTATAGGACATCCTCTTTTGGGGTGGTACACAGGGCACACTCACACCCCACCAAGCAGTCACCCATCCAAGAACTGACCAGATGGAGACCAGCACAGATGGTTGTGGCAGGTGTCTCTATGTTCGTGCACTTGAAAGGAACAGGGAAAAATCCAACAGAGTTTGCATTCGTAGGAGAACTTACCTATTTGGCACTTTTCAAAATATATGTGAATGCACGCTTCTCTGAATTTTGCAACGCAATACGAAAATGCATACAGGGTGCATATAAACGCATATATTGGTGAAAATAACATACAAAGGGGTGTTATATTGTGGAAATTGATTTGTGTACTAGGAGAAAGTGTATACAAAAATGTCTTTATAGGGAGAAATTCACACTAAATGCTGATGGATTTTCTGGAGAACTTTTTTAAAAAGGAAAAAAACCCTCACAACTTGGTATGGAAATATGGAGAATTGAACAAGGTTGGAAAAGTAAGAAATGGAGAGAAACCAAGATTATTTCCATCCCTGCTCCCAAATATTTGTGTGTTCTTAAACACATTTACAATGGCTCTTAATTCTGAGTTACTTAGGACTGCTCTGTTAAGACTGTTTGAAATGCTTCACATATATTATCTCATTAATTATTACAAGAATCCTGTAAGAGGGGTCCTTGTTATGATCTCTGTATAAGGATAGGGAATTTGCAGCCCTCCTGGTTCTTTTGGATTCCAACTCCCCTCAGGACCAGCTGCATAGCCAGTGCTCACGCACAATGGGAATTGGAGTCCAATAGCACTTGGAGGGCCACAAATTCCCCATTTCTGACCTAAGAACTAGTAGTGGCAATTCAGTGCACACTGGGAGTCATCCCAGTTGGACTCATTTGAACTTACTTATGAGCAGAAATGGTCACAGGTAGACCTGTAAAGAACTGAACAGTGGAGCCAAGGATTATGAGAGTTGTAGTCCAACAATATCTAGATGGCCACAGGTTCCCCACCCTTTATATCTCACATTTTAATTCCTCAAAGCATTCAATAACCATGTCCCCTTTTGGGGGGGGGGCATTCTTAGAAGAGCCTTGAAGGTAGGCCAGTATTCAGATCATGCGATGAAAGGATGGGATGCACAGGGAAAGACATTGACAGCAAACTGTTGTTGTTGTTGTTTAGTCGTTTGGTCATGTCCGACTCTTCGTGACCCCATGAACCAGAGCACGCCAGGCTATGGTCCCTCAAAGTATTGTTGAGTATGTCAATGGCATAACATCAAAAATAGATCATTTTTTTCACCTGCAGAGTTATGTGGATTTAGTCAATCTATCTATTGATTAATCAATTATTCTTATTTTTATCCCAAGCTATTATTTTTTATTACTTATTATATATACCAACCTTTATCTGAAGATCACAGAGTAGTTTACAATCTAAAAATACAAAAATGAAAGCACAAAATGCATAACATAATAGCAAAAACAAAAAACCAATATCACTCCCCCCCCCTCACAAACACATATATAGAAGGCCATAGGTTGTTTAATCAGCCAAAGTCCTAGCTGAAGAGGAACATTTTGCCTATTTGGCTATATTTGTATTGAATGTGATATTGTTTTTCTATATGACATTGATTTAATTGTTTTTACTGCATGAAATTGTTTTCATTCCCCCCCCCCCCACTATATATTTCATTTATGTATGGAATTGATATACCACCCTTTGTCCCCAGGGGTCCCAGGGCAGCAAACAGATATGCAATTTTAGAAACAAAAACCAAGCAAAACATTCTGAAACAGATTGAAACTTTCTGAAAACAGCTGAAAATATCTAAAAGCTACTAAACTACTAAAAACTAAAAGCAAATACATACTTGCCTGTAACACCCACCAAATTTCAAATATATGTGAAAATGTTTGATATATGTTTGAATTGTTGGTGTTTTTACTGACAAGCTGCTCTGAGAAGTTTAATAAGAAGCAATTCCTAAATGAAAGGAAATAGCTCTCATACAATGATGCACAGTGTGATGCTAGGTGGCATGGGCCCAGGCTTCCGGAAAGATTGTATCTCCCCATACCAACCTGCCTGGGTGCTGAGATCCTTGGGGGAGCACCTTCTCTCAGTCCTATCAACATCAGAGTAAAGGGTAAAAGTGACATGAGAGAGAGCCTTTTCTGTGGCTGCTCCCATATTGTGGAATTTCCTTCCAAGAGAGGAAGCTTGGCTTCCTCTTTGTTATGCTTCCACCAGCAAGCTAAGACTTTCCTGTCCAGACAAGGCTTTTGGAAACTAAGGAGCAGGTGGTGCTGATCTCTGGGCTGCTGTCAGGGCAAACTGTATTTTAATTTATGGTTTGAAATGTGTTCTGATTTGTTTTATTATTTGCCAGATTTAAGGCAGGGTAGATGGTTCCCTGCCCCCAGGGTACCAAGCCAAGGGGCACAAAATAATGATGATGATGATGATGATGATGATGATGATGATTACAACAGCAGCAGCAGCAGCAACAACAACAACCTATACTTATGAGGGTTCCAACGGAGAAGATCTATAAAAAGCAACTGTACCAAAGGGAATTATTGTGAAAATAAGACAGGGCGGATTTGTCCTCGCTCAGGGCACCGCATTACCAAAATCCGCCCCTGTTTGTATCCCAACTTGGGAGAAAGGCAGCATGTAAATAAGGGACTCAGCTATACAGCTGCAAATAACATGTTTTGTGTTTTAAGTGCAATATACAGTGTGAAACTAGATGGCGATGGTGAGCCTTATGGAAAATTCAATGTATTTTTTAAAACGCTTAAAAAAAAAAAACATTTTCAGAACTTTTGTGTGTGTGTGTAGATTCCACCACAGTAAGTAAATACAGTGGAACCTCGGGTTGCGAACATGATCCGTGTGGGAGGCACGTTCACAACCCGCAGTGCTGCGTCTGCGCACGTACATGATGCGATTCAGCGCTTCTGCACATGGGCAAAGCACGATTTAGTGCTTCTGCGCATGCATGAGCGCCAAAACCCGGAAGTAATCTGTTCCAGTACTTCCAGGTTTGGCACGTCTATAACCCGAAAACTCGCAACCTGCAGCGTTCGCAACCCGAGGTCTGACTGTAAATAAAATGAATAAGTAAGGATTTGCTTCCTCAGGAGTAAAACACACTCCTAAGTAAGTGTGTCTAGAATTGCAACATGTAATGCAATATCATTAATGAGTTCTAGATACCTTTTGTTCCAGAAGACGTAACCTGGTGAAAATGCATTTTAGTGGGTGGCCTTGCCTCTTAGGCACATATTTTGCTCCAGCTGTACAATTATTAAACAATTATAGGGCTTTCGAAAGAATGAATAAAACGGACTATTGTTCACAGCGCACTTCAGATTTCATCTCTGTGCAGGGCAGAGCCAGGAAAGGGATGTAGAGCCATTCTCTGATGCTAACCTTTCCTTCCTCATGACAAGAGTCCCCCAACCTCCCAGAGGATCTAATAGGGAAATCATTTATCTTAAAGGCCTAGAAAACATGTCACGTCCGATTAGCAGGCAATGTATTCCCTTTTTAAAAAGCACACACACACACACACACATTATTATGCCTCATGTTGATATGCTGGCTGTATCTTGGCTAAAGCCCTGGGAAGTGGGAGCTACCTTAGAAACTAATTATTTGGACTATATATTTGAGTTGCCCAGCTTCTGCTGCAAGTATGCCACAAATCAATCCCCAAATATGTGATAATGCCCATTCTGTGACCTCTATAATAGCTGAGAAATAAAATACACTAAGGCTGCCTGAGAGCTGAGGTGCCAGCTTACGAGGGCAATTGGGGTGCTGCTGCTGACATTGCACACATGACATTGCATGGGTGTGACATATCGATGTCAGGACGTCATGCGTGCAATGCCAGGATGTTGGGAGGCGCCACATGTGGAGCTGAACACAGTGGTAGTGTGGCTTGTGATTCCTCTGCCTCCTCCTGCCCTCACCACTGGTGGGGGGCTGCTTCCACCCTCTTTCCCCTCTGCAGCAGGAGGAGGAGGGAGAAGAAAAATAGTTTGTACTTGATATCCTGCTTTATCACTACCCTAAGGAGTCTCAAAGGGACGCGGGTGGCACTGTGGGTTAAACCACAGAGCCTAGGACTGGCCAATCAGAAGGTCGCCGGTTCGAATCCCTGCGACTGGGTGAGCTGCCGTTGCTTGGTCCCAGCTCCTGCCAACCTAGCAGTTCAAAAGCACCTCAAAGTGCAAGTAGATAAATAGGTACCGCTCTGGCAGGAAGGTAAACGGCGTTTCCGTGCACTGCTTTGGTTCACCAGAAGTGGCTTAGTCATGCTGGCCACATGACCCAGAAGCTGTATGGTGACTCCCTTGGCCAATAATGCGAGATGAGCGCCGCAACCCCAGAGTCGGTCATGACTGGACCTAATGGTCAGGGGTCCCTTTACCTTTACCTTTAAGGAGTCTAACTAACATTCTTTAAGGAGCGACTAACATTCTCCTTTCCCTTCCTCCCCCACAACAAAACACCCTGTGAGGTGAGTGAGGCTGAGAGACTTCAGAGAAGTGTGACTAGCCCAAGGTCACCCAGCAGCTGCATGTGGAGGAGCAGGGACGCGAACCCAGTTCACCAGATTACGAGTCTATCGCTCTTAACCACTACACCACACTGGCTCTTGGGAAGAGGAAGAGGAGAAGGAGCTGGCTCTGTGCTCAGCCCCCTCTGTCCCCTGATATTTTTTACATTGACAGCAGCCCCTCCCAAAAAATACTTGTGGGATGGCAAAAGGGCGCGGCCCCCCAGGAGTTAGTGCCCCTGCCTGGGAGGAAGCCCCATTCAACTCAGTGGAGCTTACTTATGAGTAGGCATGGCTAAGCATTGTGGAACAGGGTGAATAAAATGGTCAGGGAACTCGAGTATCTCCCTTATGACAGGGATGGGGGACTTCAAAATGTTGTTTGGCTACAATTCCCATCATTCCAGACTACTCACCACACTGGATGCGGCAAACAATATCTAGCGTGTTTGTTTTTTTAAGGTATATAGCCTATTTTCAAAAAGTAAAAACCATTTTTAAAATGTGAAATATTTGAGCAAGAGCTGATTGACAAAGAATTTCAGGTTTGGAAGTCCTGTAAAAATAATATAATTATTTAGGAGATGTCTAGGAGTTGCCTCTAGTGGCAAGGAGGTCGACAGGGTGGGGCCTCAGTCTTTGGTAAAGGCCAGATGAACCTCAGTGACATGGCAGACCACCAACAGTGCCTCATCAGAGGATCTCAGTGACTGAGGCAAAGCATAAGAAATTTTGTAAAGTTTGGAGATCAGGGTGAATTTTGAAACCTTTCCCAAAGTTGGTTTCAGGCACATGATGATAAAACTGTATGGCCACGTTTTCCTGACCGGTGGCTGGCTATCTTTGCTAACATTCCACAACTGAATCTGGCTTCTTGGCATTAAATCTGTATCTCTGTGACCTTCATCCCTCAACTTGACTTCAATTTCTGCTAATTCCTTTTCACAAAATAAATTGCATCAGCCAGGGCTGCATTTAGCCAACTGCAGTTCAAATTGTTTCTGTTCTTTCCCCTAAATTCCTTCTCCAGATTAAATGCTGATGCACCAAAGGAACCACTCTTGGCTGAGGCGGGCAAGGCCTAATTAGATTAGTATGGATTTTGGAATTGGGTAAGTACTGTATCAGTAGCCTCCCTAGAAAATAGGTGACATGTCACGGGATATTAAGGATGGCCATTTAATGTAAAAACTTGGGTAACACATGAGTTAAATGGAGAAAATGAGGGAATGCTTTTAACCATTCTCTCAATTCAGACTGCAGAATGGTACATGCAAGTGGTGCTGATTGACATGAGCAGAAGGCCATTATGGGGCTGTGGTATAAAATCATTACAGTAAAAAGCATTTCAGAGCTGCAGAGTGATAGGACCAACATATAATGAATTATCAATAAAGAGCAGGCGATTCGGTTACATTACCTATGAACAGAAAGTGTTCCTTTATATTATTTTTAATTGGCCTTTCAGATGACTGGAATATTCAGTGCTTCCCCCAAAGTACAGGAAATGTCCTTTCATTTCACACACACACACACACACACACACACACACACTTCAGTTTGGCGGGCGTATAGGTCATCCAAATTATTATGCACAGACTTGAGCACGCTTATCCAACCTAGTGCCCTCTGGAAGTTTAGGACTACTGCTTCCTTCATCGCTGACTATTGACCATGCTTCCTGAGCCTGATAGGAGTTCAACACCTCTGGAGACCATTAGGTTAGGAAAGGCTGGTAGAAGGATTATCATTTCTGCAAAGCAAGACCACCAGTTTATTTTTCCTTTTTTTCATTACTGTGGCATTAGTGCTGGTACAGTAGTGCCTTGATAAATGATATTAAGGTGCATGGAGCCTTTCTGAAGGTGAACCCCCCCACACACTTTTAGCTCAAAGGGGAAGCATGCGGCTCAGCAGTAGAGCATCTGCCTTGCATGTGGAAAACACCAGATCCAATCCCTGATATCTCCAAGTAGGGCTGAAATCACCCACCCACAGCCCACCCACACCTAGGACTCTGGGGCAGTCCAAAATGGTGCAATCCAGCAAAAGAGTTTTGCTGATGTTGTAGCCTGGCTTTGAAAGAAGAAGTGAGAGGGTGTTATGACATGAGTGTAAGTCGAATATGTAATGCCAAGAACTGCTGAATCCTAATTTTACCTTTTGTTGCCTTGAGCGAGTTACTCAATATCCTTTTAAATAAAAATAAAAAAAATAAAAAATGCTCATCTTTAAAACTTGGATAATAACCGCCTATTAAACTTTAAAAAAATATGTGATGAGAATTAATTAGCAACATGTTTATGGGGTGCGTCAAAGATGGGGGAGAAATGCCACAGAGGTGCAATGTATTAATGATGTTTAATTAATCTAGACTAGTAGCCAAGATTTTTATTTTCTCCATATTTTTACCCCCGTTCATGGAAACAGTAGCCAAATGCAATAATAAAAAAAGGGCTGAGTAATTCATTTTATGGAAATGACTGCTTGTTCATATTATATATATATTGAAACACACCCCACAGATGGTGATTATACAGATGAACTACACACACACACACACACACACACACACACACACACACACATTGTGGCTATTGCTCAAGCATTACATCACTTTAAGCCTTGTAGCATATTATTAAATGTAATGGAATCTGCCATTATCAAAAGGGGAATGTGGGTGCTGATGGATGTTAAATGCATGTTACCTCTTTGTTAATGGGAGATTTGGGGCATCTATCTCTGGCAACACGCTGGGCAAATTTAACGGGTGGTACTGTACAAGAGCTGTCAAGTCATAATTCAAGCAGTCTGGGGTTTGCAGTGTATCACTTACGGTGAACAAGTAAGGCAGGCTTTGTGGGTTAGAAGTCGGTCGTGTTTTTGTTTAGCACACTGTACCAAAAGAAAAAAATATATATCCTGCATGGGTAAGTCACTATAGCTTAGTGTAAGAATGTGGGATGGGGGGGGGAGGGAGGTGATTCAGTTCACATTTGTAGGTGAACTTCCCTAATTTGACTTTCTTTGAGGGGGGAGAGCAAACAGAAACATCCATCAAATTCTGAACTTCTCCCAATTTTGTGATGCAGTTCCTCAGCCAGGTACATAATGTGTACAAATATTGGGGTAAATTGTGGATATAAATGCAGTTCAAGGTCTAACTCTTGTTGCTCTTCGAAAATCTTTTGCTGTCCTTCATTTCCAAACAATCCCTTCAGCGTTTTTGGAGGGAAGGTATATAAATGACAGAGGAATCCAGAAGGAAGGAAGGAAGGAAGGAAGGAAGGAAGGAAGGAAGGAAGGAAGGAAGGAAGGAAGGAAGGAAGGACAAGTTGAAGCAGAACCACTAATTAGAACATACGGTTCACATACATTAAAAATGTATTGTTATGGCTACCTCTGGAGTTAGGCTAATCCTATGATTTCTAATAATGTCCTGTAAAATTCTTGGTCTATTGAATAACTTATTCCAGCTTTTCTCTAAAATAGTTGTGTGTATTTTTATATATATTTTTTTTTAAAAAAATGATGTCATTGCAAAGAGATGAAGGGGAGCAAAGCAGTTCAATTTGAAATGTTGCTGAAAGTGATCTTTCTTTTCCCCAAGTAGTGTGAGTTATTTCTTGAGCTCAAAAGCCCTTTCCACTTATAAAAAGTCAGTCTTAGGTTGCATTCAGAAGTGCGGAATATTGCCTTAGTTTTTCCGATTATAATGCTAGTGGTTTTGGCCAATTTTCTCATGCTCCTTTCATATGGCCGTACCTCTTGTGTTAAGGAACTGTGGCTTTTTGATGGAAATCCTGACATGTCACACTACATTTCATTCACACCAATGGGTGTGGCATCAATGTATGTCATTGGACAACACCACTACTTCCCTATGCTTTCTACACATGTGTGCTTCTGCTCCCCCATGCTCCCCTCCCTGATTAAAATAGCAATAAATAACAGTATGCTGGAATATGACCCGAAATGTTATCATTTTACTCCTGTGATTTTCTGGGTTAAGGGATTTTTTTCCCCTGGAGTCCAATAAAGGGAAACGAGTGCTAAACAGGTCCTATATTGCATTAGTTTCCTCGAAGTGGGTTTTACAATGTATGAAAGCTCAAATATAAGGCAGAAATGAACAGGTAGGGAAACATCAGGGAAGTGGAATAAATTGCTGTGTGAATGCAGCCTTTGCTTCCTATGGAGTAGTTGACATAGCATCCCATTTGAATGTCTGATGAGGCTTGGAGACCCACCCCCCAAACCATCTCCCGCTCCCCTCTCACTCTGTCTCTTATGCGTGCACACACACCGAGAATCCAGATCAAATGTTTAATCAAAAGAACATCAGAGAGCATTAACCAGCCTAGAGATGCGACACCAGAATCACAGCTTTGGCAGGGCATTATTATTATTTTTGGCTGGCCATATGTGCCGCAGGTGCACTCCACTCCGAGCAAAAAGCCCAAGTTCATTAAGCTTTCAAAATCTATGCTAAATCCTAGGCTATTGAGCAGATAAATTAAAAATTGTTGGACCCTTCCAATCAAATCTGCAAGGACCTCAGACTTGCTCTAAAAAGTTACATTTAATTAAGCAAGTAATATATTTCACTTCCAGGCAATACCTTGTGAGATTCCAGTTGCCTTCTGCAGGAAGCAGTTTAGTAGCTAGCACCTGAGAAGTCAGCAAGCCCAAGAGGTTGGCTGGTGTAATGGGGTTCCCCACCCCCTCTCACTGGGCTGACAAGCTCTTAATGCATGATATTTCAGGGAAAGGGTATGTGCTTTTGTCTAATATGCAGCCCTCTCCACACAATGCTCTCCAAATCCCGAGAAGCCAAAAGGAGAGTGGGATTGTGTCCTCTTAGTGATTCTCTTCCTCCTTCTCCTCCTCACTCACCTTTCAAAAACCACCTTTCTGTGCCTGGTTAGAACAAGCCAATTTGAACATTAAAAAAATTAAAAAGTTGTAAAGGGCTTGTCTCTCAAAGCCGTTAGCAAGGCGCCTCTTGCCCCTGATCACATTTCATAAATGCCTTGATTAAATTTCAAATAAATTATAAGAGCTCCTGCTTGTATCACCTTGAAGAAAACTCCCTTACTGTTTGATGCTAGCGACAGAGGAGGAGGAGGTTATATTTTAAGGAAGAAGCAAAGACTTGCTTTGTCCACCATGTCCTATAGTTGGGTGTTTAGTTGAAATCTTGATTTATTTTTTTAATGAATTTATTTGGAGGGGTGAAGGGAATGTCTATTCCTCATATACAGTATTTAACCATTTAGTACAGGATTGGGCTATATTTCGGAGCCTAAGAGGATTGTTCCAGGGGCCAAATGGCAGATGGGGCGGATGAAAAATTGAGCAGGGCCAGAAGCAATTGTGGGTGGAGCAACAGAAAAGACACTTACATTGGTACAATAGGCTACATCCCAGGCACATTAAAGTCAGAGGTTTCTACTGACACATACATGCACACACACACAAACGGTACGCCACTATGGTATCCAGGTGGTGAAAAGTAGGGTATAATACTGTATTGGCCCAAATATAAGCCACACCCACAAGTAAGCCACACCTTTAAAATTTGGCAGATTGGGGGAGGCTTGGGAGCGGCGGATGGGCTGGGCACCATTGCTCTGTGCTCCTGGGCTGATTCTTGGGGCGGGGGGGGTCACACCACTTTGCTGGCGGCATAAGGTTGCGAATATAAGCTGCACTTTAACTTTTCATTTTTTCAAAAAATATTTTTATTAATTTTCCATTTAAACATATATAATCACATCATTATTATCCACTTTACTTCTTTGGCTCTTTAGAATCTGTCAACTTCCTTCCCTCCCACCTCTTGGCTTTCAAAAGTAACCTTTATATCACAGCATTTTATATATTTTCCAATTCTAATATAACTCATTACAAAATACCTCAAAGTTTAAATAAATGTAGAAAGGTTAAAAAAAAAATTCGCATTACAAGTCTTCAGATAGCCCTACTAGTGTTGTTAATTGCTTACAATGATCTTTCAAATATTGTATAAATTTACTCCAGTCATTTTGGAAGACTTGATCGTGCTGGTTTCGGATTTTTCCCATCAGCTTCACCAGTTCCGCAAAGTCCATCGTTTTCATCTGCCACTTTTCTTTCTTTGGTACTTCTTGTTGTTTCCATTTTTTAGCTAAAAGGATTCTTGCCACTGTTGTTGCATAAATGAACAGTCTTTTATCTTTCTTTCTTTCTTTCTTTCTTTCTTTCTTTCTTTCTTTCTTTCTTTCTTTTTTGGTATGCACTTTAACTTTTCATGATCGGAATTTGGAAAAAAAGAAGAAGTGTGGCTTATATTTGGGGCAATACGGTAAATCAAGAACCTCAAGGCAACATGCATGAGTGCCATGGTTGGCTGAGAGAAGAGTTTTATTGGTACCATTACCTGGCGCTCAATGAGCATTAGTGGCTGCAACACTCAATGTATTTGTGAGCATTGGCCCTTTATGGAAAGCACATTCAGGCAAACATACTGGATAAAAATGGTAGCCATCTAGATCATGCCACTGCCACAATGCTCCAAGCAGCACCCAGGAAATTTGAGGCTCCAGAGCACGGTGGAGCAACTAAAATGGAGTGTAGACCCAGACTCCTGGCATTGGTTAGAGGCCTGTGACAGGTATTACACTACCTAAGTTCTGGGATCCCTGCAGCAGCCCAGTGATGACAGGTGTTGAAACTGTGCAAGTGATTGGGCAGCATTCAGACAGTGTTTTATTCTGTTTTCTCAAGGATGTCCTTCCTGGTGATTTTCACATCTCATGCCATCTTTCAAATGACATAAAAGCCGCTTCTGGAAATCTAGTGAAAGTTCAGCCATTCATTTCTGTGTTAATTGCTTCTGAAAGGGGTGGTGGTGGACATGTGTCCTACTTGACACTGAATATATAAAGGATTGTCCAACCCAAGTCCAGTTAAAACACAAAGCACCAAAAGAAGGAAGAGCAGGAGCCTTGATGTTCCCCATCAACATCTAACACCCAACCAGTTCTATTGGTGCTTGAGGTTCATAGGGGAAGCAGGAAGTGCTGAGTCACAAGTTGAAGTCAAACATCAAAGAGCATCCAGGACCTTGGATAGCTCCACAGATTTACGGTATATATGCCTTTTTTAAAAGTTAGTGCTGAGGAGGCATTTGGTCAACTCACCTGAAGCAGGACAGAGTACTGAATCAGCATTCTGTCAATTGGATTGGGAGGGTGATGGGAACAGGAAAGATAGCGAGCTTCCATGGCACAGACTCAACCTTACCGAGGCAAAGCATTGTGGGATATTCACTCACTCAATATTTTCAGAAAGAGAACACAAACTAAGTCAAGGAATCCATAAAGAGGCAGTGTAGCAAAGACAAAAGAAGATTACAGAAGCTGCTGCTTGAATA
The DNA here is from genome assembly GCF_964188315.1 of Podarcis muralis. Classification (NCBI taxonomy): domain Eukaryota; kingdom Metazoa; phylum Chordata; class Lepidosauria; order Squamata; family Lacertidae; genus Podarcis; species Podarcis muralis. The sequence goes on along the minus strand of NC_135661.1, from coordinate 39,027,568 downwards.
GTTAATGCAGGCTGTAACTCTTCCAAGAGATGCGGGGAGCACATATATGAAAATGGGCCGGGGACATCATTAGATCACAACACAATCAATCTCTTTATCATGGTCAATTGCCAATATTCATAAACTTTGGTATTATGAAGTAATACCAAACAAAGCCAAATATAGAACCATAGCAATAACATTACTAATAACTGTATCATAATACAGAACACCAGAGGCATAGAAAACAAAATTGCAACTTCCATCATAATAAACAGCAAGCAAAAACATTTAAACATTCACATCCAGTACATACATAGCAAATTAGAAACACCATAAAAATGACACAAACCCATCAACTACTAAAAGCAAGTTTTGAATCTGGCATCTAAGAGAATTCAGAGTTGATGCGCAACACATCTCAAGAGTTCTGAGGTCAACATTTCCCCCACACAGGCTGAATTCAGACTTTAAGGAAGCTTAAGGTGGTTTGATGTGATAGAGCATGGGTAGGCAAACTAAGGCCCGGGGGCCGGATGCGGCCCAATTGCCTTCTAAATCCGGCCCACGGAGGGTCCAGGAATCAGGGTGTTTTTACACGAGTAGAATCTGTCCTTTTATTTGAAATGCATCTCTGGGTTATTTGTGGGGTCTGCTTGGTGTTTTTACATGAGTAGAATATGTGTGCTTTTATTAAAATGCATCTCTGGGATATTTGTGGGGCATATGAATTTGTTCATTTTCCCCCTTCAAGATATAGTCCAGCCCCCCCCCCCCCCCAGGTCTGAGGGACAGTGGACAGGGCCCCTGCTGAAAAAGTTTGCTGACCCCTGTGATAAAGGAACTGACAAACCATAGCTTCTGGCTGGCTGGATTTGGACACTTCCCCAGTTCTACACTATGCTATTTGGGCAACTAGAACTGTCCACGGCATTTCAAATAGCACCATGGTAAAGTTTTGTATAACAGCATTGCAATACCAGCACGAGTTTTCAGCAAGAAGGTGTGTGTGGGAGGGGGGAATTATTAAGAGTTGGCTTATGGACTGTCATGTCCATTATAAGAACTGCCATTTGAACAGATGCCAAACCTGAATCACCACTTATCCTATTGAGAATGAAACTGAATAAAAGCCTGTCTAAATTCTGTGTCAGCCTCCATATCATATGTTTCATTCAATAAGGCAATCAAGATAATAAGAAGGTAGGGAAAAAAGCTCATTAATGGTCAAGGCAGACACTGAGTCAGGTTTTCCTTTATTGCTAGTGTATCCGGACAATTTTCATTTATTGGGGTTTTAATGTGAAAGAGAGAAGTGTTATGGGGAGAGACAATGTCCCCAAGGGTCACCCCATACCAGAAAGTTTTCATTGAGCAGAACCACAGCAATGCTTATAGAGCTTTATTGCCTGAATATTAGATTTTGTTTAATGGGGGGGGGGAGAGAATGAAAATCAAATGTCTTTGGAATGTTTGAGGATATTCAAATCCATATAAATCCATTCATTTGTGGGGAATAATGTTTCTAAATATCAGTTGCTGGAAACCACAGGAGGAGAAAGTGCTCTTGTGCTCGGATCCTGCTTACAAGTTTCCCACAGGCATCTGGGAGGCCACTGTGAGAAAAGGATGCTGGACTAGATGGGCTGTTTATCATTTATGTTATTGTATGTATATCATCCATCCTGGAAAATGAAAGGATTAATTATTGTTAACTTAAAAGGGACAAAAATGCAAAGACTCTATTCGGTGAAACTTAGTCATTATGAAGTCCTCAGAGTATCATACTCAGAGTAGACCCACTGAAACTATTATAAAATAAGAAATGAAAAGCCCTGCTGTCCATCTGGTCCATCAGCCTGTTCTCACAGTGGCCACCCAAATGCTCCAATGGGAAGCCTTCAAGGAGGACCTAAGTGCAACTGAGCTCTCACCATCCACTAGAACAACTTATTGGTCAAGACTAATTGAAGCCCAATAACATTGAATGGAGGAATTCATGCACCAGTTTAACCAGAACAGGACCAAGAGGGGGAAGGAGAAGGTGAACATGGGCTATAATGGATAAAGACTGACAAACCATGGATAAGCATGGATAAACTAAGAATGTATCAAGTGATTGTCAGGAGCTTGTCCTACACTCGAGTAGGACCCTGGCAGAGACACATGCCCAACTGGCATGTTCTCTCCCTCCTAGTCGATCATTTGGGAGCTTCATTAGCTTTCTTCAGCCCAAACATCACAGTGACCGATGCCAACAGACACTGGCAAACAGGGATCTGCAGAGTCTTCGCAGCTTGCGTGACAGACCTCAGCAACAGCATTTTGGCTAATCTACTTTATTTACATATAAACACACATGGAGCACTGCAACATGGCTTCCTCTGTCTCTAGCATCAGACACAAAGAGGGGAAAAAACAAAGGATAATAGTCCCACTTCACGGAACACAGTAACACAAACATCCTGTTTCCGTCACTTCTCACTCTGTGGAGTCAAAACATACACCGTCATGTGATAGACAACAATCCCATGACTGCAATCATGGAGCAAGAATTCTAACAGTGATTGCACTGGGTTCCATTCCACTAGAAAGCCACTAGGCTTGGCAAGACACAAGGAGAAGTGACCCTGAGAATCCTCAGAAGATTCTGCAAAGAATGAGGAAATGGTCACTGGGTCATTGTTGCCCTGTTGAGGGACTGGTGAACCATATTTACTGCTTTGGATGATGGGGTAGGACAGGGATAAGATTCTTGTGTTCTGAGGTTGTGGGACTCCAGCTCCCATCAGCCCTAGCCGGCATGGTCTGGGGCATTTAGAGATGAGGTTGTGATCTATCTTCAGGGTTAGAAGCAGTATTCTGAATAACAGTTGCTGGAAACCACAAGAAGGGAAAGTGCTCTTGTGTTTAGATCCTGCTTCAGGCCTCCCACAGGCATCTAGGAGGCCACCGTGAGAAGAGGATACCTGAATAAATGGGTCACTGACCTGATCTAGAAAGGCTCTTAGCATCTGGGACAGGATCCACATTCCTACACTAGGAGAACTTTCTCATCTGAAAGTTCCTCTGGAGATAGAATGCATTTGCATGCCATTGCCCCGAATCAGAAATGGGAAAAGCACCGTTGATCTCAGCTCCTGCTTTTGGGATTCCCGGTCATGTTCACTATCATTTTGTATTATTTCTATACGTTATCATATAAATTGCTATATGCCACCTTGCATATTGTACAAATTGACAGTATATAAATACTTTTCTAAATGAGGTAAAATAAGTAAAAAATGCACCCCCAGTCATTTCAACCCAACAATGAAACACCTTGCATCTTGCTAGTGAAATGATTCAGATGATTTGGTAAAAACATCAACATCAGAAGGCATGCATTAGTTTCATAGATGCTTGAGATCCATGGAGAAACAACTCTGGGGAAAAAGTTATTACTATCTCCCCCCCCCACACACACACACAAACACAGTATCATACTCGGGGGTGGTCCTACCATTAGGCAGAATGAAACATCGTCCTCAGGTGCTGGCAGATGTGAGAATGCCGGGAACAGTGGTGAGTTTTGGGGACTAGAAAGGTAAGAGAGATGTGTTGATTAATTGAGCTGCCCTTCACCATTCATGCTAACCTGCTGTCTTCACATGTAGGGGTGGTGGGATGATGCTGCCCCTTTGCCATTGTTGAAGTCACATCCAGCTGTCAATCTGGTCGGCTTTTATTACATAGGAGAGGAGGGAGGTGTCATCTTGTTCTTTGCCTTGGGTTGCAAAACGTCTTAGAAGAGCCCTAAGAATGATGCAGGGCTTGCGGGAGGCAGAAGGTGAAAACTCTTTGGCAGCAGAACATAGGATGCTTCCAGGCAGACCCATTATTCTATTAGTGTTGGCTGCAGTGATGGCTGAGGCTGCAAAGTAGCAACAATTTCATTAGGATGGGAAAACACATTTAAAAGAGAACCTAGAATGCTGCCACTTAAAAACAGGATAAGGGTAGATTGCTTATAAACTCAGAGCTGTTGTGTCCACTAGGGATAAGCAACTCCCTTCAAATTGATTCAGAATTGGGCTCTGTGAGCTGAGCTACTAGCAACAACAACAACAATCTCTGTAACAGTTATTTCCTGGTTTTATCAACCCATCATTTGTGTTTGCATCTGAACCAACAAATTGTGGCTGGACTGAGTTCTTCAAACCAGGATTGCATGCCATCATTTAGTTTGGGGTAGGGAAGCTCACTCTAATCAAAGCTTACCAGTTCAGATGTAACAGTAAACTATGGTGTGAACAAATCAACTAGCAATGTATTAAGTAAGCTGCACAAAGACAGAAGGGAAAGAAGAAACTTAGTGAGCCTCAGATCAAAGGACTGTTGGATATGTGATGCACATTCCCCTGTGAAACAGTGCTAAAAAAAATGATGAGTTGGTTTATTGGATCAGACCCAAAGTCCATTTAGTTCAGCATTCTGTGCTTACTTGGGAAAAATGCATTGTTGCTGACTAAGGGTGCATTCAGACAAGGGGAATGTTGTTAGTGTTCCTGGATATAATGCTAGCCCTTCTGTCCAGTCTTCTAATATTCCTTTTACACTGCATTACCTGTTGTGTTATGGCACTGTGGCAATTTGACTAATATACTGGAATGTCACACTAAATTGCATTCACAACAGCAAGCATGGTATGCCACCACAATGAACATCATTGGACAAACTCACTCCTTCTCTACCCTTTCCACGCATGCTTCTGTTCCCCCAAGATTCACCCATGAAAACAGCAGGAAAGAGCTATATGCCAGAATACAGCCCCAAATTTTGGCATTTTACCCCTGCAGTTTTCTGGGTTGAGGGAGATGCAAAGTGATTTTTTTCTGGAAAGAGTTAACACAGAAATGAGCGCTAAATGTGCACTATATTCCACTAGGGTATAAATAAAATATTATTATTATTATTATTATTATTATTATTATTATTATTATTATTATTATCCACTGACATCAACAGACTTTACTAACGTAAGCCTGTGGATTTCAATGGATCACCTTAGAATATGACTTCACTTAATTCAACCCAAGGGTTCGGAATGGGGTAAAGATGAGATATTGTTTTTCCACAATAATAATGGCGAAGCACTTCCTGTTAAGCTGACACCACACAGTTCCATCTTGGTGATAATCAAGAAACCTTCCCCCAAAGATGGAAGAAAGCTTCCCTGCCAAATATGGGAAAAGAGATGGCCATGAAATACGTTGTTAACCTGTTGATATTAAAAATAAGGATTTCTCTTTTCTTCAGCATTAGTCTGATCAGTCCAAAAAAATGACATCATTCTTAGGATTAAGGCTATTTTAATTAAGTTTCCAACTCGGTCTGAAAATCAGCCCAGTGGTCTACAGTATCTCTAGACATTCCATTTGCCATATCTACAAAATTAAATGGTAAGCTGATGCCACTCTGCTTTTCCAGATAATAGTTTTAAGGTGCACCCCAACCCCCGAGGAAAAGATAGCCAAATAGAAGAAAGGTTGAATCAAAAGCAGGTTACACAGACAGGTTTGCAGGACCAAACCTGGATGCGGCTCAGAGGTAGAACATCTGGTTTGCATGCAGAAGGTCCCAGGTTCAATCCCTGGCATCTCGGGGTAGGACTGGGAAAGATTTATTTCTGTGCCAGCCCACCCAGGAGACAAGGTGAAGTCACTACCTCAGGTGGCAGGACCCACAGGACAGTAGAACCTGATGTAGATCTTTATTCCCACCCCCCTTGTTCCTGATGTACATCTTCACTCATCCCTTCTTTCTTTGTGGGGAGGGAAAATGCCAGTTTGTGGTCCACCTCAGGTACCAAAATGTCTTGGGCTGGCCCTGCAGTTTAGTCTACAAGAAACTCGATGGGCCCATTGGTCTGAGTCAGCTTAAGGCAGCTTCCTATGAACATCAATTCACATTTGTTGGTATACAGAGCAACACATTCTGCACATGCTTATTTAAAAGTAAGTCCCATTTTGTTCAATTGGGCTTAATCTCAAGTAAGACTATACTAGCTGGCTTTCGCCAGCTGCAATTCCAGACAAACTTACCTGTGAGTAAATCCAATTTAACACAGTGCAACTTAATTCTGAGTAAGCATGCACTGAATTGCACTGCACCTGTTGTTTCTTAACACATTTCCTTCCTGGTCATCCATGCATGCAAACCTTGCAAGCTGAACTTTCTGTGTATGGGTGTATGCAGTTTTTGGCCACCCTCGCCACTGGATGAGCTGGCTTTGTGTGTGCATGTGTGCCCCCTTGTAAAGCATGCCTCTCAGGGCCTGGGGCCAGGAGTCAGATTCCTCTTCATCAGGCGATACAAGATAAGAACTTAGAACCTGAAGGGAAAGTGCAAGCAGGACCAGTCAGAGAGGTGCTGCTACTAGATGAACCTATAGGTGCTGTGCCTTCCCCCACTCCCATCTCAATGATGTGGCACTGCCATCCTCTGACTCTGAGGACTTTGCTGTATAAGACCCTGGAATACCTGAGTCTCCTGCTCCATCACAGTGGGAAATTACTAGAGAAGGCTGGGCCCCTTTAACTCAAGTAGCATCTTGCAGCACTGCACCAGTTGCTATGACATCATCATCATCATCATCATTCCATTAATGTGCATAGCTCTGTATATCTTTTTTAAAAGGCCTCATTTTAACTTGTTACTTGATGGAGTAACTTCAGAGCTCTGCATTTCACCAAGCACAGCTCTACACCCTGCCTTGCGTCCACCCTGAAGCTCACCTTGTCCTGGTTGAGCTTTGCCACACCACAGAACAAGGCAGCACCTGTCAACTTCCTCCTCCTTACTCTCAGAGTCCCCCCTTGTAGAACTCAGTGGGGGGGAGGATGGGAACAAAACCAGACTTGGCTGGCTCTGCCTCCAATTGGCTCCATCTCCATCAGTCATTGGCTTTGGTTCCACCTACTGTTGACCTCGCTGCCTTCCATCCTACCAGTCTCAATGGGCACCAGTCACCACTGGAGTAAAACTTTAAATCAAGACTGCAGCACACTTCTCTCTGCTTTCCTGGAGTGGACTGAAGAATCCATTTTGATTGAGTTGACTGACACTGCTGGAGAGGAATCGATCTTTTCCATATTCCACCAAAACTTTTCAGAGTAGAGTAGACCCTTTCTTCCCAATCCTTCATTCTCCATCTAGCATTCTCAAAGCATTACTGCTCTTCCTTATCACTCATTCCAGTCTTCCTGCAATATTAGACTAGGCCAGGGGTAACCCCCAATATGATGACCTCCAGAAGTTGTTGTTTTGCAGTTCACATCAACTCTGACCAATGACACTGCTTTCTTTAACTGATGGGAGTTGAAGTCCAATATCTAGAGGTTACCAAATTTGCTACCCCCAGGTTAGACATTGCAAGAGGTTATGTTGAGAGAGAAGAAGAAGATGACGGACAAGTGTTTCTAGATTTCGTTGTGATTTTCTAGATTTTTATATTCTGTTGGAAGCTGCCCAGAGCGGCTGGGGCAACCCAATCAGATGGGTGGGGTATAAGTTGTTGTTGTTGTAGTAGTAGTAGTAGTAGTAGTAGTAGTAGTAGTAGTAGTATTCTAACTTCTCTATCTCAAAGCTGAAATTATCTGCTGAGAAGTGAAGTTTAAATTTATGGCCTGACTCAGAAACCTCTTTTCCACTTCATTATTGCCATCAAAAATCTGCCTTGTAAGCATCTCCTAATAAAAGTTATCAATTCTAATAAAACTTACTATTTGGGGTCATGTTTGCATTCTAAAAGTAAGCCATTCCCATAATCATCAAGTATCAGACTTCCCACCCGCCTCAACCTCCTGCCAATCTGAAACAAACAAAAAGGGCTACAAATTAGAAATAACTTGAAACTCATGAAATTTGCATGTGCAAAGATTTTTATAACTGCATTTTCACATGACAGCAGATGAAAATCTGCGCAGAAGAACAAAACCTGTGCAATATTTAACAAGACAGCCAACTGTAAAACTCTCCTGTTTTCCTTTCCCCGATAATTAAACCATTAAAAGTAGCATTTTCAAGAGCCAATTTCAATAGGACAGTTGGGAGAACCCTAGCAAAACAAAGGGAACAGAGGCACATACTGAAGCTGTGTTTAAGTAACTGTTGCCCATTAGCATTTTTAATTACTGCCTCATTACCATATAGTTCAACAAGCAAGTCAAAGCTGTTGATTTCATCATTTGTAAAAGAAGGTAAACTACCCCCCCCTCCTCATTTTATTAATTTACACTCCATGGGAGCTTGTTGATGTCCCAGGCCTGAATGCAATTGCTTGGGTAATTCTCACAGAATAAAGAGTCCCCCCACTCTCATTCTTTTTTTTTTTTAAGCATGAAAAAGTTTTGTTTGAGAAAAGCATGACCCTCGATTCTCATTGATAGCTTCCACCGAGTGTAGGATTCAGTACATTCGAGCACAAAAGCTGAGATTATCTCCTTCTGTTAAAGGCTTAAAATTCGACAACCAGCCCATGCCCGTTACCAGTATCAGATTATGATAACAAGATCATGTTCAGTTATAAAAACAAGTGTCGAAACTTTTCTCATGTCACTTTCGATCCAAGTCGCCCCCATTGCTGAGGGTGAAAGGATCCATCTGAATGCAGGCAGGCAGAAGCTCATTTTAAAGCTACCTCTTTGAACTGGATTCATGAGGTATTTGCATAAGAAGATTTGGCGAAAAAGAAAAGAGCTGGTGTTGCATCTGGCCATTAATATGCCTGCTAATACAACACATTGTAAGCCTATTGAAGTCATACAAAAGGCTGCGATTCAAGGACAGTTATCCTATTGCCATTGTTAACATTTGAATTCAAGTAATATGTTCACTCTAGGAGTACAGTTGTTACAATTAGATATATTTTCTAGAACAGCATAAAGAGATAACGGCGATCAGAATGACAATAACTTCTGCTTTGAAGGGAAAGAGAGAGAGAAAGAAAAGACCCTTTTTGAATTCAGGGATCCCTTTCTTTGGTGCTGAGTCATCATCATTATTTTAAACCTTAAACCAGGAAACATCTTTTGCCACATTATATATTTTTCAAAAAGAATAAAGAAGGCAGTGGCTAGCAGTCCACAAATATGAGTGAAGGTTGTCTTTTGAAAGAATTTTAATGATAATAAAGAAATCAAAAGTTGAAATGCCCCAAATTTAGGTTTCTTAAAACGTGATCGTCAGGAATCTTCTTCATGAGCAGAAGGGGAGTATTTTAATCCGCCAGATGAACAATACAACAGCTTTGCTTGCATCAATAAGGGAGAGCTTACGCACAATTCTTTCTTTCCCCCTGCCTACGGATTCATGGAAGTTTCCATATTTTCACAAACTTGAAATGCCAGAAAGGGCAGATTATTCGGCAAGAAGCCGGCGCTACAGCCGGGTGGTGGATTCACAGTTGAAATGGTGGTGAGCAGAGAAATGGAAAGCTGTTTTCACAGAAAGCTGTTTTCAGAAGTGTCATGAGATGCTTTTCAGTGAGGAACGTCAACGAAAAGACAATGCGGGGAAAGGGGGGGGAGAGATTTGCAGGAAATAAACGAACAAACAAATACAGCAAATGAAAACATAGGTCTTTCCAGCACTTGACTCTTTGTATCAGGGAACAGGCTAACTAGCAATAACCCAACAAATCCAATACGCTTTTATAAAGAGAAGAAGAAATGCTCCTTATTTTTTGGCCTCTGGGAAAGATATGATTTAGGGGGACACAGATGACCCCGTTGCAATTTCTGCTACCTACAACGAAAGTATTGTTGTGGGCCTAGTTGAAAATTCTGGATCCAGGGATTGTGTGGTGTCTCTTTCCTCTCTCATTCTCTCCCCCACTTTTTTTTTTAAACTTTGCATCCCTAAGAGAAGACTTCAAAGACCAGAGAGATATGTGCTTTGTCTTGTTTGGTCTCTGACTCTCAACATGTGGTTTTGCAGGCCCAAATACCGGCACCTTTTAACCTATTCTGTTCAGCTTAGGTCTTAACTCCATTTGAACATTAGGGAAACTATAGTAACCAATAATCTGGCCCCAGCACAATAGAAACTATGTATCTTGTCACACAAGAGCTGCCTGAAGATCACCATTCTAGACAAGTTTCTTTACAGGACTCGGGCTTTCTTTTCGTGGGGGCCCAGGCAGGCTCGCTGAAACGGTGTCAAAAGCCTGTCGCTTTTCTACTCCCTCCCCTTCCCCCCTCTTTTGACTGAGCTGGTGGGGGGAGAAGCATGAGGGGGTGGCGGTGGAGATCTGTGTGGTTAATTTATATTTAACAGATAGGATGTCGGCCCTGGAAAACGTATCCACGTTTTGATTGTCTATTACAAATGTTTTCATGAAGTTATAAATGACGGCTCTTGAGAAAAAGGAAAAAGGAGAAAGAATAGGGGGGAAAACCAAGACATCTCTTGGAGAAAGAGAGTCCAGCCAGTGGGAAGGTAGAACATATTGCTCCCCTCCCCTCCCTCCTGTTCCCCTTAACATAACTTTGTTTAGGGTCAATGTGAATGCAAGCAGCATTGGCAGATGTCCCCTCTTTTAAGGGATAGCGCCTCTTCTAGAGTACACCCATTGCCTAAAGTACAAGGGACACTTCTCTACTGTACAATTCCATTGCTCCCTTGGAATCTCAGGAGACATGCTGCAGCTCTGTATAGCCCCTTAATTTGAAACTATTGATCTGACAACTCTAGCTCAAATGAATCACAAACACTGGCCTAGTCGCTAGGCCTTAGCGTCTTGGGACGTTGGTTATGCCTAACTTGGAAGTCACACACTCCCAACTTTGGAGAGCCATGGTAGTGTAGGGTTTATAGAGTGTTGGACTCAAGAGTCATGGGTTCAAGTCCCTAGGAGGCCAGGCAGCTTGCGAAGTGACCTTGGACCAGGTACTGTTTCTCAGTCTAGCCTACCTCACAAGGTTGGGATGATATGGGGAGCAGAATGTATGCCACCTAGAACGATTTGGTGGAAAGGTGGACTATAAATGTAATAATAAATAAAAAGTTCATAAGCTTAGTTTCTGAACTAGGAACTGGCATGTGGATGTATGCAGAAACTGCTGGCTTTCACTTAGTTGGAATGTTGCCGTTTTTGCACAAAGGTAAGGGCCATGTCTGTTGCTCGACCACTTTTGCTTCTAGCCTGGCCCACCACTGACATACAGCAGCCCCTGGAAATTTGCCCAGAAAGGAGTGAGGCCGTCAGGATTGTTATTTTTTTTAGGTTCCACAGCTCTGTTATAGTGGGTAGGTTCATCCATACAGGGGAGTCTCAGAACTATTGAACCCTGAGTGCTCTCTTTACCACAGACAAGAAGAGAATCTATGTGTTCTTCCATGGACAGGTGGGTTATGGGGAACGTCATGGCTGTTATTAGATAGCAGTGAGTAAAAATATGATACATTTATTATGTATCACTTCGCTTTGGTGCTTTTCTTCCAAGCTGCTCAGTGCACAAGGCTTGACATAAAGGTAAAGGTACCCCTGCCCGAAGGCCAGTTGTGTCTGACTCTAGGGTTGTGCGCTCATCTCACTCTAGAGGCTGGGAGCCGGCGCCGTCCGAGGACACTTCCGGGTCATGTGGCCAGCGTGACAAAGCTGCTCTGGCGAGCCTGCACCAGCGCAGCACACGGAAACGCCGTTTACCTTCCCGCTATAAAGCGGTACCTATTTATCTACTTGCACTTAAGGGTGCTTTCGAACTGCTAGGTGGGCAGGAGCTGGGACCGAACGACGGGAGCTCACCCCGCCGCGGGGATTCGAACCGCCGACCATACGATTGGCAAGTCCTAGGCACTGCAGTTTTACCCACAGCGCCACCTGCGTCCCATAGGCTTGACATAGAGAACACATAAATCATAAGCATATATTATATACATAACAGCATCCTCTTCTCACAGTGGCTGACTACCTATGGGAAGCACACAAGCAGGACCAGAATGTAACAGCATTCTCCACACTTGTGATGCCGAGCAGCTGTGCATTATAAACCTACAGAGGGCATTACCCCATGGGATAGTCTCCTGTAAAAGCCAGAGAACTCCTTGCTGTGGGATCACATTCATCCAGTGCTTTACCAGCTGCACTAGCTCCCAGTGGAGTACAGGGTCATGTTTAAGGTGCTGGTTTTGACCTTTAAAGCCCTATGCGGCCTAGGACCCACGTACCTGCGGAACCACCTCTCCTGGTATGCTCCACAGAGGACCTTATGGTCCATAAATAACAACACTTTGGAGTTCCCATGCCTCAAGGAGGTTAGATTGGTTTCAACTAGGGCCAGGGCCTTTTCAGCACTGGCCCCAACATGGTGGAATGCTCTGTCACAAGAGACTAGGGCCCTGCAGGATTTGACATCTTTCTGCAGGGCCTGCAAGACAGAGCTGTTCCGCCTGGCCTTTGGTTTAGACTCACTCTGACCCCTTATATGGGATGTGGTATATAAATTTTCTCTTGGCTTTTTTGCTGGCCCATGTAAGACCAGCATGGATAGCTGGCTCGGGTGAATAGCTGATGTTTCCTCCCTTTATGGTCTTGAATTATGGGCTACTACTAAAATGAGGCCGCATTTTAAGCTGCATTTTAAGCTGTATTTTAATTAACTGTTTGTTTGTTTGTTTGTTTGTTTGTTGTTGTTGTTGTTGTTTCCTATTACATTTTATTGTAATTCATATTTGGTGTTAGCCTCCCTGAGCCTGGCCCTGACTAGGGAGGGCGGGGTGTAATATTTTTTTATTATATTATTTTTTATTGTTCATTTTGGTGGGGCAATCCTCAAGAGGATTGCGCCCACAATGCAGGTAACTGCACATATTTGGGATGTTTAAAAAAGCCCAATATAAACATATCACACAATGTGAAAGCAGCCTGCATTTGGAAGGACGTGGCGTTATAATGCGCTCAAGCAGTTTGATTGTTCCATGATGTAAATACAGCTTGGTATGTGATAGGTTTCTATCTTCTGGTTTCTATGGAATCATTCTAGAATATCACACTCAGAGGGAAAAGTAACCCATCCTCTGGACTGAATCGAGAGTCACAGATTCCAGGATTTGGAATCACCCAACAAAGCTCTCCACCTGCTATACTGGGTTGCGTTCAACTAAATTAGTTCTGTCTATTAATTTCATTGGGTCTACACTGAGTAGGACCAGCATTGGCTACCACCCAATATTTCCTTACATTACCGTCAAAGTTGCTTATTTTTCTCCCTTTGGTTCACCTGCTAATATTAGAAGGCGGCAAAGTTTGGGAAACCTAAGAGCTAGTTGTACAAAGCTGTATTCAAACTGACCCAACATTCACGGGCAACTGGCTGCCGTCTGCTTTTGGCAGCTTTGGCATATTTGGTCATTTATTGGGTGCATGCAAAGATCAAATGGGTTCAGATTCTTCTCCTTAAACAGCAGGGAAAAGAACATCAAAAAGGTGTAAATTTCATTCCCCCAGTTTTGATTAAGTCAAGCATGAAATGAAATGTAATACTCTCAAGTGGCAAAGGGTTTAGACCATTGATGTTGTTACTTCTGCTTCACAAAGCCCAATCAGCCGACAGCGAGTTGAACAAGCTAAGAGAGTTTTAGGGTAGCCAGATGGAGGGTTTTTACTATGGTTGAAAAGAGGGCTTAGTGCTTGCCTCTTCAAGCCAAGTCAATGCCAACTGTGTGAAATTCTGGCCATAACACCTCCTCTTTCCACTGCCCCCTCCCTCTCATATCCAGCGTTGGTGACTAGCACCACACAGTTTTGATAAAAACACAAAAATACCACTCCTTAGTCAAGCAATACACCAACTGTGTAACTTTTTGGCCCGAATTGCTTCCTACCACCCACTAAAGTTCTGGTGTTTGTCACATGTTGCCTGAACTTTTGACTAAGTTTGGATAACGGTGTCTTTAATGAACAGCTTCTGTACATGCCTTTTACTTAAAACAAGGTTACACTGATTTCCAGGGTACCTTTATGGAAGCACCCAAAAGTTCTCTTTACAAAAGATTTTTAAAAATCCTAGGAGTTGAATTCCACCAAGTTTGCCAGAGTTTATGTCACTTAGAGAGGGAGGAGAGGGAAATGTAATGAAATATTTTTTTAAAAAAGAACGATGGCTTAATTCATAATGAAAATAAGCTAATTGCTTTGGGGTAGGTTTAGGTTTTATTAAACCTAAATAAAACCAGATCATTGTCTAGAAGGTGTTTTTTTTTTTATTTAATGCACTGGTAACAGGTCTTCAATTGAGTGCAGCTTTGCTGCATTAGGAAATGTGTTTCTGCAACACACACACACCCTATTGCCAGTGCAATAGTCTTACTGCCCTTACATTGTCAAATGTAATGCTCCAGCCACTATACAGCTTGAAGAGAAGCAAGTGGCTTTGGTAAAGACTTAATAGAATCTTTAATACTTCTAACAATCCAGTCCCATTGAACTGCATTAAGTAGATATTATGGAAGGACAAAGAGTTAAATAGCTCATCATCAACCTCATTAGGCATGCAGGCAGGCCTAAAACCATTTTATGGGCCAGTCTATTGTTAGTACACTCACCAGGTTAGCTTTAAATTGCAAATTATACTGTGAAAAGCGCGGGGGGGGGGGGGAGGTGAAGAAGTGGCAAGGTTGGGTGTGTTTTAGGGGGGGTTTTATGGCCCCCCAGGAAGAAAATTATTTTCAGCGATTCAAAAATGAAAGGCATTGTTGCAACAGTTCTGACCGTAGCAAATGAAATACATCACTGGATTGAGAGCTCAATACCACCCTTGAGACTTCTTTAAAGAAAAAAGAAAAAAAGTTGGCTTCCTCTCTGCTATCAAATGTGGACCACATCAGAACATGAAACAATCTAAGCCATCAGGCTTAGAAAGGGTGCTGCAATAGAGGCCTCTGGGTCGTCGGCACTTAAACAAATGGGATACATTTCACAATTAGCTAGCAGGGATTTGGAAATAAAGAGGTCCCCGTCCCAAGGAAAAACAAAGCCATACAAAACCCTGCACTGTGTAAGCAAAATTTCCACATGCAAAAGCCAACGTGCACAGAGCTGTTCTTAGAATGGGTTTATACATTATGGATGTGGATTGCAGAAACACATCCAAGCACCTTCTGATTTTTCACTGCAACCTGCAAAGCATAAGACTCATTGATCTCACCCCCTGGGTGACCTTGGGGGATACTGGATCTCACCTTGAGTCAGACTCTATTGTACTTCATTTGGCACAGCAGATTTATTTTGGCAAGGCTCATAATGGATGTGCAATCCAAATCTATCAAATTTCTCTGAGGGATCAATAACCCTATGTGATACATAAGGGCATTCCGATATAGGAGCCTCTTATATTTCCTGAAATGCAGGAAGCCTTACCCACCCAAAGGGTGTATCTGTCCAGTGACTGATACATCACTACACGCCACTGGTGGCATGTTCCAGGTCTAACCATGGCAAGTTGCATCAATCAATTAAAGGATGAACAGGGAGGTGCCTTGGAAGTTTATTAAATGCAATTGATCAGCAATCTCTTTTAGGACTCAGGGAGGGAGCTGTGTTGGTCTGGCGCACTCAAAATAAATTTAAAAATTATAAAATTGTCCAGTAGCACCTTAGAGATGACCCTCTTTTTTCCAGGCAATGCAAGTTAATGAGATGCAGAGATCTTTAGCAACAGCAGAGGTTGGAAAAAAGGAGGAAAAAATATGGAGGAAAAAAGACCACAATCAAATCCAATGGGAGTTAAGTGTGCTTAAGTCTATTAATTTCAGTAGGCTTAAGAACACTTAAGGCTACTGACCTATACCCATTTACCTGGGAGTAAGCTCCATTGAACTCAATGGGATTTACGGTATTTGTGAATAGACAAATACAGCATTGTGCTATAAATATTTGTTGGATTGTGGCTGCTAAGTACCGCATTTTGAAAGCCAGGAGCCGTGGAACAAATCTCTCACTGGCCACATCTGCACTATACATTTAAAACATTGCTGAGAGTTGTTAGTTCTCAGAGTTCCCTAGGGAGAGGGATTGATGGTTACACACATCTGGGAATTGTAGCTCTGTGAGGGGGAATAGGGTCTTCTAAGGGACACGGGTGGCGCTGTGGGTAAAACCTCAGTGCCTAGAACTTGCCGATCATATGGTCGGCGGTTCGAATCCCCGCAGAGGGGTGAGCTCCCGTCTTTCGGTCCCAGCTCCTGCCCACCTAGCAGTTCGAAAGCACCCCTAAGAGCAAGTAGATAAATAGGTACCGCTTTATAGTGGGAAGGTAAACGGCGTTTCCATGTGCTGCGCTGGTGCTGGCTCGCCAGAGCAACTTCGTCACGCTGGCCACATGACTCGGAAGTGTCTCCGGACAGCGCTGGCCCCCGACCTCTTAAGTGAGATGGGCGCACAACCCTAGAGTCGGACATGACTGGCCCGTACGGGCAGGGGTACCTTTACCTTTAAGAACGTTCAGCATCCTTAACCAACTACAGTTTCCATGATGTTTTTGGAGAAGCCATGTGCTTTAAGCGTCTAGTGAGTACACAGCCTCTCTTTCTCTCTGCAGCACAGCATAAATTAAGGCTCCCTTGCATGGTGAATTTTTTTGCCTTCTTAATATTTCAGAGCTGTGAAATTTTTGGATGATGATTATTATTTTTAAAAAGCTCAGCAGGCACCATGTTATATTAGGTAGGCCCTGGGTTTTCTAATATGCAGCTGTTTTGCTATCTTTTAAAAGCAGAATTTTGTCTTCGGTTTTGCTTTGTTTCCTTCTGAAAGTTGCTTGCCCTAATCTTGCTTCCTTCATTCACACCTTCCCCCTAAACCTTTTGGGCTTGTTATGTGATAGCTCTTAGGATTGTTATCCTCACTTCCCTCGAACCCTGCCCCCAAACCCCAAAGCCAAGAAGGGGGTTCCCTTCATTAATTTCTCTAAGAAGATTACCGACTGCTTGTTTGCTGTTGTTTAAGCAATTTATTTCCCTAAGCTCTTTGTTTTTCCAACTGGTTTACACTTTAATGCCCTTGATTGAATTTCAAACAAGGGATCAACTTGACCAACCAACTCTCCTTAGTGTCAGAAGGGTGAAAAGGACATGGAGGGGAGGGAGGAAGCAGATGAAAAGTTTGCTCCAACTGCGAAACCAGAAAGATGCTCTTCTCTTCTCTCTTCTCTCTTCTCTTCTCTTCTCTTCTCTCTCTCTTTCTTTCTAAAATGACTTATCCAAATAAATTGTCAGTTTCTCATTTCCCCCCAATCTTTCCACATTTACACATCAGTCTGCAAAATTACTTTTAAAGTCCATAGGACAATTTTTGCAGAGCAGTTTTCATCCACCCACCGCATTAGTGTAGCGGTCCGAGTTTTGGACTAAACCCTTTGGAGGCTGGCATTTCATTCCCCACTCAGCTATGAAACTAAAAGTGACCTTGAGCCGATCACTGTCACACAGGCTAACCTACCTCACAGTGTTGTTGTGTGGATGGAATGTGGAGAGGGAAGACTGTGTGCACCAGCTTGAGTTCTAGGATGGAAGGAACGACAACATGAACAGAACCAAGTTTACATGCTGTATATTTCAACCACCCACACCCTGAGAAACATACTCCCAATCTTCCTTGAGTGGAACCACTCAGGCTGCTTTGAATAGGAAGTTTCTTTTCAAATCCATAGACAAGGCAATAACTTTCTTTCTGCACCCAAGTGAGGAGCCCAGAGACTGTGCAATACAAGCTGGGTTCCTGGCTGCAATTTCCCCTTATACTTGCCCTCATGTAATTGCTACTTTGCATTCAGCACTGATAAACCACAACGAGACAGCTCAAACAGCTCCCAAGCATCTTAGAACGTGACCTTATGCACTATAATTTTTATGATGCCACAGAAATGTAGGAAGCTGAGACCTTTTTGCCTTTGCAAGACAATATTAGCAGATTTTAAAACACATGCAGCCTTTATTGCACTTGAAAGCTAGCACAGAAAGAAAACAAGTAGATGCTGATTTTTTTAGTTTTTATAGCTGGATGAATCAATTGCTTTATAGCTTGATGCATCAGTTTCACCCCTGGAACCCCCATGCTTTCTCACAGTCAAGAGGTTGAGTCATCTGGCCGTCGGCCCATTTGGGATGTGTGTTGGCATATCATCCTCCCACACTGGAGTACGATCCTGCAATCACACAATCACCAAGGGTGTGTTCACAGATGTGGGGTAATGTGGGGATATCCAGAGTTCAGCTGCCCTTATATAACCTAGGATTTAGTGGTTCTCAAGATGGTTGAAGATAACATTTTGAGCAGAGGAAGCTGGTCCATTAGGGTGAACGGGGCACCCTCAGTCTGTCCACAGCTGGTTCTCTGCCCTCTTTTCTACAACTAGCTCAGCAGGTGACACTGCATGAGTAGCTTCCTCCTCCTCCTATGTCACCTTATAGAACTCAGTGGGGAGGATGGGGACAAAACCAGAATTAGCAGGCTCTGCCTGTCATTGGCTATGGCACCACCTACTGTTGATCTCCAGACCTGCTGCCCTATCAGGAGACTGGCATCAGCCACGACTGCTTGTCCAAAACTCTATGTGTAACTGAGCAGACATGGTTGTCCAAAACTCTATGTGTAACTGAAAGGTAAACCACATGTGATGCTAAATACAGAATTAAATATGCCAGTGTGGTGAAGTGTTAGACTAGAACCTGGAAAACCAGGGTTCAAATCATTGCTCAGCCATGAAACCCTCTAGGAGTCCTTGGGCCAGTCACAGTCTCACACTTGAACTTACTGCATAGGACCGCTGTGAGAATAACAAGAGGAGGAAGAAAACCATGTATGCCACCTTAGACTTCTTGGAGAAAAAGTGAGATAGCAATGTGATAAAATAAAATAAAAATGTAATTTTATTTTTTTAATTAAAAAATCCTCATGAAAGGTTGTAAGCATTTTTCTTGGATTTATTGTACATGGTTTGGACAAATATACACATTTTTTGCAAGCCATTTCCCCTAACACAATGCATTTCAATGTTATTTTTGCTAATACAAACATTTTTATGCTCATATGCCTGCATTGCAAAAATTAGGAAAGCGCAAACTCTGAAGGATAAGTGTGTTGCTGTTTGTGTGCTGGTTTGAGAAGTACAGATTATGCAGCTTCTCACTAAAATGCAAACATAATCAATTTCCCCCCTCCATCCCTACCACCATATGCAGACCATATCCTACTGTCCTCTAAGCCCTGACTTGCCTCTGAATGCAAACACCCAGCCTTCTTCACTCCAGCTCCCCCTTGTCTCATATACTCCATTTCAACCTTTGCTGGGCGAAGTGGCATGATATTGCTCCCCATGCCGCTTCCGTCTCTCCAACTAACAGTGTCTCCCTTTTTTGTGACAATGGGGAGATGGGAGTGAGTGCAGTGGAAGGCCATCTACTTCCAGACCACCCACCTTCACATCTGGTTGGCTGGTTGTGTCACAGTGCATAGGTCAGAAGCAGCCACCTCCAGCTCCTCACCCAATTCCTGGCAAAAAATAAAAATAAAAAAAAATCAACTGCAGTGAATTCCAGACCTGCACTGAGAGATGCCTAGAAGTTCATTTAGTCTGTGCATCAACATCTCACTTAATTTAGGCCCTGAGCATCAGGCTGTGCAAGCACCCATGATCAGCTGATTGCTGGGGCTGAATCTTGGCCCAACTGCAAAAAAACAGGTCATCTGATGTCATTGTGGCATCGGGTAATTGACAGCTGGGCACTCACTTATAAAATTGGACCCATGGGGGAGGGGTTAAGGATGCAGCCTATTGGCTGGATCCAGGTCCCCTCCCCTTTGATTTCGGGCACCAAGAATTAATCTGTCCCGTGTAGTTTTCCCTATGAAGCACAATCACATCTTACTAAACCACAGGCAGTGTTTTCTCTTTTCTCTCTCCCCCCAACCTCCAATCTCATCTCTTGCTGTCAACACCATCCATTTCAGCCGGGCTCTATCCCCTATCTCTTTTCAACATCAAACTGTGGTCCTTCCAGTATCATTATGATCAACCTGAGCAAAGTAAATGTGAAGAGGTGTCTCTAATAGGACAGTTTTTGACATCGCATCTTGAACCAGAATAAGCAAACAGGCAAGTCGAATCTTCAGGGTCAAGCTCCGAAGTCAATTTTCTGACCTGGGAAATCATGTACTGTGACAACTGATGACAAATGCATGAGCACTTGCCCTGTATAAATATGTCTACGAATGTTGTGTTACAAAACATTCCCAGCCTCTGACTTACTGATGCCGAACCAGAGCTGGGAGGTGGAGGGAGAGGAATTGGCAACTCTTCTCTTCAAATGTCCATTTCTTGGCAAATCTCATTTCCTTCTGCATATGTGCTGGAAAATGGGCATGTTTTAAAGGCATAAAAACAAAAAAAAGGGGGGTTGTTTGGGATTTTCTGCCGTTTGCAAAGGACAAATCACCTACCTACATTTGAAATGTTACAAAGAGATTCTGATAAGAGACACGGCACAACCTCCCCCACCCCCATACCCAAAAGCCTTGTTTCCTTCATGCACTCTTTCTTTCCTCCAGCTTCCAAAGTTCCATGCCAAAAAAGTCACTGTTTATTGATTTCTAAATCTAACAGTCTAATTATATATTTGTAGATGACTCGACAGATTTGCAAACTCGCTCTATGATTTTATAATAGAACATGCTCGCGTTAATCTCCATCTAGGGAGATAGCTGGAGGGGGGGCTGACCTTTATCTCATATTTAAAACACAAGCAATAACTGAAATTCATTTTCAATTTCTTTTCCAATCATATAAAAGGAATAGGAGGAAAGATTACTTTATTGAATCTTCTCTCTCTCCACCCCCTCTCCCTTTTATTTTATGTTGTGAAGGGGAGGGGAGTTGTTGGTGAAAGGTTGGCAGCGCATAGTCTTGAAGCTTTGTAGGGAGCTCCAGAGATGGTCTATGGGGAATAGCTTTAATCGAATAAACTAATCTTTGCTGTGGAGATTAACTAGGAAGGGGCTGCAGCAGTGGCTGAAATAGCGAAATTCAAAGTATCGTCTGCCCCGTCAGCTGCTGCTGCAGTGCCAAAGGCAGAAAGACAGCCTCCCCATTGGGTCCACCCTACTGATCTGGCAAATCTGGTCAACTTCTTGGAAATTTAATAATGCTGCCGCATTGTGTTAGCCTGCTGAGCAAACAGCCTGGCACTTCAAGGCACAAATGGGGTGATTTACAAGGATTTCATTTTTAACACGGCGGCCGCTGCTGTTGCTGGAGCCTGAGGCAAATTCAGCTCTGGTGGGTATGCATGGTGTACGTCCTCGAGGTAAATATTATCTGGAGGTTAGGATGTGGATCAAAGCAAAACCTGACAGTTGCTAAATGACATTATTTTGTGAGTGTGGCTTTTCAAAGAGTGTTTGATTCCATGCACATCTGTACCCTTAAACACATGTGCAAGACATTTGCATTATGTTAACATAAATAGTAAAACTCATCTTTCCCAGGTAAAATGTTTCTTATGATCCTTAAAATAATTGCTAAATTCTCCACGAGTCTTTGTGTTAGTATTTGCATTGGGAGAATGTAATGTCAGCCAGATGCCTCATGCCAAGTGCAGATATATTTCCAAGGCATTCTGTAGCCTGGATAATATTGACTATGATGCATAACATTTTCAGTACAAAATGTCTAGCTCATTGCAAAGTTGTACACTTGGTGACTTAGATCTCATCGCTACCATTTGCAGGTCCTAGAAAGCCATAACCATGTAATCAAAGCACATGGTAGCTGCTGTAGATTTTAGAACAACACCCCACGATTTGCATGGCCATGTCAATTTTCCAGCTGTTGCCACCGGCAAATTTGTTGCCAGTTGTAGGAACAAGGGATTGTCCTTGCTCACGCTGTCAATGGTCTCTTAACTCCCCAGAGGGAGAAAGCAGGAGCTTAACTGAAAGATTATGTGGGCTACAGACCAGGCAACTCTGTATGCCCAAGCACTTGCCTTGGCCAATAGCTCTCCCGGCAGAGAATTCTGAATCCTACACATCTCCTGCCAGGCCCAGGGACACGGAATCCCCCATGGAGGCCAGAAGCTGCAATTTCGTCAAGGTGACAAACTCAGCTCGTCTCACCCGGCGAGATCCTCCATTTGGAAGGAGAGCCTGAACAACATGGATGCCATTCTCTTACCAAGGGCCTAAAATTGATTGACATCGCTTTGCTTTCCCCTCGACTATGAAAGAAACACTCGCTCCTGCAGAGCATAACATGTCGATCCAAAAAGCCGAATCATCAGTTTCTCAAGGCATCCTTCCAATCGTGCAGGAAACACAACATGTCCTCCAGCTGACAGTGTTCAGCAAATGAAGATGAGGATGGTGAGCCTGTCTCTTTATCAGCCTGCCAACAATGATCAAAGTCCATTCTCCTTTCCCAAACCAAGCTAATTTTCCAACACTCTTCTGCTACTAGGAAATGCAAATCTCTCATTGTGATGGCTCTCAGGGAGAAAGGAACCTATCAAGAGCAATGCACACTGCTAGGGGAAAGTTAAGAGTTTTAATCCATATTTATGAAATACCACGGAGCAAATTCGAGATGTACGTACAACGTATCTGATGGGAGATTTTCTATAATACGGCCTACATTCACAGATCATGCTATCAGGAATGTATTTTCAGTCATGGTGCCTGGTTTGTAGAACTTGCTGCCTGACCAAGATCCTCCACAACACAGAATGCTGTCTTAAACCAGATCAGAGTATTTGTCTGTCTATCCCAGGCCCCATCTGCACCATACATTTAAAGCAGTATGATACCACTTTGAACAGCCATAGAATCCTGGGAAGTACCATTTGTTAAGAGTGCTGTTGTTAAGGTAAAGGTAAAGGTACCCCTGCCCGTACGGGCCAGTCTTGCCAGACTCTGGGGTTGTGCGCCCATCTCACTCTAGAGGCCAGGGGCCAGCGCTGTCCGGAGACACTTCTGGGTCACGTGGCCAGCGTGACATCGCTGCTCTGGTGAGTGCCAGAGCTGCACACGGAAACGCCGTTTACCTTCCCGCTAGTAAGCGGTCCCTATTTATCTACTTGCACCTGGGGGTGTTTTCGAACTGCTAGGTTGGCAGGCGCTGGGACCGAGCAGCGGGAGCGCACCCCGCCGCGGGGATTCGAACCGCCGACCTTTCGATCGGCAAGCCCTAGGCGCTGAGGCTTTTACCCACAGTGCCACCCGCGTCCCTAGTGCTGTTGTTAGGAGACCCCTATTCCCCTCAAAGAGCTACAGAGTTCCCTGTGAAGAGGGACTGATTGCTCAACCACTCTGAGAATTATATATTGGCAGTGTATTGTTGTGTGAAATGTCTCATGCTTGCCTGAATGGAGAATTGTATGTGGACGCATGGAATCCTCTGGCTTCTGCTTGTGTAGAATGTCTCCCATAATACGGTGATTAAGAGTTCACATCCATTGCTCCACCCACCTTTGCCTCTTGACCACTGGCATACGGCGTAAGTTTGCTTCTGACAAATTGTAGCCTGTGGGCTTCAAATAGGTTGCCCCCCCCCAGGGGCGGAGGAAGGGGTGTGTGGTGGGGGCAGGTTGACCTGGGTGTCACCACTGAGGGGGTGACAAAATGCCGGGCAGCACTCACTGCTGGCCCTGCAGCGCGCCCGAGCCACTGGGAGTGACGCAGTGGCTTGGGCACTCGCAGGCTCTTCATGGTCTGTTCGCTGCCTCCCGCTCAACTGTAGGGCGGCTGAGTGGGAGGGGGCAGGCAGACTCCTCAGAGACCCTGTGGGGCATCCTGCCCTGTCTGGCCCCACCCCCATGGGCGGCTGGCCCCGTCCCTGGGTGCAGGGCATGCACGCTGCCCCTGGTGCCTGATCAGCTTGCTTTGCCACTGCCCCTACCCCATCCATGTGATGGAATAGGTTTTGTCTAACCACAGTGAAGACAGACATGTCTGGTTCTTTTCCTTGGCAAAACCAAGCATTTCCGGAGGAAAAGAGAAAGAGAAACTGAACAGACAATTCAGGAAGGTCCCTTTGGGCTTGTCCACACTTGTCCCTGCCTCTTTCCCACATGAAAATCAACTTCTTAGAGCAAACCTCAACCAGGGTTTCCGGTGACTGATGTTTGCTCCAATTCAGCAGTAAAGTGTGGGTTTTTCTGGGGAAAGCAGTGGGGCAAATGGAAAACCGCTCAGATCCTTGCTTAGAAATAATGGGACAAGCAGAAAACCTCTTGGACCCATGCTTTCTAGGCACAGAACAAATGGGAGTGTGGCTTTCTCTTCCTAGGTACAGTAATCACTGAGTGGTTGGTTTTGTCTCAGGACAGAGGGTGTTAATTTAAGGCTATTGCTTGTTCCAACAACATCAGACTCAATGGAATGCATAATGGAATTCCTCAGGACAGTTCCCAGGTTTTTGATATTTCTATGTTTTCCAAAGCAAAGGAAGGAGGGAATTGTCCACTACATAAACACACATGTACAACTAGAAAGGTCATAATGATATTTTCCTCACGAATTCAAGCATCTTTCAACAGGTATTAGTTTAAGTGGTATTTCACTATTTTCTAGAGATTGTGGTAGAAAATGGAACATTTCAAATATGCAAGCTTTAGTTAATCCCCCATCATGCAGCCTATGGACTTCGCAGGATTATCCCTTATTATAGTATTATTAAAAGTGATACAAAATTGCAGTTTGAGATTAAAAACTCCCCTGGTATTTCTAAATATGTACCTATCTTCTATTTCCTGCTTTCCTCTGTGAAAATATATAACCAATATTTTTATTTTATTTTATTTAAAAAATAACACATATGGGAGCTGCAATAAAATATGGTTAAGGAATTCATAACATTTAAGACATGGTCATTCATTTAAGCCTCATATGCATGATCAAGTGGCATCTGCGCTTAGGGAAGCACCATAGCTGGGGGGTAGATTATATCATATCAATGCCACAAGTTCCAGGTTAAATCATGAACATCTCTAAGCAGGGCTGGGAAGGACCCCTGTGTCCAAAAACACGTCCATGTAGACAACACTGAGCTAGGTAGTGTTATATGGCAGCTTTCTATGATGACTACAAATTGAGATTCCTGAGAGGACTTGATTCCCAGGAGTGTTAAAAATAGAATGTTCAAAATCTGTGGCCTTGATACGACTTTGAGAATGTATTTCCTTGTGGCAAAAAGCCCCAGTTGGCCAAATTATCAGTGGCAGTACCATGATACAAAGAGAAAGTGGATGGTGGCATTAAAATTCGTAAGTCCCCTCCCTCCGGACAGGCGATTGGTGCTATCTCTGATGTGGTTATGCTAGCAGAGTTCTGGCTCCTAGATACAGACTTTTGGACCTGGGAACCTCACATACAGCAGCTTGCTTTCGAGCATGCACTGAGACAATTGACGGCAAACAATTGGACCAGACTGAGGATTGGTAGGGCAGTGCCCTTTCACCCTACTGGACTAGGCTCTGCTGAACAGGCAGACATATACCGGTACTTTTCCTTGCCTTGAAGAGAAAGGGTTTGGTTTTGGTTTTCTCATTTGGGAGAAGGGGGAAGGTAAAAATGGTGCACACTTCCCCTCCTGAATATGGGTCAAACTGTCATTTAAAGCAGCAGTTGGCCACGCTGAGTGCTAAATCCCCCCCCCTCTTCCTCTCTCCCCCTTTGCCAGAGGAGAAAGAATTCTAATTTTCGACCAGTCTAAATTGTTCTGGGCAGCATTATCAGTTGGAAAGACCCTTCTGATTTGACAGAGCCCCAATGTATGATGATTAATTACCACTCAGCTTCATTGGACTTTTCTAATTTCCTTTTGCCACTCGCTGTAGGCAACAAGCGATAAGTACCGCTCTTATTATTTTCTGCAAAGGAAAATGTCCATTATGGCGCTGTCTTACAAGTAATCAGAATAAAGGAGACAGCGGATTGGCAAACCTGCAAGGATCATTCTGTCTTTATTTAGCCAACTCCAGCTTTCTTTCTTCTGCTCTTGCATTCTGCTTGCTTCCCAAGCCCTCCGCCCCTCTCCTTCATCACCACAAGTTGTTTTACACCATTGCGTGTCCAAAAAAAGGGAAGATAAAAAATGCACACTCATAAAACTCTATCAAAGCTGGTGACATTTGAAAATCCATATAAAGGCTGGGGAGGAATTAATCCTCAATCTCAAAGGAACCATCCTTAAAATGATAATGTGTTGCAAAACGTCAGACACAGAGAGTTTATAAATTGTCCGGAATCCAGTAGAGGTGTCCCAGAGGTGGTGTTCAGATCAGGAGGAGGATTGGGAGGAGCTCAAAGAGCTGCAGTCTAATCTCAGGAATGGTCCCAATGGGTTGGGGAAGGCAAAGTCCAGACCCCAAGAAGCATCAGAGCTGAAAGAGAAGGCGCCCACGGGATGGGGAGTGTGAAACAGGATCCCAGAAGGGAACTGAATGGGTGGTCAGGGGAAAATCCTGCTTCTGTACCTTCAGACACTTCTGTCACTTTTAATGTTCAAAGGTTGAGGACAGTTAAAAGAAAGTACTTTCTTCAAGCAGTCCATATTTACTTTATGGTACTTTCTCCTACAAGAGGCAGTGATGGCCTTTAAAAGAGGATTAGAGAAATTTGTGGAGGAGAAGGCTATCAAACATTACTAGCCGTGATGGCCATGCTGTGCTTCCACAGTTGGAGGTAGTGATATTTCTGAACACCAGTTGCTGGAAAGCACAGAAGGGGAAAGTGCTCTTGTGCTCAAATCCTACTTGCGGGTTTCCCACAGAGGCATCTGGTTGGCCACTGTGAGAACAGGAAGCTGGACTAGATGGCTACTTGGCCTCATCCAGCAGGTCCTTCTTATGTTCTCAAGTTCCAGTCAGGCTGCTCCTGCTCTGACACCCTTTCACTCAGTGAGCCTCCATCCTTGGAGGAGGCGCTTGATGACAAGTTGAGCACTGAGCCAGTATTGTCTCTCTTGCCATCTCCTAGGGTACAGCTATGGCAGTGCAGGTGGGACTCTCCCCAGACCACACACCCTTCCCACACCTTCCTTGAGTGCCTTTGCCTAGCTGGAATGTATATTTCAAACTGTGATGCCTTGTGCTTTCCTGGAGGGGGTGTGTCTCTCTGTGTCTTGTGTGTGGGAAAGCTACTGAGTGCAAAGCCAAGCGTCATATCACATTTTTCATCTGGTCCCACCCACCACTGCTATAAGGCCCTTGGAAAGGGACCCACAATCGCTTTGATCCCTCGGTATGGTCACAAGGCTGAAGCTAAGCAATAGACCTTCAGCCAGAAGAATGTCCTTTGTAAAGTAAGACAGCACACAAAAACCTTAAGAGCAGTACTTTAATATGGAAGCATTAAAAAAACCGACATGCATACATCCCATCTCTACACTAGGGCTGTGTACACACTCTACCTTTAAAACACATCTGAAGCACATTCTTTGCCTCAAAGAATTCTGGGCACTGTGGTTTAAACCTCTTTGGGTTACAATCCCTACCTCTGTGTCTATCAGAGGCAGTAATGCTTGTGAATACCAGTTGCTAGAAACTGCAAGAGGGGAGAGTGCTCTGGTGGTTGTGCCCTGCATGAGTGTTTCCCAAAAGCATGTAGCTGGCCACTGTGGGAACAGGGTGCTGGACTAGATAGGCCATTCACCTGACCCAGCATTCATAACATTCTTCTATTCCTATGACCGTTAGTCCCTAACTTCAATGGGTCTACTCTAAGTAAAACTTAGTTGGCAATAATAATAATAATAATAATAATTTATTATTTATACCCTGCCCATCTGGCTGGGTTTCCCCAGCCACCCTGGGTGGCTTCCAAAAAAAGTTTAAAATACAATAGTGCATCAAACATTAAAAGCTTCCCTAAACAGGGCTGCCTTCAGATGTCTTCTAAAAGTCTGGTAGTTGTTTTTCTCTTTGACATCTGGTGGGAGGGCATTCCACAGGGTGGGTGCCACTACCGAGAAGGCCCTCTGCCTGGTTCCCTGTAACTTGGCTTCTCACAGTGAGGGAACCGCCAGGAGGCCCTTGGCGCTGGACCTCAGTGTCCGGGCAGAACGATGGGGGTGGAGATGCACACATAGGCTTTGCGCTGCCTTCCCAAAGGTGGGTAAGAAGGTGTCTGGCTTTGGAAAGAAGGAACAAGGACTCTGGCAGTGTTAACGGGCTCTCCCACCTCCTTCCCAAAGCTGAGAAGGCACTAACTAGACTTTGGGAAGGAGGTGGGAAGACTCCCTGACCTGTCAGAGCCCCCACACCTCCTTCCCAAAGCCCAGCACCTCGCATAACAGGCTTTGAGATGGCGCCCCCTCTCTTCGGCACCCAGTGTATGTGCAGCACTCACACAGCCCTAAATCCACCCCTGTTCTGACAATGAAAATGTTTTTATGTACACAGTAGCGTAAAGGCTGCAGACACAACTGAAATGCCACCATTTCCCCGCAGATAATCTAAACGTCTCTGTTCTGTTATCTCCAGCTATGACACATCAGCTGACGTCTAGATATGGTTACTTGCACAAATCGGTTCTCCTGAGTTCAGTGAGACTTACTTCAGAGCTAACTTTTAATTAATGAGACGTTGTTTGTCACTGAACAAAAAGGCTTGTTTTATACATTAGCTTGTTTGTGTTTTGTAAAGATACTTGTAGGCTGCTACAAGTATCTTTACAAAAAAAAAGATACACATACAAAAAAATTATAGTTTTCTGTGCAAGATAAATCTAGTACGCACAGATTAATTTGGAATCTCACAAAAAGTGAACAAGAGAATTCTAGAAGGACTTTGGTTCCCCCCCTTTTCTCCCTAATAAAAGGTGGGATCTCTTGAGTGTTATTATGGGGGGGGGGGGGAGATAAGCCAGGCTTCTGTGCAGCATGACTTTGTATGTCTGAACCAGCAAAGAACCTTTGAAGAGCTCCTGCTTGTTAATTCTCCCATTTGTTTGATTTTTGGTACAAAGAAAATGAAAAGAATATGATGAGATTATGGCGTTTTAAGTCAATATTTATTAAAAAATCAATCTCGATGAAAATCTGGCCATCCCTCTAATTAGACGAGGCAACTTGAGGTTGATTTTTAATTGCAAAAGTAATTACACGGAGCAGATAGCCAGTGACATTTGATTATCTAGGTGATTGATTAAAAAGCCTAGCTCATGGAGCAGATTGTCAGCCAGGGGAATCGAGACAAAAGAGCAAATTAAAAAAGTTGTCCTGTTGGTAATCACAAAATTCAAGGATGAAATTACAAAGCCAAACACCTCCAGTGCTCCTCATCAAACACAGCGTGCTTCAGCCTGGGAGGAATGGATTGCTTTAAAGGCAATTGCGGGAGCATAAAAATGGAGGTGTAACATCGCAGCTGGCGAAAGGGGAATTGAGCCGCTGGAATGAATGTTGAAATAAAGATGCATCTGAGTTCTAATAAAAAGTTTCTTTTCAATACACTCCCATTTAAGTCCATTTACTGCCATCAATATTACTTAAATGGGTGGCAGAGTTGGTGTGGAATGCACATGTCAGATGCAGCAGTTTTCTTATTTTATTTTATTTTTTAAAGTGAGCAAACAGTTTTCATCACCATTATTCGGGGTGCCAACTTACCAGGAAAATAAAAACCTGGCCTGCTTTTGTGCATTAAACAGTAATCTTAGCAGCAGAAACTGGAAGCTGGTGAATTTCACTGCATGGGTATTCACTGAGTGGTATTCAGAGCAGAACCATTGGATTTAATGGACCTAACTTAATCATGTTCATTAATTTCAGTGGGTTTACTCTAAGTAAGACGTAGTTGAATATCGCTCTCAGAATATCCAACCCCCAGTGTCCTATGTGGCCATTTTGGCTAAAGGAACCTTTGATTGACATCAAAGCAACCAGATAAATGTGGAAGCTTAAATGTTTTGCTGCAATATCTTTGTTATGTTAAAGGTAAAGGTAAAGGTACCCCTGCCCGTACGGGCCAGTCGTGTCCGACTCTAGGGTTGTGCGCCCATCTCACTTAAGAGGCCGGGGGCCAGCGCTGTCCGGAGATACTTCCGGGTCACGTGGCCAGCGTGATGAAGCTGCTTTGGCGAGCCAGCACCAGCGCAGCACACGGAAACGTCGTTTACCTTCCCGCTATAAAGCGGTACCTATTTATCTACTTGCACCCAGGGGTGCTTTCGAACTGCTAGGTGGGTAGGAGCTGGGACCGAAAGACGGGAGCTCACCCCGCCACAGGGATTCGAACCGCCGACCATGCGATCGGCAAGCCCTACGCACTGAGGTTTTACCCACAGCGCCACCCACGTCCACAATATCTTCCTTACAGGATATTGAAACTCAGAGGGCAACAAAGGGAAAGTAGCAATGCAATTGTATACAGTGGTACCTCGGGTTACAGACTCTGCTAACCCGAAGTAGTACCTCGGGTTAAGAACTTTACCTCAGGATGAGAACAGAAATCACGTGGTGGCGGCTGGGCGGCTGCGGGAAGCCCCATTAGCTAAAGTGGTACCTCAGATTAAGAACAGTTTCAGGTTAAGAATTAAGTTCATAACCAGAGGTACCACTGTACATGTTTACTCATAGACCTCGCTGAACACTTTTTTTCAATCCTATAACTGGGTGTAGGATTGCAGGCTACTGTTGATCAAATTGTCCCACTGAGACAAAGGAGAAGGAAATATCGATAGCCTTTTAACTGGACCCCATAGCACAAGGGTGAGAAACCTGTAGACCTCCAGATGTTCGGAAGATGCATTTCAGCTAAGACAGATAGAGGTAGAGGACCATTCCAGTGTGTATTTAAGTTCCTGTTGACCCAGGGGTAACTGTGCTCTCTCTCTATTTTTTCTAACTCCAGCTTCCACAGCATGGTCAGGGATAATGGGAGTTGTAGTCCATCAACACCAGGGAGATGCATGTTTCCCAGCCCTGCAATAAGACCTACTTGCCACAGCACAGGAGAACCGGTGTGGTGTAGTGGTTAGAGCAGTGTTTCCCATCCATGGGTCCTCAGCTGTTTTCAGACTACAATACCCATCATCCCTGACCACTGGTCCTGCTGGCTAGAGATGATGGGAATTGTAGTCCAGAAACAGTTGGGAAACACTGGGTTAGAGTGTTGGACCAAATCCCATCTCAGCCAGGTGGCTTTGAGTCAATCATTCTTCCAGTCTAAACCTACTACACAGGATTATTGTGGGGTTAAAAAGGAGTGTGGCAACCATATTGGTCTCCTTGTGAGCTATAATCCTGGAAGGCCACAAGGTTCCTTACTCCTGCTATAGTTTTGGAAGGTGTTTCAGGAGAACTGAATTGACCTCACCCCAACCCTGGCCACCAAATCCCTAACTGTCACTTTGTCTCCCTGCTAAGCCTACCCTGGAAACTATAGTGTTGTCATGGATCTGGGGCACCAGAGTCTGTTAGTGAATGACAGAAATTAACAAATGGTAGTATACTAAATAGAATGAGGCAATATACATCCTCATTCCATAGTACCAATTTGTAATGGGGGGAAAACCCCCGACGGAAAATACCTATAGGATTTAAATATATTTATGGAAACCAGCACTCAGCAAAGTCAATAAATAATGTGGTTGACTGAATGACAAGAATAATCAATTTTAAAGGGGGTGAAATGCACTGCACAATTACAACTGGGCATCCTGCCATGAAAGCAAAAATGCGATCAAATTAAAAACAAACATTTTTTTTCTTTTTTAAAAAAGACCCTAAACCCATCAACTTTTGTTAAAGTGAGTCCCAGTTAGCACAACTATAAATTACTTGCATACAGAACATCAGAGAGGAAAATGGCTAAATGATTCTTGCTGCGACTATTATAAAAATAAATAATAGCACCATTTGCTAGTTTACTTGTGAGTAATGCCACCGTATTTCTGCCTTTTTCCTTAGGAAGGTAAAAGCTTTCACAGCCACAGCGACGACGACAGAAAGGAAACCTTTTAGATTCATTGTCTGTAAAACCAGAAAGACTCTATAAATCTCATCCTCTTAGAAGGATATCGAGGCTGCTGGGAGAACGCAAGCCATTCAGGTAGGCAAAATGCAACCAGGGGTTTTCTTCAGCAGAGAAAGCAGCATATAGAATCGAAGGGTTGCACCTGACAGAGTCAGAGCAGACCCACTAAAATCAAGCAGCGTGACTAAGAAGATTTCAATGGGTTTTACTCTGATCATGACTTCGTTGAATGCATGCCATCAGATTTTAGAACTGGCACCTCAGAGGTCATCTAGTCTAGGCCCCATTTGGTGTAGGAAACTTGCAACTGCGGCATCTCTGACAGATGCTGATTCTGCTTAAATACCTTTAGTGAAGGTGAGTCCACCATTTCCCTGGGCTGACTATGCCACTGTCAAGAAGTACATTTTATGTATTTTTTACATTGCAAACGGCCCTGTGATCCTTGGGTGAATGGTGGTATAGGTATGTAATAAATAAACTACATTAACTAACTAAATAAAATGCTTATCATTAGGGATGAGGGGGAAATTCTATTTGGTTTGCATTTAGAAGCAAGCCTAGATAATGGAAGCTGCCCCAGAGTGGCTGGGGAAACCCAGCTAGATGGGTGGGGTATCCTCCTCCTTCTCCTCCTCATCATCATCACCATCTGTACTTTCCAAAACAATACGAGAACTGAAACACTGCCACCTTTCCATATTCAAAGTTCTTGGAATTTTGCAACACAGTTCTGTGTACATTACTGTGTCAAGTATTGTGTACCAAAACACATATAGTGCAGCAAAATGTCCCTTCATATGTGTACGGTAGGGAAAATAGCATACCCCCCAAAAATTGCTATATTAGAGGAAACAAATGCTTATTAGGCAAAAATCGCATAGAAACATGCGTCTGTTATGAGATATCTGCAGCAAAATGCTGGCTAATTTTCAAGCAGACCTTTTTAAAAAACATTTCAAACTGATGTGGAAATGTAGAGAACCTTTTTGAAGATTGAGGAAATAAGAACCTTGCCCATCCCAATTTTCATTAGGATGTTTCTGATAACATTTAGCTGAAATCTGCTTCCTTGCAGTTTTCAGTCACTGGCTTGAGTCCAGCCTTCTGGAGCAACTGAGAACAAGTCTACTCTTATTTTCTTATTCCATGTTCTTATTTTGGGGTGAGGTGGTGCCATTGATTCAGCCGCTGCTTTCAGCAGGGATACTGGGATAGCTCAGTCATCAGAGCTTGAGACTCTTAATCCCAAGGTCGTGGGTTCAAGCCCCACATTGGGCAAATGATTCCTGTGTTGCAGGGCATTGGTCTAGATGACTCTCATGGTCCCTCCCCATTCTACAATTCTTTGTTGTTCCTGTTGTTTAGTTGTTTAGTTGTGTCCGACGCTTTGTGACCCCATGGACCAGAAGACGCCAGGCAATCCTGTCTTCCACTGCCTCCTGCAGTTTTGTCAAACTCATGCTGGTAGCTTTGAGAACACTGTCCAACCATCTTGTCCTCTGTCGTCTCCTTCTCCTTCTGCCCTCCATCTTTCCCAACATCAGGGTCTTTTCCAGGGAGTCTTCTCTTCGGATGAGGTGGCCAAAGTATTGGAGCCTCAGCTTCATGATCTGTCCTTCCAGTGAGCACTCAGGGCTGATTTCCTTTCTATTATTCTACTTCTGGCCTCCGCAGGATTTTAAAAGAGCAGTTGTTGGACTGACCCACCACAAATACCTATTTATTTGTTTCATTTATATGCTCCTTATTGCTCCACGGAGTTCAAAGCAGTGTACCTGGGCCTTCCACTGCCACCCTGCTTTATCCCTACCACAACCCTGTGGAGTAAGTTGGATAGAGAGTTGGCAACTGGCCCAAGTTCACCCAGTGAACTTCATTCCCCAGGTTTGTGGAGTCTGAATCAACATGAGATTGCACTAGCTCTGATCTTAAGGGTGTGCTCACACCAGAACCACTTCAGGAGGGTCAGATTCATTTCTGTTTGTGTACATACCCGTGGAAGCAGGGATGTCTTTACATTATGCAGAGGAATTAGAAACAGCTTAAGGACTCCAGTCAGTGTGAAGCAACTTATCAAACAGTGGCATTTCACAACAAAGTACATGTGCATTTTGGAGAGAGGATAACATCGTGCAACTTAAAAAAAGAAGAAATGGATGTCCTCACCAAAACAGAACAACAAAATGAGGAAACCTTAATTTCTTAGAGAAGCTCTGCAAGATGTGAACTTGAGGAGTGAAAACTTAAGCCAAAGCTTAATTATAAATTCCTGCATGGCTTTGTGGTCTGTCCAAAAAAATGTTACATGCTTACGGTGGTGGCGATCAGTATCCAAAGGTGCTCTAAGAACTGGCCCTATGCTTCACAGCTTATTTATCATTTGGGTGCAGGAATTTAAATCAATGGGGGATGCCTTTCTTTCTTAGAAAAGCCCTTACAGTTACGATAGGAGGGCCAGGCAGAGCAAACAAGCTGTGTATACAGCAGAGCCAAAGATGAAAGGCATGAAGCTGCCCCTTCCATGGTCAGAAATTCTTATCTGGTGACTGAACCTTTGTTGGTTTCTGAAAGCAGAAGTGGTCTGTGTTGGCGGAAGGTTCAAAGCTAGGTTTTATTTATATATATATATATATATATAAAAGAAGATAATGCAATCAAAAGTATGTCTATCTGTTGAAATATTTAGAAGAACAAGATATCGCTTCGACCTCCTTACACCTGTGACCCTTTTGAAAGGCTTCAAGGCAGGCTTTGGGTCTGTTTATGTTCTTTATCTTAAATGGGCTTCTGTATTTTTATTTTTTTAAATGTTGTAATGAAAAGATTAAGATTCGTGGAGTCCTTTGAGCATGGAGAAGGCTATGATTTGACTCAATATTTTTAAACATTCAGGGAGTGTCTAAATATGTTTAAACATTCAGGGAGAATGCATTTTTACATTCAGGGAGGACACCTGTATTGTCCTTCCTGAATGTAAAAGTAAAACAAAAGGAGCCACAGGAGAAGTATGAAAACTGCAGCAACCCCAAACTTGCTGCACCAGTACAACAGGCAATATCTCCTGCTCTCCTCCTAAAAACATAACAGGAGCCCTGCTGGATCAGGCCAAAGGTCCATTTAGTCTAGCATCCTATTCTCACAGTGGCCAACCAGATGCCTAGCAGAAGCCTATGAGCAGAAACTGAGCAGAAGAACACTCTTGCCACCTGTGATTCCCAGAAACTGGTATTCAGAGGTATACTGCCTCCATCAGTAGGAGTAGCAAGCTGACTGGCTGCTTTGCTGGTCCGGGTTCATGTGCTGTCATCTGGGCTGGATCTAGACACATCAAAGAAGTGCTTCAGTTAAACATGTTGTAAAACTTGTATGAAAAATTGGGTTGGCCAAAACGGAACTCCACAGCGCCATCTGATGTCACAGTGTTATAATGCATATAAAATGCATATAAAGCACTTTTTCTTTGCCAGTGTAGCTGAGTCCCCAATCACAGAATTATACAGTTGGAAGGGACCCCAAGGGTCATGTAGTCCAACGTTCTGCAGTGCAGAAATCTTAGGACACAATCCCCCATCCAATTTGAAACCATACCGCACTCTGTTTAGCTTTGCAGTTTAATTGCTGCACTAGGCATGCTCATTCAGTTGGTCTTTAGACTTCGAAGTAGAGAAACACTATAGATACAGGCTTAAGCATGGTCTCCTCTTTCAAGTGCCGTGGCTGCTGTTTTGAACTGTTGATAACCTAGGAAACAAGATGTGTTTACTGAAGCTGGTGGTTGAAGTTCATGTCGCTCCCACTAAGATCTCACAGCTGAAACCCAGATCCCCCTGTCCCTGTCCCTCCCCCCTCCTCCAAGGGGGTCATGTGTCTACCTTTGAAGAGGAAAGTCCTCTAAAGGGATGGTCTTCTGTTTATGATGGTGTCCTCTGTTTGAAGGGCTGTCTAGGCCAAGTCTAGTTTAAAGATAAGGAACCCTAAGAAAGGAGAGCATTGGGGTGGGGGGAATTTGAAGTTGCCCATCAATGCAGAGCAGCTGGGTAGCAGAAATAACAGGCACACAGCCTCCCCTGGTCACCTTGCCATTTCTATTTAAACTATGGTCATCGTTTCTAAAATTGCATCTATGCATATAAATTTGTGCCCTTTAAAAAAACAACAACACACAAATTGATGTCATGTGTGGAGGGCAATGCATTGGTTGCCCACCTTATTGCTGTTGCTGCCTGTTTGCTGGCCCTGTCAAGTTAGTGAGCAGTGTTCACTGGCTGTGTCTTCTTCTGGGCAGTGTGTGGATTAGGTCCAATGGGCAGGCAACAGGCAGTGGTGAGAGAGGCAACGAGGCAGGACTACTGATGGCATCTTGCTCAAGCCCCACCTCCATCACCATCTGGAGTTGACACTGCACCCTCACACTTCCAGAAACCTGGGGGAGAGGGCAGACCCTGAAAAATGATAAGTCTCACAATTCATGTTCAAATCTGACCAAGGCAAGGATGAGCAGTGGTAGAACATATGCTTTGCATCCAGAACGGCCCAGGTTTCTCCAGGTGGAACTGGCCCTTGTCTGAGATCCTGGAGAGCTGCTGCCAGTTGTTGTAGACCAAGGGTGAGGAGCCTTTGGCTGGACTCCAACTCCCATCAGGCCTAGTCAGCATGGCCAATGAGCAGGAATGATGGGAGTTTTAGTACAGCAGCACTAAGAGGACCACAGATTCTGCATCCCTGGTGCAGACAATACTGAGCTAGTCCAACCAATGACCTGACTCAATAGAAGTCAGCATCCTGGGACCTTTCCTTGGAGAGTTCAAGATTGCTGCGGCCTAGTAATTTAAGTAGACCTGTTTGCACGGCTGGCGGACATATTGCAATGAACCATTCCAAACTATCAATTGGGGGGCGGGAGATGAGTTAGAAATAGGAAGAAAGAGCATACAATTTGATACAAGCCAGAGAAAGAGGTTGGAAAGTGACAGATTTATAGCATTCATGAAAAGGAGACTATGAAACAATAACAAAAAATGTGGCAAATTAAGACAGGTATGTTGGTTTTTCCACTCTTTCTGAAAGTTTCTTTCTTTCTTTCCGCCCCTCCAATTGAGTTTAATAGAATTCTTGGACTGACAGGATTCTTTTGTTATACCAGGTAATATTTTTGAAAAACAGCATTACCAAAGGTTAAACATAGAACAGATGTAAGTTGTAAAATACAAGCTGATCAAAGCTCAGATTTTGAGACAGAGACGTTAGCAAATGATGATAAATCAATCCCAGTAGAATTGTAAGAAGCAGACAAATGTAACCATGGAAGAGAGAAAGTCAGGGGTTGGATTTTGGGGAAGGGGGTAGTGCCGGAAGAGTAGAAACAAATGCTGGAGTTAATTCTAGACATCCGAGATGGAGAATTGAGCAAACACACAGCACAGAACATGGCAAAGCATGGATAACTAGCATCTGTAACTAGGTGAACCTTAAAGAAAGGCTCACATATTCTGTGATATAAGCCAGCCTTCCCCAACATGGTGCCCTCCAGATGTTTTAAACTATAACCACTGGCATCCCTGACCATTGGCCATGTTGACTGAGGCTGATGGGAGTGCTTATACAACAACATCTGGAGGGCACCATGTTGGGGAAGGCTGGTATGCACAGATGCAAAAATGCATAGAGCAATTTGCCCTGGTTCAGCTACTGAAGTGGTCTTCTTCCATTGGCAGCCACAGCAAGTCCATCCTGCAATGTTTGTTTGTTTGTTTGTTTGTTTGTTTGTTTGTTTGTTTCAAAAAGTTTACACACTGCTTGATTGTAAAAGGGACGGACGGACCTCAGAGCAGTTTACCAAAGGATAAAACAAGAAAATCAAGAAAAAAATCACAACCATACTGTTACACATGTGCTTACAAGGGTTCGCATTTCCTTTTGGGAATAAGGCATGTCAGAGACTGTGGTGTCTTTATGATATATGGCTTTATTTGCACATGGATACAACTTGTACCTAGATGGAGGTATTGCTGAGCATTCATATCCTATGAGGGTCTGGCTTCCCCCATAAGGGCAGCACTGTATTCAAAGGACAGCAAAAAGCCATCCTCTGTGTCTTATAAAAGCTGATTGTGGAAAACAATCACCTTTCAAAGGCTTGTCTCACTCGCACACTTTTCAATAGACATTTGAGTGTAGGCAGGGAGTTCCACAGGGCAGGACCTTGTAAAGTCCCCTGTAAAAGCTGAGTGACCCTGGGGGATTTGAGGAAGCACCATAAGTTCACTGAGCAACCTTGGGCCAGCCATGGTTTCTCACCCTGACCTACCTCACAGCATTGTTGTGAGGATAAAACAGGGGAGGGGGAGAACTTCTGGATGTATGGCAGCCCTATTAAAGTTAGCCCAAGAACCTTGAACCAGAAACTATGTGGCCAACTAAGTTTCAACAGTACATCCATGTTTGCTTCCCAGTTGCCCATTGACTTACACTTTACAAATCTCACTGAGTCAAGTGTTGAGTTGCAGCCTTGATTGTTAGGGGCCTGTGAGGCAGGGCCTTCTCAGTTTTTCCTTCAAGAAAATAATATTTGTTGAATAAAGCTTAAAACCCCCAAATGCCACAATACCCCACAAGCACTTTGCTTTGCCTTCAGCAAGCGTTTTGATGTCCTACAAAAACTGCAGCACCATGATAACGGCTCTGAGTCGGAGCACGAAACCGTGAGCAGCTGGCTCCCTGCTGAAACGCCGTCGTCAGTCCTATCATTATGTCGACCGCTGCTTGGAAGGAACTCTGAACTTCTTCAGAATTGGCCCTTGTTTGGATCAAAGCCGTACACGGTCCTTCATTCCTTCTTGCCAGTTTCTTTTTTTTTTTTT
The DNA here is from genome assembly GCF_964188315.1 of Podarcis muralis. NCBI lineage: Eukaryota > Metazoa > Chordata > Lepidosauria > Squamata > Lacertidae > Podarcis > Podarcis muralis. Next base: position 38,988,716 of record NC_135661.1, on the reverse strand, counting down.
AAGAGGGCTAAAAAAAAAAAAGATGGAAAAGAAATAAAAAAACAGCAAGAAGCCCACTATTTATTGAGACTTAAGTGAAACTGAAAACATTTTAAAAGGCCAGAGAAGGGAGGGGTGGGGGGCCAAGGAGGTAATTGTTAAGACTGTCAGCAGGGGACTTCTGTGATAATTTGATCTGAACTCTGCTAACAAATCACCGCGCCCATTTCTTTTGCTTTAGTATCTGTTTATGCTTCTACAAATTGAAACCCCACAGGCTATTCCTTGCAGAACGCAGCTCGGCACAATAACACATCAGCCTGTCAATTAGTTCAAGGTGGAGAAGGATTACTTGACCATCCCAAACCTACAGGCCGACTCGATATTTTGTCTTTCCCTGCTGAGGTAAAAGGGTGCAGACATATGTAAGTAATAAACTAACAGGCTTCCATCCACTTTAGGCTGAGTGGAAGGAATGCAGAACCAAACTATAAAATAATATGAGACGTAAAAGGGGGCAGCGACAAGAGCTGGGGCAAACTCCGATCCTCCCCCCCCCCCAAGTCATCTAAATGAGGAGCTCCAAGATGCCCGTTAAGTTTTTAAAGATGTAACGATGGCTTTGTATTTTCTTTTTCTGCCCCCACCCCGCTCTTGCGGCATAACTGTTATGCTTTTGGCGTGCCAACCTTGAGAGCTGACATGAGATCAAAGAACTGATAAATGAGAGGAAAGGGGACGGCTGACCTCCTGGATTATTTTCTACAAGAATTTGGGGCTTTTTTAAAGCAATAAGAAAAGTCATAAATAACTGGCCCTCAAATATCTTGTGGCACCTTTCTTCCAGTGAAACACGAACAATAGCTAGATAACATTTGTATAGGGATATGTACATATGGCGGCACTTATACGTTTAAGGAGAAATAAATACTCCTCCCCCCCCCCCAGCAGAAAAAGGCCTTTGAACTGTTCCTTTTTTTTTTACAAAAAAGAAGCCAGCAGTTTATTTTAATGGAGCCTTGGAATAAATGTGATTTACAGGGTAGGGTTACCAGGCAAGCATATCCCGAAAAGGGCCCGAAATTTAGGCCAACATAATGAGATGCTTGAAGAATTGGACTCACCCCCCAAAATACCAGGAAATTTAATAAGCTGTGTGTTGACCTCTTACATGTCCTCTTAATTTTACAACCAACATGTAAAGATGATTAGCACCAATCTGGCTCACTCAGTATGATCCCAGACAGTTGTGTTTTCAGGGTAAAGGTTCAGAATGCAGCACATTTCTGAGGCCACTGGATGTCACATATGTGAAAGTGTATGTTATTCATTAACACTTGGCTAGAGAAGGTCCCAGGTGCTAGTTTGCCACACAACCAAATGTGTGTGTCGTTGGATACACAGGCAACTGTGTATACTATCAGATGTGGTTTGGGTACAAATATCTGAAGGAGTCTCTCCTCCTATACAGACCTGGCCAGGTGTTGAGATCTGCAGGGATGCCCTGCTGGCAGTTCTGCTGCCCTGCAAAGTTTGTGCAGTGGTGAGGCATGAGAAAAACTACTTTGTGGTGGCTCCAGGGCTGTGGAATGCCCTCTCCTCTGAGCTGCATCTGACCTCATCAATGACATACATTGTGACATCAGGTTGAGACAAACCTTTTTGCACAGGCCTTTAGGGATGGAGGGTGAAATCAGAATATGCATTACTCAGTTAATTGTACTGAGCTGTTTGTAAAGCACCCTGGAGGTGCACGGTGAAGGGTGGAGTATAAATAAGAAAATGCTTGCGGTTGGATCTATTTTTGTTTCATCTTCAGGAGAGACATGCATAGATAATACAATCATGGGAGGCTTGTCTTCTCCCCTTTTCTTGCCTGCATTTTTTCTTATTACACTGTCTGCATTTTGTTGCATTACAGGTACTTTTCTGTTTGGAACTCAAAGCCTCCACTCTGTATGAGTGTCAAATGAAAAGAAGGCAGGGAATGACAACCCTACGATGTATCTGTCTTCCTAGTAATTCTCTCCCCCCCCCCCCTTCATAAGGATAAACATCTAAGATCATAATAGCGTTTGCAAACTTTATCACCCTTGCTACTCTGATTTTTACACAAACTGTCCTAGCTACTTTCTCAAGAGAGAGGGAGGGGAATCATATCACTGTGGGAACTTTGCTTTTCCTTGACCATGCATAGACCTCAGTATATAGAGATGAGGCATCTTCATAAAAGCAGAAGGAAAAACTTTGGGGAGGGCTTACACTCAGTGGTAGACAGCATTTTTTTATATATATTTTTTTGCAGCAGGTTTGTTTATCACATATTTTTTTTAATCTTGACCTTCTCCAGAAATCTCAAAGCAGCATATCTGTCTCCCCAAATTCATTTTATCTTCACAACAACCCTGTGAGGTAGGCCAGACTGGGATAGCACTCCTAGCTCTAGCATATGGTCAATCAGTGTGTTACACTGTCTGAGCATGGATTTAAACCTTGATCTTTGAAGTCCTAGCCTGTGGCCCTCCAGATGTTGTTAGGTTTCAACTCCCATCTTCCCTGGCATTGGTCATGCTTGCTGTGGCTGATGGGTGTTGGAGTTTAGCAACATCTGCAGGGCCACTGGTCCCCCAGCTTGCTCGAGCCAGTACACTTGAGTTCTTTTATGCTCTGTTAGTTAACCTCATTTTTTGTTGTTGTTGTAAGGTGTGCTCAAATTGGCCATAAACTGATCAGAGCCTCTAGAATCGGGCTAGCTCAACAGAAGGTCCAAATATGTAAATGAGAAGTAAAAAGGGAGCGGAGGGGGGAAATGGATAGATCCTTCCCTCCCCTTGCTTCTCTTTCCCAATTAGAGCACCCCAAACCACAAAAGACAAGCAGAATGTTTGCTTCAATTGCTTGCTGGCATTGCTGGCTTTGTTGTGGACCCATTAGAATAAGCAGAAAATTAACTCTGACAACACGTTGCTTAGTAAACAAACATAGGTTGATTGATGAAGACAAACTGCAGAATTGCCCACAAAATGTTATTCGTCTGTCAAAGAGAAAGAGAGAGAGTCCTTTCTGAATCCTTTTACACCAGTTAAATGCAGCTTCCTTCTCAACAGAAGCAGCCAAGCAATTTAATAAATGTCTTTTAACATAATCTTAAATGACTTGGCTGCACAGAAATCCATTTATCATACAACAGAATTTCTATATAGGGAATACAGCACAGATTTTAATTGATGTGGAAACATAAGATTTTGTTTAATATCCTCCTAATCCTGCCCATTTTGCTAATGAGATTATGGATTTTTTCTCCAGGTTTTTGTTTCTTATTTAAAAAGCAAACCAATAAATTATGTGGTGTGCACTAACTATTCTTACACAGATAGAGTGTTTAATAAAAACCCTGCTTGGTTGCCATCCCAGCAAATCGCTTGCAACACAACTGTAAAGAAATTACATGGAATTAAGGGCCAAACTACATGTTAGATTTATTTAGTGGAGGTGGGAAATGGCTCTGAGCTAGCAAGGCTGCTTTGTACAGGTATGGCAAAGAGGGTGGATTCAGGGCACCCAACCTAAAACTATATTACAATGCCTTTCAGATTTGACATTGTTTAAGCTCATTAAGAATGAACCAGAGACTCACTCTATCCAACTATCAAGGCTCTTCCATTTCTGTCCACCTTGAAAAAATATATCCTTGAATAACGAAATCCTTTTCTTCACCCCTCACTTAAAGTATGGGAATTCCGAGTTCAGAAACTACCAGTAATTCCAAATAGTTCTCCTTTAGTCCCTTTCTTAGACCACCTGCAAGTTTGTGACCTGTCAAAATATAGTCAATATAAGAGCTAGAAGGAAAAAGGTTTATAGTCTATCCAAGATTTGTTCCTTTCACCTCCTAACAGTTAAAAGACTTATTAGCACTTGCACAAACTACTTGGCTTCAAAAGCTGCACGTGCAGACTTTTGCTGTTGCTTACCTTAACATTCACTTGCCATCTTTGAAAAACTGTGCTACGTCCATTCCTGATGGATGAAGAGTGAGATACCTGTTCTTTACCAGAGCAGGTACCTCACTCTTCATATCATATTCATGATAATCGCTATCAGAAGAAGGGGAGCTTGTATTATATATGAGCAGATATAGGGGAAATATCTGAAGGTGACTGGAAGGCAGTATGGCGGCCATCCGCTTTTAAATCGATCTTTGCACTTGTCAAGGAACAATCACTTAAATTAATTCACTGGTGGTACCTACCGCTAGTGTGTTCACATTATATTGGGGCTTGGTTTCTTCTCTTTGTTGTGGTGTGTGCTGTATTAATGGGACTTATTTTCTCTTATAATGGGAATATCAGGCCATAAGGAGCTTTTAAGACGAAGGGTTAAGTGTGCTTTCTAACATTCTGAATATTACAGTGATTAAAGCCCCAGGTTTGCTATCATTATTCAGAGGTGCAAATAAAGATATTTTGTTTAAGCCATCAACAATCCATTTCCTGGCAGCAGCCGAGCTGGAGATCTCATTCTTACAAAGAAATGATTGTTTATTAACTATGCAAAACTGGTATGATAGGGTTTGGAAGGTTGCGCTTGTCAACAAACTTAACAAAACATTGCAAAGTAGTCAGAGGCAAGATTACCTCTTCACCAGAGGAACCTAGACCATCTTTTGATCACTTTTCTCTATGGAGAGTTATGTTCTTCTGAACTTCATCTCGTTATTCCAGGTTTTCTTTATTTAGACACCATGTCACTGACTCTCTCTAAGGTTAACAGAGGCTGTTGTTAACTTTGCAAGTCTGTTCCTGTCATCAGTCTTATAAGTTTGATATTCTTTCCAAAGTGTGTAATGAGGAGACATGGCTCACTTATGTTTCTATCTTTTCTCAGTGTGATCTTTGGATTGTTTTCATTGTTTTCTATCAGTTTCAATGTTTTGTCTGTAATAAAAAAATAAATTGCTAAACACTGCTGAAAGGAGGTGCACTTTTGAATGTTAAGAAAAATGTTTCTCCAATGTGCCCTCTTTCCGCTCAACCCGAGTTTAACCCCCTGGCCATACTGATCTGGACAGATAGATCCGTCTTATGGATCTGTCACTTGCTGTTTTTGTAAGCGTACATCTGTTTGGAGTGGGCATTTTTTTTTTTTTAAATACTTGCTTTCTAGAAACCTATTTTAAATTGTTCTTGTAAACCACTTCTGAACAGCAGGAGAGGTGCTGAAATAATAACGAAATAAAACAGCAACAACCAAATAAATAAAAATGAAGAGGGGATAGCGGCAGGGCTGAGTTTGACGCATTGCTTTCAACGAACCCGTCAAATCTTTGGCTGCATATCTCTAGCGCTGGCATCGTTTTTTGCTTCACCCACCGTTGAAATGAATGAAGCAGTCACAGTCAGTCAGTTGCAGCTGTTTGCTCCAGTCTTAATTCCACAGAGATAATGCTAATTGTCAGCTTCTCCTGGATATGCCCCAACCTACTCATTGTGCTTTATTCTTTTTCCCAAGCAGCATGAGCTTCCACCCACTGTTCCTAATTGCTGTACATTTCCTGTTCTTACCATCCACACCTGAGTTTCCAGTCACAGGCTGATAAAAGGACAAATGAAGGGGAACCCACCTTCCAGCTGTTGTCCCATGGAGCATCAAAGCTTCAGCCGAGATGGGGAACGCCGCCGAAACAACGTGAGCAGTCCTTAGGAAAATCGTTTGCAATAGCAAATTCCCCACCCTGTTCGTCATGGGAATGGAAGGAGGAAACCACCGAAAGGAAGTGGGGGGGAAATAGGAGAGAGAGAGAGAGAGAGAAATTAAAATATCAAAGCAAGTTGGAAAGGATATTTTCATACAGCCACTACAGGCTTCATGATTTCATAGGGAAATGTTTGAAATGTTTTCCCTTTCTCCTTACACGTCTCTCCATCATGCATTTTTAAAAAAGCTATAGTCCTATCTATACTGTTGCTGTTCTTTTATCATCACCATCTAACGCTAAGTTCTGTAAGTGCTGCATAGCTACTGCTAAAATGAAGCAGTCCCTGCTTACGGGTTCATAATAGGCAAAGTGCAAAGAGGGGGGAAAGCAATCAAGAGGAAAGAAAGCATTGGGGAAGGCATCAAGGACTAGGCTATCAGTGGCTACTAGCTGTAATGGCAGTGGTCACTGGTCCATTGGAGCAAATGGGGCATGGCCCAACATCAGACTGCCCTCAGCCAGCCTCCACCTGTCTGACTTATCAGGAAATTACTTAAAGGTAAAGGTAAAGGGACCCCTGACCATTAGGTCCAGTCGTGACCGACTCTGGGGTTGTGGCACTCATCTCGCTTTATTGGCCGAGGGAGCCAGCGTACAGCTTCTAGGTCATGTGGCCAGCATGACTAAGCCGCTTCTGGCGAACCAGAGCAGCGCACAGAAACGCCGTTTATCTTCCCGCTGGAACAGTACCTATTTGCACTTTGACGTGCTTTCGAACTGCTAGGTTGGCAGGAGCAGGGACCAAGCAATGGAAGCTCACACCATCACAGGGATTCGAACCACTGACCTTCTGATCAGCGAGTCCTAGGCTCTGTGGTTTAACCTACAGCACCACCTGTGTCTAGGAAATTACTTACAATCAGCTTAATAGCTTCCTCCTCCTTAATTGTTGCCCCCTGCAGAATTAAGCAAGGAGGAGGATGTCTCTGACTTAGTAGCCTCTGCCTGTCATTAACTCTGGTGCCCCCTTCTGTTGGCCTCCCTGCCTTCTGCCCCACAACTTCCCAAGGGCACCCGCCCCCACTGTGCGATGGCTATGCTGGCAGAGGCCCTATGCTTCTGAATTTCAGTTACTAGGAATTGCAAAAGGGGACATTGCTGTTGCACTCATGTCTTTTTTGCAGTTTTTCCACAGGCAACTGATGAGCCACTGGATAATGGACTAAGTGGATGTTTGACCTGAACCAGCAGAGATCTTCATTTGAAGCTGCTCCTTAAGTGGCCAATGGATAGGGCAAGGTTGGTAACCCCTTTGCCATTATGTTTTCTCCTTCTCTCGTAACTTGTGGACACCCAATGACATCCATTGGAAGATTCAGGACAGGTTTTTAAAAAGGACTTCTTCATGCAGCACTTAGCTAAACTAGGGAACTCGCTCCCATAGGAAGCAACAATGGGAAGCAACATAGGAAGCAACAAACTTGAATGTCTTTAAAAGAGGACTGGACAAATTCATGGTGGATAAGGCTATCAATGCAAATGAATGCAAATTGTTGGGAACTGCAGGTGGGCAGATGCTCTTGTGCTCAGGTCCTGCTTGCAGGTTTCCCACAGGTATCTGGTTGGGCACTATGAGACTGGCCATTGGCCTGATCCAACAGGCTATTCTTATGCCATTATGCTCTTCCTGGGAGGCAAGGGGTACAGTTCCCCAGAGATCCTAGATCCCCATTCCAGGGGCAAAGGCCATAGTAGGCCTCCCTTCGGCCTTGCAATCCTGTGAAACTGTGGACTGAAATTTATTTAACAATCATCCTTTCCAAACAAGGCAGGAATTGTAGTCTTGTGACTAGGGCCCTCTTCGCAGGAATTCTCAGTACCTTGCCAAGCTGCAGTTCCTAGGATCCTTGGAGAAGTGGGGAGCCACAACATTTAGTCTGATAGGGAGATGGGAATATGCGGTAATTTCGACAACTATAAAGATGACCAGGCAAATTCATGAAGGGTGATAGGTCTATCGGTGGTTATTAATAAAGAAAGCTTCCAGATATAGGGATTGTTGTTGTTGTTTAGTCATTTAGTCGTGTCCGACTCTTCGTGACCTCATGGACCAGAGCACGCCAGGCACTCCTGTCTTCCACTGCCTCCCACAGTTTGGTCAAACTCATGCTGGTAGCTTCAAGAACACTGTCCAACCATCTCGTCCTCTGTCGTCCCCTTCTCCTTGTGCCCTCCATCTTCCCCAACAACAGAGTCTTTTCCAGGGAGTCTTCTCTTCTCATGAGGTGGCCAAAGTATTGGAAGTATTGGAGCTTCAGCTTCACAATCTGTCCTTCCAGTGAGCACTCAGGGCTGATTTCCTTAAGAATGGATAGGGATAGTACTGGACAAACAAGCCAGTTTTATTTTGATGAAAGAAAGGAGAGGAAAGTGGGGGAAATGGCAGCATGGCTCCAGTCTGGAAAGTATTCTCAATCTGAACTGAAACCCTGCACCAGTTTCTTGCCCAAAATTGCCTCCTTCCCTATCTGCTGTTTGCACCCACCCACTCATGCCCACCAAATATTTTGCTGGGGGTCTTGCTTCAAATGGGCCTTCTTGTTCATTGTCCCTGGAGTCTTGGTCAACTTAATTCATAAAAAGCATGGGTAAAGAAATAAAAAAATAAAGATTCTTGTGTAGGCCTTCTGCCTCTTTTGGGAGATTCCTGGACATTTCTCCATACCAATAAGTTGTTTTCAGCAGAGCCATTCAGTGTATGTAATTAATTGCCAAGACACTTCTTGATAGTGACAATGCTAATGCACAATTCACAGAACTGAAAGGAAACTTTCATATTCTGCTGCTGTTGTTTTTCATTGTCATTTTTCTACATCAGAAAAACACAGAGCTCCTCAAGAGACATCTGAATTCTATTTGCCTAAAAGCATGTTCTTTAAATAAAAATGGTGTTTGGAGAAAAATCTATTCGTTTCCCCCTTGTAGACTGAAATGTCTGTCCTCTCATGGGGAATAAATTTTAATTTACTGTAATTTTTCTTATGGTTTTTCACTTAGCATATCACTGCAAACAAAGAAGGAGAGAACACAAGCTCCCTGTAAGCAGAATAGAGCAAAACCAAATTAAGTATATTTTTAAAAAAGAAAATCAATAAAGTAATTATCAGGCTGTACTCTAGAGGAGATCAAAAAAAGCATATGTACCTATACTCTTAAGCAGCGTTCCTTTAAAAACATTTGTATAGCACCTTGTATAGTGTTCATGGCATTTCACATCATTATCTATGCTCCAATTGGGTGTTGGTTGTTTTTCCAGCACTTCTTCTCCACCCTGAGTTTCCTAGATTGAAAGTCCAAGATCTGCATCAGAAGTCTTGTTTTTGTGCCCACCAGTGAAATCAGCTAGGTTGGTGGGCATACAAGTCCTTCTTGGTGGTGGCTCCACAACTGTGGAGCTTTCTTCCAGCTGACATTCACTTGAATCCTTCAGTGCTGAAAATTACAAAGGCCTTGAAAATTACTTTTTTTGAATACTGCCTTTCCTTAATAGAATGTTGATCTAATTAAGTACCCGCTGTGCATCTTTTGGATGTGTCCATTCAGTGCTTTGGACTCTCTCTCTATGTCACTCTGTAAGGACTTAAAAACGGAGGATAAATTCATTCAGCTTACATTTGAATGCAAACCCATCCAATATGAACTTCCTGAATCAATATGGGAACCGAAACACAAATTCTGTGATGCAGTTCTCCAAAGCCCCCCCCCCCAGTGTTATTAGGCTAAATGCTGCACAAAAATGGTTTTATTAGTAAAAATAATATACAAAATGCATTACACTGGGGAAATTGCTTGGAAAAACATCTAGATAAGGCAAAACTGTGTACAAAAATGCATATATTAGGTGACCTGATGGTAAAAATGTGTACAAATTTTCATGTGGAATTTAAAAATATATTAACAAAATGTTTTGGAAATGGTGAAAACTCAGAGTAAGACTGAGGGGAAAGAGATACTATGAGAAACTGGAATTGAAAGCTTCTTCCATCCACAGAGGGCTGAGAAGTGAGGAATAAATGAATAAGGAATTGATAAACTGGAGTGCATTTGCAAGTAGCATAATTTTCTTCAGCACTTTTTGAGGGAGCTTTTGGTGTATCAGTCATCTCCTAATCTTGATGTGTTGATTAGCTCTCCTGGACAGAATCAACATGGATACAGGCTGTACACCTGTTGGTCCCCATCACATGATCTCTAAAAATGCAAGGTAGCTAGAAATGAAGCAGGGGAAATTTTTACAAGCATGAGGAATGCACATCTGGAGGATCTGTGCACAACAGCCAGTCAGTACACAGCAGAACTCAAACAAAGAGAAACCAAATAAGAACATAAATAAGGACCTGCTGGATCAGGCCAAGGCTCATCTAGTCCAAGGCTCATTAGTCCTGCTGGATCAGGCCAAGGCTCATCTAGGCTCATCTAGCATCCTGTTCTCACAGTGGCCGATCAGATGCATGATGGAAACCTACAAGCAGGATGCGCCTGCAAGGGCACTCTCCCTTCCCATGGTTTCCAGCAACTGATATTCAGAAGTATTACTGTCTCTGGCCATAGAGGCAGAGTATAGCCATCATGGCTAGTAGCCACTGGTAGCCTTCTCCTCCATAAATTTATCCAATCCTCTTTTAAAGTTGGAGGTAATCAATGCATCCTGTAGGAATGAGGTACTTGTATTAAATATCTGTATGCTATTTGTATCCTGCCAAAGTTTTACTCCCTGTTCTCAATTGTAGAGTGCATGATCCATAACCCAAATGTCTCATGGTTGTAAGTCTGTAGCAGAGTTCATTGGTTTTATTCAGAAGGACCCAAGTTCAATTTCCAGTATCTCTGCAGGGCTAGAAAGACTATTCTTGTCTGAAACCCTGAGACGCCTTTGTCATTCTGCATGGACAATACTGAGCTAAATGGGCCAATGGTCTGGCTAAGTATAAGGCAGCACCCTCAGTTTCTAAATTTCTTTCTTTTTAAAAAGTGAACCCCAAAATGTCAGTACAGTCCTCATTCTCAGTTATGAAAGAAAATGCACCTGCTCAGTTCATTTGTATGATTCTATAACATGGTTCTGGGAACTGCAAGCCAGCAGTCATTGCTGAGATGGCTTCACATTTCTGCACCTCAACAAAGTAGGTTTTCTCTTTCTTTTTTTCTTTCTTTTTAAAAAGCCAGTAATCTTTTAACGGCTTGCTTCTGTTAGACTGTGTTGTTCCTGCTGTGTTTTATTAGACACATATAAAATTAACAACAGAGCTATAATGATTTCCTAAACCGGCTCCAACACAAATTTCCAATTTGAGGTCAGATGCATTGACTAATAAAATTTTACTACTGTAGTCGAGCGGTGGTAGTTAGGCTTCCAGAAACGCAACTCTTAAGTCACCAGAATTAGCCACCACATAAAATGAAAATAAGCACATGCTCAACTTAATTTGTGTGGCCTTAATGGTGACCTATAGCAGTCTCGTCCAGTACATAAACATTTCATAGTAAGTCTTTCTGCATCAAAACCAGAAATAATGTTAAACTTTCTTATTAGATACACCATGGCTCCACCTTACAGATAGCACTCTGCCTATTACTCCATACTCTAAAAATAATATAAAACAAATAAGCTGCACATTAGACTATCCAAAAGCCAGGAATATTTTATAACCTGTATCAATTATGCAAATTGCCTATGACTCCAATCTAACCTGTACATACTCAGTTTCCTGGAGGTAAGTCTAATTCAAGGGGATCTGCTTCTGAGTAGAAATGTATGTGATTGTAAGGTAAATGCGCCTGATTTCTCAATCTTTTGCACAAACTTTTTTTGGGTAGCAGATTATACTGCAACTCTGTTCTTGCTAGTTATATGCAGGACACAGAAAATCCAACCTCTCAAATGAAAATATTACCTAACAACCTTTCCTGCAGCTGAACTGACAGCACAGTTCCTCCCAAAAGACTTTCAAGCATAATCTTGGCAGCTTTAATGCCCAGAAACCTTGAAGGAGTTCATGGAGGTGTGCCTTTGCCATCTTGCCTTTACAACAACCCTGTGAAGTAGCCAAGACATAATTGTCCCAACCCACTGAGTTTCATTGCTGAATGGACATTGAGAACCTGGGTCTCTCAAGTCAAAAATGCATCTCTCTCTAGCTACAACACCACACTGAAATGAAAGCTATTTTAAAAATAAATAGAAGCACTAAAAATGGGGAGGAGGTACATATTTAGGCTACATTGGGGAAACATCTGAAACCCATCAATCCTGCTAACTGCAGTCCTGGCTTATCCATGGCCCACCCTGCCCCCAACAAAAACAACTGAATCCTTGGAGATCAGATCAAGAGATTAGTTTATGGTATTAGAGATTAGCTTCTCTCCCCCCTCCCCCAACATAAGAGACTCTTTGGGGTTTTGTTATTTAACTTGTCCCTCAGGCCTGGGGCTAATGCCATTAAAACTATTTTACAGGCAGCAGGGTCCGCTCAATGAGGTGCTGTTTTAAACAGCGCCCCCCGCAGAGCCTAGTGTCAAAGTTCTCAGCTATTTACAGGTGACATCACAAGAGCACCGCCCAGCCCAGCAAGCCTTCGTTTGCATTTACAGAAGCAAAGCCCGGGCAAGAGAAAGGCATTCTGAAGTTCCAAATTGGCTTCTGGAATGGTGGGGGAGTTTGGGGACATTCCTGAAATTGTGCATTGTGCCTCAAGGGGAAGGCAGTGGGTAGCAAAGTGGCAAAAAGAGATGGATTCACATTCTTTAAAATGGGGAAAGGGGAAGTGTGATAAGGGAATAGAATTTATCTCTGGTTATTTTGTTAGATTTGAAACCAACCTTTTCATCCAAGATGCTCAAGGTGGCACGCACAGTTCCACCATTTTGTCCTCAGGCAGCAACACATCTCAGGCTGCCCTTCCAAGCAGTGGTTCAGACTGGACTTGGAGGGGGAGGGCAGCAAAGAGATGGCAGCAGCTAGGAGCAAGTGGGACCACTCAGGGCATCTTGCCCCAAAGTCCACCCAAATCTGTAGCCCACACTAATGGGAATGAGCTTTTTTTGGAGGGGATGAGGTGTTAAACTAACATTGATTTAGGTCATTTTAAGGCTTAGTCCTGCTATCCCTCAAAGTAGGATCCTAACTGGTGGTGGTGGTGATGATGAGATTGAAATATCAACCTCAACACAAGTGAATTCTTCTGATTTTCACCAGCTCTGAAGGAGCTTTTCTAATACGTTCCCTGAGCTGCATTTGCACATCTGCACTAATACAAAAGGCCAGTGAATTCACATGTGTCTATGTGTGTGCAAAACATGTATTGGCGAGGAATATTAATTATAAAAGCTACTGCTATTTATTCCCAGGGGAATTTACATATGGGCAGGTGTGCTGTATAGAGTTCAATCATAATTGCATTTATCTAGTTTAAGGTTTTATTTTCTTTTTAATTTTTAGGGGTGGAGAGATTAAAAAAGAAGTAGATTCTTCACGCCTTCCTTAGCAGAATAATTAATGCAATTCTGCTACGGTGTTGGGAAAGCTGCCGTGATAATTAGCATATGCAGTTTCATATTCGGATACCTGATGTTCTTTAATGCCATTGCTGTCGCCTCACACCATATGAATGCACGGCAGACAATAAGAGGAACAACCACTGCCCCCCTCCTCTTTTAAGAAGCCCCTGTGACTCCATACAGCTTTTCTTTGGACCCCTCCTTGATGTAAAAAGAGAGAGACAGAAAGCTTCACTCCGCAGCTCCCACCAGTTTTGTTCGAAGTCAAAGCACCTCTCTCCGGGGCCGCACATTGTGTTAAAGTAACAGATTTGTGTTGGTTCCTGAAGAGAGGCGTAATGAAAAATATCGACACTCTGGGTTGCAAGGCCTTTTTAAAGACCAAAGTGCTGAGCAGGATCTCCCATGGAGAAACCTTTGTGTTTCGATGCAAATGAACCTCAGCAAAACAGACTGGGGACAATAACCCGGGCAGAATCAGAGCAGGGCAACCCATCTGTAACTATTTTGTTAACTCAACATTTCTTACATTCTCCTCCATGCAACAAAACATTCTATGTTGACAGCTGTGAATTTTAAAGCAACTCCTTGGTGTATGTTTTCCTAATTTTAGGTATTCAGACAGTGGCTCACCCACCCGCCCTGCAGTGCCAGGAGAAGCTCAGGATCCATAACTTACAGATTTTCTACACCCTTCGGAAAGTCCAAATGGACACAGGTTTTGCCAAACAAAGCCGGAATGTACATGCTTAATGACCAGGACCTCAAATAGCGAGGAAAATCAGGAGTTGTTGGACACACAACACACAATTCGTACAAAACAGGGAATGCAGCTAAGGGTTCAGTGTGAATTGCTGTAACTCTTATTGTGTGTTGGGGGGGGGATACATGCTAATTAAGGGAGATTAACAAAAAACATTCCCTGTTTGCTCACTCTTAATGCTGTACGTTGTTAAAATAACACCCTGTATAAATTAAAACGGACAGAAGATTTTGTCCACCATACCTGCTGAGGACAGGCCTTGAGGCCATGGGTGCAAAGAGTCAAGAAGGGCAGCATAAGGGCAAACATCAGAAAAAAACTGTCCTAAATATAACAGTGGGGCAAGCAATCTAGGAAGGGTGCAGATAAATCTGCTCCATTGGGGAGCCTGACATGTCTGTTAGGAACTGGGTACAAAATTCCCACCTGGTGAATTCTGCAAACATTAAAATTACAGTATAGGAAATGGAGGGGAAATGGGATTGCGGTTATTTTATATTTATTTATCACCCTGTCCAAAGGGTTTGGTATACCTTATGCTATTGGGCAGAGCAATTCCATGAAGGCTGAAGCGGGAGAAGCTGAGATGGAAGAAATGTAAAATCCAGTGCTTTCCAGTCTATGTCAGTTGGCAGGACAATGGATGATGACATGTTTCCCTTTTCCCTTGTCTTTTTCCATTGTCCACGGCAAGGATGCTTGTGAGGGTGGGTATCATTTTCCACCCACAAACCTCCCTCTCTGTGGGTGGAGGATCTGCAACAGCCCCTGGCCCCTGGGATACTCCTGGGCATTCTTGCAGGGAGGGGAGCAGAATTGTGTCCCAGAATCACCCCCTTACATTTACAATAGCATTTCATTTATTTTCTTTAAGGACTCATTTTAAAATATTTTCTCCATGGTGCTGCACATTTAAAAGCCCAAGTCCTACATAAAATGAATATATCACGAATGGTTTTTGCTTCATTTTAATTATAGTGCACAATGTTTATGTCAGCATGATGAGGATAGCGATGATAAACAGGATAGAAGCTGAGTGTGGCGTATTTGTTTATTTATTGCATTTATATCCCAATCCCCCCACCCCCACCCAAGGAGCTCAAGATGGCATATGTGGTTGTCCCCTTCCTCATTTAATCCTCACAGCAACCCTGCAGGGTAGGTTGGGCTGGGAGGCAGTGACTGGCGCAAGGTCAACCAGTGATCTTCATAGCCAAGTGAAGATTTTAACCCTGGTCTCCCAGTTCTTAGTCCAACACTCTGACCACTACACAACACTGCCTCTCAGTTAAGAGAACTCTGCTACACAAAATACATCCATATAACCTCACCTCTCGGATTCAGCCTGTGTACACAGTATTGTGTACTCTGGCTCCAGTGCACTCCTGCCACTGTTGTTTGAAGCTGTGCACACATGACATCAGCGCTATTCATATGTATCCTGTAGTTTCTTGAGAAATACTGTTGTTTGGTGTGAATTCCCTCAAACCAGCTTCCCTCCAATTTGAAAACGCAAGCCGCAGTCAAACCGAGGTGTGTGCGTTTGTGACAGCTGGTGCACATGCGCAAATAAATGCACAATTGACAGCTTTGTTGAATAGATTTTAGGGGTGGGGTTCAGGCACATGAAAACAAATCAGGTCATGCACAGCAGGCGAAGGCATTCCTGCCCCTCTCTGGTGTGTACAGCAAAGTGTAAATGCGACTTGAAACCCAGTGTCGGAAAACGATATTGTTGCATTTCAAGGATAGTAATCAGTACCTATCCCCAGATTCCAATCTGCAGTTTGGGGAGAATATTGCTCTGCTCTACCTAACAGGGTTGTTGTAATTATATTATAGGAAGACTCTAAAACACTAAATGCTTTCCAAGTATATTGGATGAGAACCAGCATGATGCAGAGCTCAGAAGTGCTGAACCTGGGAGACTAGGGTTCAAATCCCCACTAGGCTATGAAGCTTGGGTGACATTGTGCCAGTCACTGCCTCTCAGCCTAACCTACCTCACAGAGTTGCTGTGAGGATCAACTGGGGAGAGAAGAAGCACGTATGCCATCTTGAGCTACTTGGAGGAAAACTGGGATATAAATGAAAATGATGGTGGTGGTGATATATTGACCTTTCGGGCTGTACATATTCAGGGGGCTCCAGCTCTTGGCCCAGAATGCCTTGGCCCCCTCCCCTCACAAGAAGAGCTCTTAATACAGATTTACATGATAGGTTTACACTGAGCTATTATGATCTATCATGTAACTGAGCGCTTAACGACTGTTTAATACAAGGATTATTGACATAGAAGATGTAACAGCTGCTTGTGAGTTACCCTTGCAGTAGCTGACTGCTTCCCTCCCTGCCATGGCTCTGTCAGTTTTATTATTTATTTTCTTAACTATCCAAAGGCACATTACACTCCTCAAAGCTAGTGGGGGGAAGGGGGGGAAGCTGAGGTAATTTAAACTTTTTGTTTGTTTGTTTTATCTAAATTTTTATTTTTTAAGAGAGATGGAAATGACACCTTCTCTGGGCTTGTTTCATTAGCTCTTCAGTGGCTTTAAAATAACTTGTTTAGCAATGAGGAGGGAAGAGAAAAGTGTTTTTATTTAGCCTGAGAGACTTAAGGTTGATGTTTGATTTTAAGAGGAAACTTCTAAACCTCCAAATAGTTTCTGGGTACCCTGGCATGTCTTTCTCTGTAGTGGAAGAAAATAGAAGTAATGTTCTGGAAGCAACAAAATCATTGAAAGTGAAAAATGAAAAGAAAAATGGCGGGGGGGGGGGGCGTTGAGGAGGGAAGTGAAGTCTTCCTTCCCTTCCCATCTTTTAACAATGAATATTTTTGCTAGCCAACTCTCTCAGAGACAGGGTCGGCTTCCTTTCATGTAATTGATGTCAACTTTCTCCAGCACTCGGCTGAGACAAGTTCTCAAAATGTGAAGCAGGAAATTGTACCGTCAAAAGGGGGGGGGGGGGTGTCGTGGGGGAAGTGAGCATTCTTTCCACACAGTTTAGGTCAGGCCCCCGAATCTCCTCAAAAGAAACAGAATAAAATAAAATAATAAAATAAATGCTAGATTTATACCATGGCTGCCAAGAGCTCTTATATTTTCGTGGCCTCCTGTTGCTAAGATAAAGGATGTTTCCTACTGACTCTAAAAAGCTGGCCTCATTTAAAACCCTGGCTATGTTCTGACAAAACTTGCTGCTGTCACCCCAAATTGAGCAAATGAGCCTATACTCTACAGTATAAAGGCAAAAAAGAGTTATTGAATATCACCCAGGGAGCAGAAAATGAACTGGCTCCCGTTTCTAGCTGACCTCTTGGACATATTTTTCCCCCAACTGAAAATTGGCGTCACCACTCAGCCCTAATTTCTCTTGCTGTCGGAGGGCAGCAGGAAGGACTGCTAGAACTTTTCAACTCCAGACAGATCAAGTTTTCTTTGCTTTGCTTTTTCCTCTCCCCCCCCCCTTTGTATGTCTTCAGACCAAAAGGTGGTGGAAAGGAAGGCTCTGAAGTCAAAGGAGAGTGGCATCAAATTGAAAAAGGTCTCTCAAGTCAACAGTGTCGCCCCCCTTCCCCCAGCACAATTGTTGGTTCTGTTTCAATATGGCTGCCACATGCAGAAAAGAACAGAGAGAACAGGGTGTGGGAATGATGATTATCACTATTAATTCAATTTATATCTTGCCCTTTCTCCCAGAGGAGGCCAGGGTGGCAAACACATCAACAATAAAATATAAAAATTAAAGCATTCTAAAAACTGTTACAAACAGTGCTTTTTTCTGGGGGGGGTGCAGGGGTACGCATATCCCTAAACATTTTGTGAATCTAAGTTCGGCCTCATTGAGGGGCAGTATTTCAATATGAGTAGGAAAATGAGAGTACCCCTAAACATTTTTTTTTAGAAAAAAAGCACCGGTTACAAACACTCTAAAAATATTAAAAAACAATATCTCAGAGTTGCCAAGAACAGTGTCTTTTGGCCATCAAATGCCTGGGTAAACAAGAATGGTTTTTAATTTTTCCTGAAAATCAATAAGTAGGAAGACAGATGCACTTCACCAGGAAAGGCCTTCCACAATGCAGAACTACCACCAAGAAGGCCCTGCCATGGGTCAGCATCAGCAGTGGCGGTATCACCAACAAGGCCTCACCTGTCAATCACAGGGTCCGAGATGGTTAATAAAGTAGGATAGGATGGGTTGGAAGCTGCTGAGTATTATCTGCACTGACTGTCAACATCTCTCCAGGGTTTCAGGAAGCCCCAACTGGACATGCTGGTAATTAAACCAGGGACTTTCTGCATCTGTACCAGTTGCTCTTTCACAGAGCTGTGACCCTCCCAAGCATACTTTGAAACCCTGTGGTGGTTGTTTTTAAAAATTAACCACCTGCACTACTGCTACTAACTCTTCCCCCAGGGGTGACACCAGAAAAATAATAATTCTGGGGCAAGGCACAGAAGGGGCTCAGTATATTTCTAGGAGGGTGAGCTGTGTGCCATAAATTCATTTTTAGGCATCAGGTGAAAACG
Organism: Podarcis muralis; assembly: GCF_964188315.1. Classification (NCBI taxonomy): domain Eukaryota; kingdom Metazoa; phylum Chordata; class Lepidosauria; order Squamata; family Lacertidae; genus Podarcis; species Podarcis muralis. The sequence continues at coordinate 38,970,184 of NC_135661.1, read as the reverse complement.
TTCCTCTTCACCCAGACCTTTGGCTGATTAATATCCTACAGACTTTTAAATGTATCTGGGGCAGTTATTGTTTTGTTATTTCCGTTTAATTGTTTACTTGCATTTTATCTTGTATTTTATTCTGTGAACCGCCCTGAGATCTTCTGATGAAGGGCGGTATATAAATTAAACAAAGAAACAAATTGCTGAAAGTAAAATCACAGTACAGTGGTACCTCTGGTTACGTACTTAATTCGTTCCAGAGGTCTGTTCTTAACCTGAAACTGTTCTTAACCTGAAGCACCACTTTAGCTAATGGGGCCTCCCACTGCTACTGCGCCGCCATCGTGCGATTTCTGTTCTCATCCTGAAGCAAAGTTCTTAACCCTAGGTACTATTTCTGGGTTAGCGGAGTCTGTAACCTGAAGCGTCTGTAATCTGGAGCGTATGTAACCCGAGGTACCACTGTATCTGTTAATGTCGCGAGTCCAGCAATGGGGAAAGCAAGGGGGAGCTCCTTGTGTGGTGAGGCAATTGCCCACCTGTTGTACCACCCATGATATCTCCCAATCTTTTAATTTTTTCTATTTTTTCTGCTCTCCTCAAAGAGGGCCAAATTTGATGAAGTGAACATGTGTGAGGGCCGACCAAAGTTGTGGAACTTTTTTTAAGGATTTAACTTCTTAAGCTTTTTGAGGGATTTGACCCCAATAAATAAACTGCCACAGGGGCCAGATAAAACTGGCCCCCAAGACGGACTTTGGACATGCCTGCTTTAAAGTTACTAGACAAACACACAACCTAGGAGCCTGACCTCTTCCAAAAACCGTCAGGAAGTAGCAGTTTCCTAGCACACAAAACCACCTCTGACTCAAAGAGCCACCAAGCACTCAGACGGCTTGTGTGGCGGCGCCAGAGCACTGAAGGATGTAGGGGAGGCTGTGGTGTAGAATGGGATTCTGACCACCATTAACTCTCTGTGTAAGAGCTAGATGGAACCACTCAAGCAGAGGGCCTGATCTCTGACAGCTCACTCAAAGGAAGATAAGCAAACGTTGCCACATTGCAGAGGCATCTGGAAGGGGAATCACCTTGCATTCATTCACTCTCCCTCGGGGACAGAGAAGTACAAAGTACACACAGAGATCTGGGGGGTTGATACAATGGTCTTTTAAAGAAAGCATTTTGAAATGACAGTGGCACCAGATTTCTAAGCTACAGAACCTTCCATGTTGTTGATGTCGGAAATGCCCCGAGGTGTTCTCAAGCTTTGGATGCACTGATAGAGAGGTACTTTGTTTTGTCCTCCATGGGATCATGTAGGCAGGTACGTGGCTGTGCAGACGAACTCCTGCAACCCGTGACCCACCAAGCCCTGTATCAAGGCCTGGCAAGCCAGCTGTCTCCATTTGGCAGGTAACCTAGCAGGATAACTGTCTGCTAAGCTGGTGTTTTGGCTAATTTATCACACCCTTGGAGCCTGTTAAGATGTGTTGTGCTTGGAGCGGGCTTTCTCAAACTTGGCCCTCCAGATATTTTGGGACTACAATTCCCATCATCCCTGACCACTGGTCCTGCTAGCTAGGGATCATGGGAGTTGTAGGCCAAAAACATCTGGAGGGCTGGCTTGGAGGATCAGAAGCTACTACATATGACCAAACTGTTCTTTTTACCATTTCTTTTTTTTAAACCTTATTTTTGTTCTTTGGGGCTGCCTTATTCCAACCTTCTCCAATGTGGTACCCTACAGATGTTTCTTAAACCTTGAGGCTCCCTTTGTGTGCATGATTTCTTTTTCTTTCTTTTTTTAAGGTAAAGGTCAAGCAGCACGTGTTTAAACAAAAATCCAAAGTGATTTCCATTTTAGCTTATTATTCAGCAGCACAAGAAGCTGATGATGTCAGATTTCACAGTGGTTAAAAGCAGGCTCATGCAGGTAGCAAGCCGGGGTATTGAAATTGCATAAGAAATCATCATCACCGTCACCATCTATTAAATTTCTATACCTCCCTTCATCTGAAGATCACAGCACAGTTTACAATATGAAAACAAAAAAATAAATACCATAATAACAAACAAAAACAATACCCTCTCAAACATACAGTTAAAAAGGTCATAGATTGTTAAATTAGCCAAAGGCCTAGGAGAATAGGAATGTTTTGCCTGGTGCCTAAAGGTATGTAACAAGTGTTCCAGGAGAGCATCTCTGGGAAAAGCATTCCATCAGAGCGGATCCACCACAGAAAAGACCCATTCTCATGTTGCCACCCTCTAGAGTCGACTTCTAATGGAGAAGGCACATGAAGGATGGCCTCAGATGATGATTGCAGGGTCCAGGTCAGTTCATATGGAGAGAAGCAGTCCTTCACCTATTTCAGTCCTAAGCTGTTTAAGACTTTATAGGTCAAAACCAGCCCCTCCACGCACCCCATCCCACAAAAACATTGAAAAGGGGTATAAAATGTTAATCAGCCAAAGGCCTGGTTGAAGAGGAATGTTTTCACCTGGCACCTAAAAGTGTATAACGAAGGTGCCTACCAAACCTCCCTGGGGAGAGCGTTCCACAAATGGGGAGCCACTGCAGAAAAGGCCCAATCTCATGTTGCCACCATATCATGGAAGAGACACACACACAAAAAAAGAGTCTCAGATGATTATCTCGGGATGCAGGTAGGTTCATGTTGAGAGAGGCGGTCCTTGAGGTATGTAAGTGCATTTTACAGATATTTAAATAAATAATACAAATAGGGATGCACCCTGAATGATATTTCAGGCAGGAAAATAGCAAAAATGACAAAAAGGCAAAAACAAGCAACTAAAAGGTAAAAAAGGTAAAGAATTCCTGGACGGTTAAGTCCAGTCAAAGGCGACTATGGGGTTGCGACGCTCATCTCGCTTTCAGGCCGAGGGAGCTGGCGTTTGTCCATAGGCAGCTTTCCAGGTTATGTGGCCAGCATGACTAAACTGTTCGGGCGCAACGGAACACCGTGATAGAAGCCAGAGCCCATGGAAATGCTGTTTACTTTCCCACCAAAGCGGTACCTATTTATCTACTTGCACTGGCATGCTTTCAAACTGCTAGGTTGACAGGAGCTGAGATAGAGCAGCAGGAGCTCACTCCGTCATGGGGATTTGAACTGCCGACCTTCCAATCGGCAAGCCCAAGAGGCTCAGTGGTTTAGACCACAGCGCCATTCACATCCCTAAGCAACTAAATCCAAGGTTTTCAAAGGTCTCCTGCAGGAACATGATGGATTTTGCCTGGTACCTAAAAGATAACAACCATCAAGAGGAGTAAAACATTTGTTTACAACCATCAGGTCAGGGGAAATCAGTGTGGTAACTGCTACAATGTTGCTGGACCCCCATCTCCCACCACCCTGACATTTTTTCATGCTGTCTGAGGGTGATGGGATTTGCAGTCCAAACAACAAGGGAGACAGTTCCCAAATTTGTATGCCACCACAGAAATGCCTTCCTTCTCTTTCTCATATGAACCTGTCTACTTTGTGATGGTGGCGAAGCCCAGTTTGTGTGCATTTTGAGGGTGAACTGAATGGACAGGAAGATTTGTCTGGACTTCTGTAGTTTAAAAAGGTAAGCAAGTATGACTCGACTGAAAATAAAAATTTATGCAGTGGAGAAATTGTTCTTTTTGGGGACACTGCCTCTTTTTTCAGAAGATTAAAGATAAAAATCTGTGACGCGAAATCTCAAACGGTGCAGTACTTCTGACATTCACAGATTAAGCATATGCAAGTTTAGGCTTGATTACACACACACACACACACACACACACACACACAATCTCAGGAATCCAATAATGTTATCTCTCTCACACACTTCCATGTATGCAGTGACTTTTCAAGAGAGAAGTGACGACCTTAAAAAGGAAAACTGAAGGTGATATGAGGATACTGTCTTGCACAGTTAAAGGTCACCTTGACTTTTAATCTAGACTGTCATCCTTTCTTTCTCATTAAAATATTTGATAAGAATTCTTTGCATGACCGAACAGCATGGAACACCTTAAAATGACACACTTTGCTCCCTAGGATGTTGCTGTGTCACACAGTAAATAATTGTCCTGCCTGCTACAAAATAAAATCATGATCTGTGTTATGCGCAAGTAACAAATAAAATGGTGTATTTACACAGTGTTAATCTACCCTTTAAGACCAAAGCACATTTCAAGGTGGAATTTTCTCCCAATGTTGTTGACTCATGTCCTTCTCCTCCCACCCTTTTCCTGGTATCTATAATGTACTCTGGAGACACGCCATGAAAATATGAGTAAGTCCTATTGAAATCAATTGGGTTTGCAGTGCAGGTCAAACCTATGCAGATTTACTTAGAAGTAAGTCCCATTGCATTCAATTGAATTTACTCCCAGGTAAGTGCACGTAGGATCACATTTTCAATCAAGACTTAAGGTTATATTTCATTATGTTCTATTCAGAGGAGAGCCGTTGAAATTAATGAACCTAAGTTGGACACGGCAATTTATTTCATTGTGTCTACTCTGAGCAGAACTTCATTGGATACAACTTTGAGGCTTGGTCTACATATCTACCAAAAGAGGTGGTAGAGTGGACCATACCACTTCTTGTTGGGGCGGGGGGAGAGAATGCATTCTTGAATGTTCTCCCTGCAAGCAAAACAAACACCCCTAGCACATTATTGCTACCCCATCCATTCTTGCTACATGGGGATATTTCCATGTGGGGATGGGACTGAAAAAATGTGACACCCCTCATCCTGCATCCTTAAGTGGTATATCCCATTATCTCTATCATCTATTCTGCTTCATGTGAAGAACAGACCTAAATCCCATTTAGGGTGGCCACTTAACCATCTTCCAAAACAGGAACTGCATCACTAAGAAAAAGGCCAAGTGGGCACAGATTTGCATAAAATGTGTGTATGCTAATTTATATTTATCGGTGCAAATTTATGAACAATTAAATCAAATTATGACACATAATTCCTCACCATAGTGAGGAATATAGTGGCCAGTTGACCTTTCTGACTGTTCAGTCTGCTGTCCAGGTGCAAAATGTTGGGCAACTTGAATGCTTTCTCCATTCTTAAGGTTCTTTGTGTTGTATCCAACTAAGTTCTACAGTGGTACCTTGGTTTAACAATCCCCTCTCCCCAGAGGAACTCTGGGAATTGTAGCTCTGGAAGGGGGAAAGGGGTCTTCCAACAACTCTCAGCACCCTGAACAAACTACACTTCCCAGGATTTACTGGGGGGAATCCATGACTGTTTAAAGTGGTGTCATAGTGCTTTAAATGTATGGTGTGAATGCGGCCCAGGACCTGAGAGACCAGGGTTCAAATCCCCACTCAGCCATGAAGCTCACTGGGCAACCTTCAGCTAATCACTGCCTCACACTGCCCTAGCTGTTTCACAGGAGCATGTGAGGATAAAATGAGGAGGGGAGAAACCATGCATGCACCTTCGAAGAAAGGTGGGGTATACATGTAATAATAATAATAATAAATTTAGTTTTGTTGAAGTCTTTCCTGGCCAGCAGCGTAGGAATCCCGCTTGCAGATGCAAAACATGCATTAAATCTTGGTCTGGTTCATTTTCCAAAGCACACACTTTGGAGGGGCGCCCAAAATGATCAAAATAAAACTGTCTCTGAAGCCATTCCGTCCCTGCGCTCTTTTATTACAAATCCATATTCAGATATGTTAATATATAAAGATGTACAATATTACATAAAGAGCACAAAACCTGACATCGTGACACCAGCGGCTGAATAGCTTGGTTATTATAGCTGCTCTCATTCAGCTATTTTCCCGTCCTCTCATCGGCCTTTTGTGTGGAAGCCTTTTGGCGAGAGAGTCAAGTCTTTACTGATAAGGCCTTGGAGACATAATCACTGGCCTTCATTCTCCATTGACGGCACCATGCGGCCAATTCACAAACATTTTCATATTAATATTGAGCAATTTCCCTACATTCTAATCCATCAAAGTAGGCTATTAATCCTTCCCTGTACCGTCTGCTATTCAAATGCTAACAATTTTCTTCTCAAAAGCTGAAACATTTGTCCTTACAGCCCCTCGCACAAAGACGGCGTATTGTCAGCTGTGATTGATCAGAGTATTAATATGAGGGATGCAATGTAAATCATATCAATGAAATTGTACATATGCGAGAAACAAGGAGGGAGGGAAGGAAATCTGAGGGATAATTTGAATGTTGAAGATAATGAAGATCTTGCCCTGATGACCACATTAAAACAAACAAACAGATCTTGGGGTAAATTTTCCTGGAGTGTCAATAAACTCAAGCTTCTAACCGTGCAACTTGATTTACCAGTGATAGCATATGCAAAAGGGATGGGACTGAGCTTTTCTTTTAAAATTCGCTGTAATAAATACAAAAATACAGCCAAATCAGAGGGCAGAATTCCAAAGGGAGCGTCAATGGTAATCTCTGTCACCAAGCAAAATAGAAGAATGAAACCAGTGAGCAATCAGCTGCCCAATTTTCCAGTGGTAGTGTGTGCATTCAAAACCCTACCGCCTCTGTGGGTGGGGCAGGGAAATAGCCAGCCCTTTCTTCAAGAAGCTCAGGGTGACAAATGTGGCTCGCCTTCCCCACAACAGCCACGTGAGGTAGCTTAGGGTGATAGAAAATGGCTGGTCCAAGGTCACCCACAGAGCTTTGAGAGTCTCAGCAGAGAATGGATTCCTGATCTTCTCCACTCCCAAATGCAATGACTTTTCCTCCACACCACACGGCTTCAGCATCATTCCCTTTCGGTTCTCTCCGTTCCCTCGCCAAAAGAAGCTATATCACAGAGCATGATCAGCAAGAAGACTCAAGAGTTCACGTAGATCATCTGGAGAAATCCTGCTTGGGGCGCCTCATACACGGTGGCAGTGACATGAAAATTGGCATTTTCTGCTATTGGCCCTGTACTATGGAATGTCCTTTCCTCAGTCAAACATGAAGCAGCAACCATCAGTGGCCTCAGACATCTTGTAAAGACATATTATTATTATTTTTGCACAGGCCATGCACAACCCATAAGATTGGACTTTTTATCGGCATGAATCCCCCAAATAAATGTTTTATTTGTTTTTACATGCTTTTATGCTGCTGTTTTATTGGCTCGAGGTTGTGTTTTTTGTTGTAATGATATGTTTATATGGTACATGTCTTAGAGAGTTTATTTTTTTAAGAGGTTTATAAATGCTTTCAAATAAATAAAATAAAAACAAGTCTTTCTTGTTTGATAAAGTCCAGGCTGCTGCACATGGGCATAGCTAGGATTTATGTTGGTGGGGGAGGGCAGGCTTTATGTTAGGGTGGGCAGAACCTCAGTTACTTAAGTATTCTTATTGATTTACTTGATTTTGGGGGTAGCTGCCCCCCTGGCTACACCCATGCTGCTGCACCTTGGCATGGTGGCATGTCTCTCCTTCTGTTTTCCAAGTTAAATATGTGTGAGGTCTTCAACCTGAGAGGCTGCCTTAGACGACCTCCTTCAGAACTAAATGTGCTATCTCTCCCCATTCCCCTGCCCTGAACCTATGCCTTTAGGAATATAAAAAGTTGCCTTATACTGAGTCACACAATTGATCCATCATGATCACTACTGCCTACACCGCCAGGGGCCCTCCAAGGTTTTAGACTTTTCCCAGTCCTACCTGGAGATTCCAAGGATTGAACTGGCGTCCTTCCCTCAACCTTTCCTCTTGGGGTTCTTATCAGAAGCAAAGTCAATCCAATAAGCCTGAAGTCTGCTCACATCTTCCATGACACATTAGATCCCAGTGAAAAGCTTGCGCTTTTGTATTTGTCATCTTAAAAAGTGCACAGAGCTATCTCAGCATGGGGAAAATTTTGAGGTTCATTCCAAAGTAAAGGCAGCAGCTTTTCCTGCTAAATAAAATATGATATTAATTGCTAGGAAAGGTTAGAAGCACTGCCTAAATCAAGAGGAGTAAAACATTTGTTTACAACACTGCGTTTTCATAAGGCACCAAGCTCTTTATTAATGTGTGTGTGTGTGTGTGTGTGTGAGAGAGAGAGAGAGAGAGAGAGAGAGAGAGAGAGAGAGAGAGAGAGAGAGAACCACTGTTATATAAGTTAATACTAATCAAAGTACAGTACAGTGGTGGTTTTCTCCCACCAAATGGCATAGTGATTCAATGGACTGGTGAACCAGACTTTCTGAAGCCAGCAATTCAGAATCTGACTGCTATGAAGGGCAAATAAGGAGGTGAATTTAAAAGACTTAAATGACAAGGTTGAAAGTGGCTGACAGAAGAGGTTGATATCAGCCCCTTTGCCTGCGGAGAAGTGACTACAGCAGCCCTGTTCAGAAGCTGTTCTGAAATAAGCTCAAGAATCCTCTCAGTGTATCAATAGCACCCTCAGAAGAATTGAAGGCATTCATTTTTATAGAGCCAACAAGCATACAGCAAATACAGAGTCATATATGTGGCACCTAAATGTTCCCTGCCCTGAAGAGGTTAAAATTGAAGAACAAGATTAGATGAAATGAAGGCAATCTGTGATCAAACAGAACCTTGTATACCAAAAAAGGTCCCTGCCTGGAAGAGCTAACATGATAGCATTTTATTTATTCATTTATTAAACTGAATATTGGGGAGGTGGAGGCGTGGATGGGATTCAGATCAGCACTGTAGTGTTCTGAAGGGGTTACTTCACTTTGGCCTTGTTCTGTTTTACTGATCGACCCAGGTTTCTGCATGCACAAGAACACACATATACTGTATACACATGCATCTCATCGCCAACTTAATGGAAGGCAAGGCAAAACTAAAAAGCCACAGACAGAATTTTAACCATTTCTACACTCCATGAAGTGGGAAGACCAGAAAAAAGTCAGTAAGTAGCCATCTTATCAATGTCTATCCTTGATAGTTTGATAACAGGTTGTTGTTGTTATTTAATTTTAAAAATGGATCAGAGCAATATGCCATGGTGAGCCTATACTTGTTTAGGGATGTCCTAATTATTGTAAATGGATCCTCCAGTTCTGACACTTAAAAAGGAAAGTGGATTTGCATGATGCCACCCTTTCATACTATAATCTGTGCATTAAATTTGCATGGGTAGGAAAGGAAAATAATGTTTTTTAAAGTGTTCTAATAATCATGATTGAATAATGATTTTTTTAAAGGAAAAAAAACTTCTACTGCTAAGCACAAGTTTTTTTTTCCTCCCTTGTGTTAGGGCAAAAAGAAAAGCTCAGACTTAGAAAACATGGATGCAATTAGCTATCAAGCTCCATAACAATGTTTTGTCCTGCAGTATTAAATGGGGAGCACTTTCCTACACACTGTTCCTCATAATGGGCCAAATGAGAGCCATATGTCAACAAAGGGGGAATCAGAAATGCACATTTCCTGTTATCTTTTACTTTGGGGGGAGAAAGGGGGGGAAGCAGACCTGACAAGGTGATCAGCAACAATAAGATATAAACATCAGGGAATTTCGAAAACTCCTAAAGCAATCCGAGCAGGTAATAGATGTGATACTTTATAATGCTCCATCAGGAAATATTACAAGGCTCAGCTTCAGAACATGTGGTGCACATTAGCAACCCAAGAAGATACTGTGGGGAATAGACGTGGCTGCTTATTTAGGTTGGCATCCAACCTTCAGATTTAGAAGGCAAGAATGTTGGATAGCTCAGTTGGTAGAGCATGAGATTCTTAATCTCAAGGTTGAGGGTTCAAGCCCCACATTGGGCAAAAGATTCCTGCATTGCAGGGAGTTGGTCTAGATGATCCTTGCAGTCCCTTCCTACTCTACAATTCTATGATTCTAAATACAAACCTTCCTATTTGGAGAAAATGTTGTTGTTGTTGTTGTTGTTGTTGTTGTTGTTGTTGTTACCCATCCCACTCACTGATCCTATGTTTAACCACTGAGTGGAATCTTGCACCACTTGAAGGTTGGTGTGGCATGCAACAACATATTACATTTCAAGTAGTGCTGTGCCAACATTTATCCACTCCCTGCCCCCACCGTTTCCCATCAATTATTGAGAAAAGAAATTTATGTTTAACAATTATCTAAGGGAAGAGAAAATGCCAGTAAAATTGACATGGGTTTTTGATACACCTGTCTTGCTTTCAAGAGGACTGACAGGTGCTTGAGAGCATCCACTCTTTCATTATACAAATCATATCAGCAGTGGTCTCCACTTCACAGCCTCCCCAGTTGTCCACACTTTAATCAAAGCCCATGAGGTGACATCACAAGGGGAAAAGTCCCTTGGGACTTTTTTTCAGATCAGGAAGTGTAGGCAGCTGGGAAGTGCTTGAGAAATGTTTAGTAGGGGACAAAAACACATGTACCACCCTCACCCCCCTTTCTACTACATGGTAAACTCAGAATGTCATGCTAGCTGAGTTTCTGAAGTGCCTTGAGAAGGAGGCAGGAAAAAAATGGAAGGCTGTTTCACAGAGGAAGAAAATCTCTAAGAAATCAGAGTATGGATTTTGGCACTTCACTCATTTCAAACGCTCAAAGAGTTTCATACATGTACATATAGGTTGTCAGTAAACCTTCCACCAGAACAACCGGAACAATAGGGGATAATTCCATTTGTGAAACCCCAGCAACACTGTCCACTTCAGATGCTTCCTGTGGTTCTTGTAGGTAGCCTATTCATTGCCATTCTCAGGGAAAAGGGAGTATTTTCCTCTCCTCACACCACTAATATACTATGTCCTCAACAAGCGCCAATGCCCAAATGTGTCAGATCTGTTAATTCTTTTCCCACCTACTTTATTCTTGACAGAAAATAACTAGAGAAGGGAGAAGACAGAGGGGGAGAAGGCGAGTGTTTTGAGAAAAGAGGAATCTGTGGTTGTTTCCAGAATGTGGGTTTTCTTTTTCCTTTCCAGTCCAGAAAGTGAAAAGGAGCTGCGTGTTTCATACAGGCCTTTAAAAGCCCCCCATCTCCTCTCTCTCTCTCTCTCTCTCTCTCTCTCTCTCTCTCTCTCTCTCTCTCTCTCTGGCTGTGTACACAGCATACATTGAAAGTGCATTTAAAGCACTTGACTTCCCTCAAAGAATCTTGGGAACTGTCTGGTTATAGGTGCTCGGAATTGTGTAGCTCCCTGAGGGGTAAACTACCCTTCCCATAATTCTCTGGGGGAAGACATGTGCTTTAAATGTGCAGCATGTACGCAACCTTTCCTTCACTGGCCGCCATTATAACAACACTATAAAAATGAAGGAATTCTCTTTTGTGTGCTGCAGTTTTTTGTTTCCCGGCTAAAAAAACTACACAAACAGATAAACACACCAGTTAACTGGCTTCACCAAAATTGTGTGCAAGCTTTAATACTTTTTTAAAAGCTCCACTTCTCAGAGAAGTGTCCTGCCACATCCTAATGGCTCCCTGTCAGTAGTGCTGAGAAAGAGGATGTCCCTTCACCGTGGGCCCTTTATTTTTTTGAAGCAAACCCCAACCACCCCACCCCCTCACTGTTTCACTTAATTCTTTCGCCTCCTTCAGTTCAGGGAGGCCATAAAAACCTTTCACTGGCTGACAAGTAAAAAGGCAGCGCAGCCTCCCAACTGCTGGATAATTCAGGAGGTCTCCTTTTCTCATTTTAATTGGCTGCCTAATTGGAATGTTTATGAGTCCTGCGATCGCCAGGGATGAAAAGGCAAAGGCGAGCAATTATGCCATAAGCATCGCTATCTGGCAGGGTTCATCTCCCACCCAGCCTACTCCCCCTCTTCTTTTTCTCTCTCTCTTTTGGAGAAAAGAAAAGTTCACTGGGATGCCATGCTTTCTTTGAAATACCTTGATTTGAAACAATGTAATCCCCCAAGTCAGAAATGTATGTCATGCTGTGCTTCTCCAGTAGCAAAATTGGGGCTTTCTTTTCTTCTTCTTTCCATCTAGTCCCCCTTTTGAATACACTCTCTCTCTCTCTCTCTCTCTCTCTCTCTCTCTCTCAAAATGTTAGCATAACATGAAGAACAGAAGGCTATCGGGTGGCTGTCAAGTTTATAACTGCTTGTGCTCCTTGGCTGGAGATAAGGCTGTAAGTAAGTAGAGGGCCCTTGATGGTGTTGATTAATTCTCTGGAACGAGGGTTTGTCTTCCCTGGCTCAGTGAATGACTTCATTCCAGCAGATGAGGTCATCCGAGTCAAGGCAATAAACTTTCAGATATCCACATGAAAGCCATTTTTTCAAAAGCTTCCAACTCTTAAAAGGAGGAGAGATAATAATAAGTACCTGCTCATTTACCTGCATTCAAGCGGCCACAGAAGGACCCACTCAGAGTGATGTTTTCTCATCTTTGAAGTACAAAGGTTTCCTAGCAAAAGGTGTGCAAGGAAAGTTGCTGTTGTTGCTGCTCTTGCTGTTGTTGTTGCAATGTACGCTGTAGCTAAGCCTAATGCATGGGCACAGGTTCTGCTTTCTAAACTGCATCCAGCTGTATTTGGATTAACACAATGACCAGAGAATTGAGTTCAGCCCTGGAAAATGCTGGTTCATGTGCAGCACATACCTACAATGCTCACTTGTGGACTTGGGCGCATGCACACTCTCAGCTCAGTCTACCTTGCAGAGTTGTCGTGGGGAGAAAATTTCAGTCTGGACTCCTTGGGGAGGGCAGGATATAAAAGAAAAACCCTATTGATGATGGCGTCATTGGATTGGAGCCAGACTTACAATGCAATCCTACGGGTGGTATCCACTGGCGGATAAAGAGGAGTGTGGGGGGAGCGCACCGCCCCCGGCAGCGCGATCCCCAGGGTGCCATTGCGGCTGCCCCCCCAACCGTGCTGGGTGCCCCGCCCCCAGGACGCACACCCCAGGACACGCGCCACGCCCCTGCGGGCGGTGCGCCCCGCACCCGGGACACGCACCAGCCCCGCCCCCACCTCCTCTCTGCCCCCAGTGCTGGAGCATGAAACTCCACCACTGGTGGTATCCATTGCTAATGTTATTTAGAGTGAGACCTCTGGTTATCCCTGTACAACAAAATGTGAATGGTGCTTCCATGCACAAGAAATATTTGATATTCTAGGCAACACAGTATAAATGTTCAACTATTTCATATCTAAATGTCAATATGTGTTTCTGAGAATATGAGGAAGTGGGTGTTTGTCTGTTTGAACTGTTTATTAAAGTTGTCCACTAATTTGGCTAAATGACTGGAGTATTTTGGAATCCCGCTCTGCACCAAGGAACGAATCTGCTACAGACATTACAGGATGGTGCCTTTTTGTCAACCTTACCTAACTTTTGAGGTGAGCAAGAGGTGTTTGAGAATGACCTTTCTTTCATTCTACCATTCACCTCACCAGAAGTCTGCACTTTTCATTCTCCCTTGGTGCACACACTTCAATCAAAACCCAGGGAAAACATCATGGCGTGACTCCTCCAGTGGGGTTTTTTTTCAGATCAGGAACCATGGGCAACTAGGGTGACTGCAAGATACTGCTTGATAAATGTTTAATGGAAAGGAAATAACACACACCACTATTCTTGGCCACGTGGTAAAAAGGAGGTCATCTGAAAACCAAAACTCTCAAGGTATTCTTAAGAACTTTGAGAATGAGGTGGAAATATGGGAAATCTATTTCACAGAGGAAGAACACTGTCAAGAAACTGAAGGCCAGATTTCAGCACAGCCTTACTCTGAGGATAAGGAGCTAGAAGAAAGGGAGAGCAGGAGCGGCCTTGAAGTTGCCCATAAAAAAAACCTGCTGCATCCATCTAACTCTAGCATCCTGTTTTCATAGTGGCCAACCAGGTGCCTGTGGTAAACTAGTAAGCAAGACTCGAGCACAAGGGCATTATCCCCTCCTGCGGTTTCCAGCAGCTGGTGGTCAGAAGCATTCTGCCTCCAACTGTGAAAGCAAAGCATAGCCATCATGGCTAGAGGCATCGATAGCCCTTTCTTTCATGAATTTGTCTAAAAATCCCACCAACAGCTAGTACATGGGCAGTTGTGTAAGCAGTTGCAGAGGCCACCTGGTAATAGTCTTCCTCACTGTGGCAAGATGTACAGTACATTGATGTAGATTACAGGCATTATTTATCAATTGGCAGCTACACAGCTACACTAGCTTGTACACATTTTATGCAAATCTGTGTATGGTTTTGCCCTCTTTTGGGGGGGACAATGTGCAAGTGGGCACCCTAATTGTTGTAGGCAGTGGCAATGGGTTTAAATTATTGCTGCAGTCGTGCGGGCTTGATCCCACCCCACCCCTGTTAAAGTAAGCTTCTCCACCTCTGTGGCTTTAACATTTCCCGTATTAAAGGCTTGCTAATGCATCTCCAGCTCATTTCCACTGACAACAGGCCCTGCAATTGCAGCATATGATATTTATGCATATCATTACGAGTTTCTACAGAATCCCGAAGCCCATGGTGGCTCTTTGTAAGTGTCGGCTTTGTCGTACTGTCCATCACACAATGATCTCTGGAATGATATATATTAAGTTTCAATGCAGAAATAATAGGCCACTTGAAGACTGGAATAAAATATCAGGATCTGCTGACACACATGGGGTGTGTGTGTGTGTGTGTGTGTGTGTGTGTGTGTTCATGAGACCCTTGAAGAAGAAATGCATAAACTGTGAATTGATGCCACTTTAGCCCCCCATTAAAAATATTCAAACTATAAATCAAAATTCAAGGTGTATAAGTAATATTCAATTTCAAATTTATGGCATTTTCAAATAGGATGATTTTCCTCAAATGTGCAATAAATTTGGTTGCGGGGAATTGCATATGCCACCTTATCATGACAGTTGCTTTATCTACACAGTCCACTGAAGCCTCGTCACTTTATATAATCTGAATTCACAAATCAACTGTCGTCTTCACTTCACTGATTCATTGCTGATGGGCCTTTCACAATGTAAAGGGAGGGGGGAACCCTTTCCAAGTTGACAAGGCTAATAAATGGAGAGGTGAGCACAGCCCTTCCATTGCCCGCTGTTCTATTGTACTGTCTCAAGTGATACATGGCAGAATAACCTCATAAACCAACCTCATCTTTTGACCTCGGTAAAGTAAATGGAAACAGAGGGCTGTTTATGATGATCACTGCATTTAAGCACCAATAATGACCAGATAAAAACTGCCAAACTCTTAACTCGCTTGAGGAGACGAGGCCTATTTAACAAGCCAGCCCACCCTTTTTCTTAAACACACACACAAACATGTAAATGTATATCTGTTATACACACATAACTCCCCTCCTTCACGGGCTATATTTAACCCCCTTCATTCTTTTCTTTTAAAGGGAAACAGTATTTTAAAATAAATTATAGCACTGTATGTGTAACAAAGGGCAGGCAAACCTCCATGAACTCATTGCACTTCCGTGCTTCTCAGGAAGCTGATGTGTGATGTCAGTGGTTCACCTAGAGCAGTGGTTCACCTAGAGCAGTGTTTCCCAACCGGTGTTCCGCGGCACACTAGCGTGCCGCCAGGCGTTGCCTGGTGTGCCGTGGGAGGGAGGAGGGCGAGTCGGGCGGCGAGAGGCGGGGCGGCGAGGAGAGGCCGCCCAGCGCGGGGCTCTCGCCGTCTGCCTGCCTGGCTGCCTGCCTGACGCGCAAACCCCCGGCGCAGGCGCCCCGCTTGTTGACACGGGAGGGGAGGGGGGAGAGGAAACGCTGCTGGTGCCGCTGCTCCTCGGCGGCAGCTCCTCCTCTCAGCCCGCCCTGCCTATATTTGCACCAATCCCCGTCCACTAAAGCATTCGCGCCTCCCAATGGGAAGCCTTGCCAGGCGGCGGGCGCTGCTGCCTGAGAGTTCTGAAGCCACGCCCACTTTCCCAGAGACTGGCGGTTCTGAGGGATCCAGGGCAGGGCCGGCGCGCGCGCGCGCTTCTTGCTGCCCGGGCGCTTGCTCTAATCCCGCCTTCCCTGGGAGGGAGGGATGGCGGTGGCCGCGAGCGTCCGGGGTGGGGCGCACGCTGGCTCTCCCTGGCGGCCCCCGTGCCTGGCGTTCTATCAGTGCGCCTCCTCTCTCTTTCCCCACCCATCCTCCACGTGCTGCGCTCTAACCCGGAGTTAGAAGCGAATTAGAACACGCCCCCCGTGTGTGGTGTGTTTTTTTTGCTGCTCCTCTTTTTTTAGGGCTTTTTGGCGGCTTTTGGGACGGCGTCGAGGGGTGGCGCCCACGCTCCTTGTGCGCCCGCCCCGGAGGCTCGCCCACGCGGTAGTGCTAGAGGAGGAGAGAGGTGGGCATGGCGGCTGTTTTGGAGCTGTTGCTGCAGGACGAAGTGGCAGCCAGCGCTGTCGTGCGGTGGCTGAAGGCGAGCCAGAGCCCCTGCGCCGTGGAGGTAAAACGCGCAGCGCCGCCCTTGCTTCACCCAGCCCTCGGTTCGAGCGGGAAGTATCCGGGAAAACGGAGTTGATGCCGGCCTTCAAAACTCTGCGCTCCAAAAGGGAGGCGGGAGGGGGAAAAAACAGGTCGACCACTTGAGGTTTCCTCCTCTGGCGGGATGCTAAGTGGGAAGCTGCAGCCTTCAGGCCTGCGCTATGTGAACTCCTGAAGGGCTCTTGCGGTGGCTTTTCGGGAGCCCAGGTGTATATATGTGCCCCCCTGAGGGAGCCCTTCACTGAACCTGAGAACCCTGCTGTGGAGTTGGTGGGACTGAGTTGCTGTGCGCCCTTACGAATCCTTCCCAAATGCAGCTTTAATGATTCAGAAACAAGACCTACAGAATTCGTTGGAAGTTACTATTTTTTTATTTTTTTTTTACATAAGTAAAAAGTGACCTTTCCCCATCTGGCATGGTGGTGTGCCTCGAGATTTTTTTCATGAAACTAGTGTGCCTTTGCCCAAAAAAGGTTGGGAAACACTGACCTAGAGAGCCAAGATCGCTACAGCCTTTAGAAAGAACAGTGATAACTAAGCCTTTTCAGCCTGAGGGCCGCAGTGGTGGCCAGTCAAAGGGCCGTACGGCAGTGGTGGGTGGAACTATCATGCATGTACAACACACCTGCAGGCCACACACACTTGCCACACACGCACATTCCCTAAACATGCAGTACTCACATGCAAACACATACATACACCACACTCAACTGCCAGAAATGCAGTCACAAAGCTCTTATCTCCCTCTCTTCCACACATGCAGTCACAGTGGGGGATGCTGTCTTTTGCTCTTAAAAAGCAGGCAGAGGGCTTATCTCCACTATTAGGCCGGTGGTGCTTAGCAGCTAGCTTCCTGCCAGGTGGGTCCCTTCTGCTTACCAATAGGGAGAGGCAGAGGTGCAATATGATGGGGAAGTCAGCATGGCGCAGATAGGTTGGTAAGCTGGAAGGGTGACTCTAGTGCTCCTGCTGGTGTTTTTGCACCATGCTGACCTAACCTCCACCACAACCTCCCTAGCTCCTCCATGGCCGTAGCCAGGATTTTTGTTAAGGGTGGCAGGCCTTTTGTTAGGGGGACAGAACCTCAGTTTGCTATATATTTTTATTGATCTTTCTTGATTGGGGGGTAGCTGTCCCACCCTGCCCCCCTTAGCTACGCCCATGACTCCCTCTCTCCCAGTAAGAAGCTAGCACCCCATCCAGTGAGAGATGTCTGGTGTTTAGCACTGAGATTGAAAATAAAAGCTCTCTCTGGCTGTGGTTTAGAAAGGGGTTGTATTTCCCAACTGCTGCAATCCGGAGATTTAGCACTGTGGCTGCTAGATGGCTCTCTAAAGGTGAGGCAGAGCACTTTTCTTAGGGTATGTGGGTTAGCCACCTTTGCCTTAG
Organism: Podarcis muralis; assembly: GCF_964188315.1. NCBI lineage: Eukaryota > Metazoa > Chordata > Lepidosauria > Squamata > Lacertidae > Podarcis > Podarcis muralis. Next base: position 38,952,442 of record NC_135661.1, on the reverse strand, counting down.
AACATTAGAACCTAGCAGTGCTAGCTGGCACCTATTGGAACTGGTAGGACAGACGACTAGGATATCAACAGTGGAGTCAGAGATAATGACAGGCAGAGCCAGTTAATTCTAGTTGTGTCCCCATCCTCTTCCCTGCTGAGGCAACACTGAGACTAAGGAGGAGAAAGATGACTGGCATTCCACCCCCTGGACTGGTTATAAGTAAGAAGGCAGACAAGTGGAGCCTAATTGAGGGCAGGCTAAGGTTGGTGGGACTCTGCCCCATTTTCCCTAATGGACCAGCCTCCAACTAGAATTTAGAACCTGTAGAGAACCTCTGTTTGTACATAATAACATAAGCAGAGCCAGTTGGATCAGGTCAATGGTCCATCTAGTCCAGCATCCTGTTCTCACAGTGGCCAACCAGATGCCTATGGGAAACCTGTAAGCAGGTCCCAAGCACAAGAGCACGCTCCCCTCCTGCAGTTTCCAGCAACTGGCATTCAGAAGCATCACTAGAGGCACAGCATAGCCATCATGACTACTGTCCATCAATAGCCTTCTCCTCCATGTCTAATCCCCATTTAAAGGTAAAGGTAAAGGTACCCCTGCCCGTACGGGCCAGTCTTGCCAGACTCTAGGGTTGTGCGCCCATCTCACTCAAGAGGCCGGGGGCCAGCGCTGTCCGGAGACACTTCCGGGTCACGTGGCCAGCGTGACAAAGCTGCATCTGGCGAGCCAGAGCCGCACACGGAAACGCCGTTTACCTTCCCGCTAGTAAGCAGTCCCTATTTATCTACTTGCACCCGGGGGTGCTTTCGAACTGCTAGGTGGGCAGGCGCTGGGACCGAGCAACGGGAGCGCACCCCGCCGCGGGGATTCGAACCGCCGTCCTTATGATCAGCAAGTCCTAGGCGCTGAGGCTTTTACCCACAGCGCCACCCGCGTCCCTTAATCCCCTCTTAAAGCCATCCAAATTGGTGGCTGTCACTGCCTCCTGCAGGAGTGAGTTCCGTAGTTTAACTATGTGCTGTGTGAAGTCCTTTCTTTTATCTGTCCCAAATCTTCCAACATTAAGCTTCATTGGTTGTCCACAAGTTCTAGTGTTACAACAGCTTTTAGCTGCATTGCTTCTGGCCAGGAGATCAATGGCTGGAGGTCAGGCCAGGGGCAGCCAGTTCATTCTGACCTTCTATTCCACCACACCCAGTAAGTTAAGCAAACCCATATTTGGCCAACCAAAGAGGGTGCAAGTTAAGTGTGAAATGTGGAGAAATTGCAACAGTCAGTTGTTTGAACAGCATGGCTATTAAACATGGCCTAATTTGGCTCGTTCCGACTGTCAGGTGCACTGTTTGCTAATTAAATTATTCAACAAAACATTGACTATAAAGCATTCTGCTAAAACCTAATTAAGAGTGTGATTTGATAAAAGCCCATTCTGCAGTTTTCATTTGCATTCTCAAAGGTGGAGGGTTGGGGGGGGTGGATGTTGGTGGGTGGGGGGGGAGAAGAGAGAGAGAGAGACGGGGGCAGGGAGGCTCAATGTCACTATTTCATGCCAGACGATATCTTCGGCTTCAGAGGTTCTTCAAATATTTCTCTTTTCCCAGTGAATATTTTTGAACTATACAGAGAAGTACTCCAGGCTCAGATCATATCAATTCATTAATGTCTGGCACTATTCCTCTTCACTGTTGCTTCTCCCTCCCTCCCTTCCTCCCTCCCTCTCCACTCCCCCTTTTTTAAAAAAAGGAAGAAAGCACAACTTAACAAACCTAATATAAAGGCATCATTAAAAGAGGCCTCTTTGAAGACTTGGCCCCTATTCAAGCTACATATGGCTGCATAATCTTTTAAAACGTGTGATTCAAGTCTCAATTTAATTATGTAATAGCCCCAAATGGAATTACACTGCGGATGAAGTGCAGCGCTTCAGCACAAACAGAGACTGGAATGGCACGGCTGACCTGCGCCTCTTGCATCTGGATACTTGCACTGCAGGCAAACACTCACAGGGCGACTCTCTTCTGGTGCTCAGTTTCCTGGGCTGGCTCTGGGTTTCCATGTTCTGTAGTGCAGGGAATGTAGGAATCTGCCTTCTACTGAGTCAGACCATGGATCCATCCAGCTCAGTACCGCCAACACTGACTGGCAGCAGCACTCCAAGAGGTCAGTTGCTAGGGTTTGCACCCAGGACCTTCTGCAAGCAGGCAGAACAAATGTTCCTGTCTCAGTGTAGCCAACAAGGACCTCCTGACCATTGTCCATGCTGGCAGCTGATGGGATCTGAAGTCCAACAACCTCTGGAGGGTACAACTATTACTACCCCCACCCCTCCTACTACATTTATAGCCCCCACCTTTCCTCCACATTTCTTCCCCTCTCAATTTTTATCCTCACAACAATCCTGTGAGGTAGGTTAGGCTGAAAGGCAGTAATTGCCCAAGGTCAGCAGATAAAACTTTTTGGCTAAGTCAGGATTTGAACTCTGGTTACCCAGCTCCTAATCAGATATTCTTCTACCATGCAGCACTGGTCAAAACACAATCCATGGTTCTCTCCAAATTTTGCTGAACTATAACTTCTGTCACCCCTGACCATTAAGCTGGAAGCTGATAGGAGTTGGAGTCCCATGTGTTACACACAACCTGGGTACAATCTGCCTCACTGGGGCAAGACCTACTGGGAAGAGTTGCTGGGATCACTAGGCCTGCACTGCTTTGGTTTCTTTGAATAAAGAGTTAACTTCACTGACACTGGTGTTTTTTAATTGCAAACCTACACCTGACTCTGGTTCCTGACACTGGATCAGGTCAGTGGGTCATTTGGTCCAGCATCTGATCTCACAGTGGCTAGTCAGATGCTCCTGAGAAACCGGCAAGCAGGGCCCGTGAGCAAGAGCAGGGGGAGTAGGGCCCTGGCAACTGCCCAAGGGTGCTGTGTGCTGGGCCTCTTCCTGCCGTCATTCAGGGATGGCCATGACATGTGTGAACCAGCTACTGACATGTGTGGTGGGTGGAAGCATTTGTGAGGCTGAGTTGCTGAAATATCATCTGACTCAGTAAGGTGGTCAGTAGATCTATATGCACCTCACGTGACCTAATCGGATATTGTGCGGAATATCATGTGTGCAAGCATCACATAAGATATCAGAAGTTGCAGCAGCTGCTGTGGTCACTCCTGAATATTAGGTGGAGTTGGCTGGTGCCCATTGGTACTGGAAGGAGAACAAAGAGACATGGAGATCAACAGTAGATGGAGCCAGAGCTAATAGCAGGCAAATTGGCCCCTTGACCAGTTGTTAAGTAGGAAGGCAGACAGACAGACAGAAGATGGCTGAGGGCAGACTGAGTTTTCTGGGGCAGCAGCACCCCATTTTTTCCAATGGACCAGCCTCTACTGAAATCAGGGGAGAATACAGTGATATAATCTGCCTCCTATTGAGTTTTGTACTCAACAGCTGCTAAGTAAGAAGATGTACAGGGAAGGAGGCCTCTGTGGTAAGCTCAACTATTAATTCACCTATCAAGAATTATTTGTGGTTGTCATATAATGGCATCTACAACCAGCTACACTTTCAGACTTACAAAAGAGCAAAACACACCATCAGATTCACTTACCTGGCCTGTTTGTCTTCTATTCCGCCATGTGCCTTCTCAAAACATATTGCCCCAAGTCATCTTGAATAATCCACCCATGAAAGGAGGCTCTTCCCATCTCTCCCCAACCCCAACGCCCAACCCCCTGACCCTCGCATGCCAGCATGCAGATTTATACTATTGTAGTCTATTTTGGCAGCTAATACCAAGTTGGGGATTCCAGTTTTGCACATTATGATGCCCATAAGAACATAAGAAGAGCCCTGCAGATCACACCATCAACTACATCATTCTGCTTCCTATCATGACCAAGCAGATGCCTTCAGGAAACCCATGAGCAAAGTGACTCCCCACTTCTGAGTAACTGGTATTCAAAAACATACTGCCTCACAAATTCCCAGAGGATAATTCTATCAATGGCTGCCACTCATGATGGCTATACTACTTCCAGGATCAGAGGTGCCATGCATCTGACTACTGGTCACTTGGGAACAACAGTGTGAGATAGTTCTTGCTCTCATGTCCTACTTGTAGGCTTCCCTTAGGCATCTGCTTGGCCATTGTTGTGAACAGTCCTCAGGACCAAACGTGCCTTTGATTTAATCCTGCAGAGGTCTTATGTTCATATGGTCTCATGAACCTGGAGGTTCCCTAAAGCCGTCATGTAACACTTTCAGTCTGCACATATGAATATTAACATGAGACCACCCATGGCTGAGTTTAAATAAAGGATAATGGCTTGCAGGACCAGACTTCATGGAAAAGCACACTATGATTAGGCTAGCCTTCTAAGCCAATCAGAATAGCCATTCTTCAAAACAACAGATGTAAACACAACACAAATTTTCTTTGATTATATGTGATCCTATAATCACAACCCAGTGAGACATTCCAGCTACTTTGTTAAAAAGTCTGAAATTTACTCTGTAAAATTAATGCACAAGATCATAAAACTCTACCTTAGCAAATACAAAAGACCATTTGATTAGTTACAAATAAAAGCCCCTAGAGCAAAAATGAATAAGGTTTAAGCCACTTCAAATTATTTTCCCGCCTGATAAAGCCATTATCACATTTGCAGCATTTACAATGCAGAACTACATTCCTTTGATCATCTTATAAAATTAATTGATCTTGCTTATCTATTGTACTATTTAAAATTATTTTAATTGAGGACATTAAGAGAAGTAATGGTAACAACCAATGCATTTATTAGCTGCTGACGTTCAAGGCACCAATGTCATTTTCATAATCTGAATTTCTCTAAAACAAAATTCCATTCTTAATGGAATTTACATATAGATCACCTCCAGACACAAATAATTTACTATTGCTTCAAGTCCTAAAGGACAGGCAGAAAAACTGTGAAAAATCACTCCAGCCATACTTAATTTTAATTATTCTTTTAAATCAGATAAAAACCCTGAAGTTAAATTCTCATAATTAAATAGAAATTAAAAGTTTCTAAAAGCCTTATTTTTCAACTCCAATTTTAAATGCAAATGATCACACAGTAGTACAGAGTTTCACCCCTGTCAAATGAGTGGTGGAGTTATATGTACCTTGGCAAAAGTCAATGAGATGTTTAGCAAGAGCGATCTGTATGCCTTTTGTGCGTTCCCGGACTGTGTGAACCACGCATTTACTGAATGTATTCTTGTTTTTTCAGCCATGGAGAAATTTGGAGAGCATTTACTCTCTGGCCACAGTCTCTCTGCTGCCAGGAAGTGCTCACAACAGGCTGAACTGATGACCGAAATGATGTCACATGAAAACTCAACATGTGTGCCCCCATCCAGCTCTGGCCAGAGAAGGGTACTGCAAGGAGACTAGCCATGCCAGCCAAAGAAATCTTCCTGTAGCAATAGGCTTGAGAGGTGATTAATATAATTATTTTCTTGTAATTCTTGCATGCTGTTAGCATTGAGCACTTGAGCACCTTGAGCACTATTTAATAGTGGGAAGATGGGATATAATAAATTCAAAGGAGATAAAGAAGATATTTTGCTTGAAAATGCTGGGGTAGGTTTCATGCTGTTTGTCCAGTTCTTTGGGAACTTGACACTTGGAAGGTGAAGGCAAATCAAAGTCAGGTCAATGCGGAGGATGGACAAAACAGGACCTTGGACAGCTCCAAGGAGGTCCTACTGGCTGAACCTGTCTCATCTTAAGGGAGCAGCAGGAAGATATTGTCTCAACAGGGAGCTAGAGCCAACTGAAGCCTCATGTAGGCTAAAAAGACTTGAAGATTAGTAGACTTCACCTCCCTGGAGGAACTGGTTGGTCATTTAAAAGGCCCTCACCTTATTTGATGTCTGTGAGACTGGGAAGAGGTCCTGGAGGGCAGTCATTCTTGAGTTAGAAGATGGTGGCATGACTGTGGCCTCCAACTGGGAGGGATCAAATAAGGTTCTGGTGGTTCTACCCTACAAGAAAGCAGCCTGAACCCACTGCTACACATGGCAAAGCCCCTGGGTCATGGGTCACCATTGAAAAGGTTGGATACAGAGGTCCAGCTTCTTCATTTCTGTAAATGAAGCCTTAGTGAACTTAGGAAAAAAAGATCTGAATGTATCATACTTCATTTTTTGTCACTGCAACACTACTTTTGTTTTTTTATTCAACACTGGGAACACCAAGGGAGGCCCGCCAACAACGCTCAACTCCGGAGTTAATCACTTGAGGTGCAACTGGAATAGAGCATTACAAGGAGGTGAAATTAGGTTCCCCATGAAGCATACCAGTCTCTAGATACACCAGCCATTGCTACATATCTTCCAGGCTTACTGTACTGCTTGCTGAACCGGTTACTCTGCTTTAAAACAAAAGACTGGGAAAGACAACCTATAGATCACGGTGCAAAGGTATGTGGGGGAATGCAGGGAATGAAGAAGAATCTTAAGGCTGGCGATGTTAAAAGCAAACTAACTTGACACCCACACAGATGTACATATGCCCCAGGCTGGGGGAGACCAAATGCATCAAATACTCTTTTTTTTTTAACTCCTCAGCAAGTGATGAGGCTTCAATAAACTTTTGCTAAGAAAATGAGACATTCAGGAGCAGAAGACAAGAGAAGTAATAGTACTGCTCTATTTTGCCTTGGTCTGACCACACCTGGAGCACTGCGTCCAGTTCTGGGCACCATTATTAAAAAGGGATATTGACAAGCTGGAACATGTGCAGAGGAGAGGGTGACCAAGATGATCATGGGTTTGGAAACCAAGCCTTATGAGGAATGGTTGAGGGAGTTTGGGATGTTTAGACTGGATAAGAAGAGACTAAGGGAAGATTTGATAGCCATCTTCAGATACCTAAAGGGCTGTGACATGGAAGATGGAGCAAGCTTGTTTTCTCCTGCTCTGGAGAGTAGGACCCGTACCAATGGATTCAAGTTACAAGAAAGGAGATTCCCACTAAACACCAGGAAGAACCTTTAACAGTGAGAGCTGCTTGACCATGGAGCAGACTCCCTTGGGAGGTTGTGGAGGTTCATCTGAGGTTTTTAAGCAGGGGTCCTATGGCTATCTTTTCATGGAGACTTTAGCTGAGATTCCTGCATTGGACTAAATGGCCCTCAAGGACTCCAACTCTAGAATTCTCTGATTCTCTGATTAAGGAGAAAGGATAGAAAGGATAGGATTCCTTTCTATCAAAGGAACATAGGAAATTGCCTTACACCAAGTTGGACTGGTTGCCCATCTATTCCGCTATCATCCTATGTTGACTGCCAAGCTCTCTTCAGGATCTCAGCCTTTCTCAGCACCAGATTCTTTGTAAACTAGTGATGCCAGGGATTCAAACTATGACCATTTACACGCAGAGCATATGCTCTGTCATGACTGAGTGACCAATAAAAGTTGGCAAAAATCGCTCACCTAATATGAACACAGGAGCCCCTTAGAATCCAAGCCTTTTAGTATCGTTCTGAAATATATGGGATAATCAGCATATGGAAAGCCGGGGGGGGGGGGGAATGTAGACACAGGCTGTATACATGCTATAAGCATAATCACTAGAACACTGAAAAAGCTTCTGTACAAGCTGAAACCGTTCCCAAGCTCATTTTCTACAGATGCACCAAAGGAATTCAAAAGCAGCTTCCTGTCCCTTTAACAAATCAGACATCCTAAATTGAAGGTTCAAGGTTGCTGGGCTGCATGCATTTGCCCTATAGCCAACAATCATGCCAGTTAAATAAACAATACATCGATGGATGCTAGCAATTAGCCTCCTCTATCTGCCCTCTCTGATTGCTGGTGGATAGGACCCATCAACACTGTTATGATTATTATTTGTAAGGAAAAGAGACCAAATACACCCAGACAAGTTTTCATTTGTTTTTATAGAAGGAATCAAAATACTTTCTGTCGGTGTGATAGGTTTCATTGGGGTGGGCAGCTAAGGTTGATTGTTTCACTGAAAACCATTACGGACAAAAAATGTCTATTTGGCATTTTAACCTGTTTTTTTACCTGCCGGAGTAACTGGGAGACATCCAAGGGTCATCTGTATTATTTGACAAGTGTTACATTTGGCAAGACAGGCGAAGACACAACCTTCTGCAGTGCTGTTTTGAACCCTTCCGGTGCTGGATTTTTACTTTTCTAATGTTAAGGATGTGATGCTCGATGGCTTAGCACCTAAAAGCCCAGGATGCATAGGGAAGGAAGGCACTCCAAACAGAAGAGTAGAGTATTTGGGGCAGGGTCAGCTTATAGAGTCTGGCTTCTTCCCTGTCCTGATTGGTCTGATGACCCACAAGACCCTTCCCCATCTCCTCCCTAGGGCAAAACCATTTTGAGTCTTCTTCCCAGGGGAGTTGGGGGTGGCAAATTCACCCCTACTGGAGGATGGGAGCAGCCTTTGAATGAATGGGGCACCCAATTGCACAAAAGCTCCAGAGTGAACCACTTGATCACAGCTGTACAAGTTCCTTCAACACCTCCACCACACATGGACACCTCATGTTAAGCATGGCAAAGAATTTAGTTTCTCAACTAGCAATAACCAGGCAAGCCAGGAAGGATGGGAGGTGCCTCTTTTTCCTCTGTATTACATGCATTTTTTTTTTCTTAAAAAAAATCCACTCTCGACTAATTACATTGTGGTACTTAACAAAGCCTCTGACCGATTAATAATGTTCTCAAGTGCTTTTCTTTTCTCCCTTCTAGCTGCCAGATGGAGCGGTGCAGATTAGTCTCTACACCATAATCGGCACGCAGGCAGCTGAAAATGCTGGTGAGTGTTACCAACCCCAAGCTGACCTGCTTTGATGAACCTTGTGCGGCAAAAACTGGGTCCCTTAATAAATTCTGCATCCCATTTTGTCTTTCATGAGCTGCCAGAGGCAGTCTGTTCTTCACTCAAAAATGGGTGTGGAGAATGCTAAACGTCTATGTATGTAGCTGGTGGTAGGTTCTACCCTGGTGTTGGAAGATGCATTTGGATTTGGACACAAAGGGAAAAAAATCACTGGGTGGCGTCTGAGATCAGCATCATAAGGCTTTCACTTCATCTGGGGCCCCACTGAACTGGTGCCACATGCTCACCCAGCTTGGTCCAGAGGGTAAACACCAATAACTAGTGCAATGAGTAGAAGAAAAAGCAGCCCTCTTTGCTTTACTCATTCATCTGCCCTTCTGCTCTGGGCAGCTATGAGGAATGGGACAGGAGGAAGTGGGCAACTGCAGGGAGGTGTCCTCTGAAAGCATCTAGCTCAAACCCTCCCCTCACCAACCTGATGCTGACATTTTGTACAATTCATTCATTTGCAGAGCGGCGGATTGTTTGCTACTGCATGCATTGCTACAGCATTCCATACTTACCATTTATGCTATTTGATCCAGCCTTTTTAAGAATGAATTGTCTGGACTACATGTCAGGTGGCTGTTCCCACTACATGTCACCATTATTGGAGAGTGAGTGTGGGCTTTTCCTTTCCATGCTAATGGCAGGTTGTGTCTGAATGGGAAAAAGTTCCATAGCTATAGTCCCACTCCTTACATACTCTAAGTAAGACCATTGATCCATCTAGCTCAGTACTGACCACAATGATGGTCAGAGGATCTCCAGGATTTCAGACAAGAACACCTCTCTGCTCTACCGGGAGATGCTGGGGATTGGATCTGGGACCTTCTAAGCTGTGACCCCTTCCCTGTATGTGTGATAGTAATGTTCAAGCAACATGTGGATGGGGCGGGGGGTGAAATCACACTGTTCCCATTCCATCCACACTCACACAAACCTGTGAAGAGAGGCAAGATGTGTACAACTTGCATGTAAAGGTAAAGGTAAAGGGACCCCTGACCATTAGGTCCAGTCATGACCAACTCTGGGGTTGCGGCGCTCATCTCGCTTTATTGGCCAAGGGAGCCGGCGTACAGCTTCCAGGTCATGTGGCCAGCATGACTAAGCCACTTCTGGTGAACCAGAGCAGCGAACGGAACCGCCGTTTACCTTCCCACCGGAGCAGTACCTATTTATCTACTTGCACTTTGACGTGCTTTCGAATTGCTAGGTTGACAGGAGCAGGGACTGAGCAATGGGAGCTCACCCCGTCACGGGGATTCGAACCACCCACCTTCTGATCGGCAAGTCCTAGGCTCTGTGGTTTAACCCACAGCGCCACCCATGTCCCTCAACTTGCATGTAGACATATGCTAATCATCTGCATACTATCCTTTGCTTTTTCCTGTAGGACTAATTGCAGTCGTTAACAGTCATCAACAGGTATACCATACCCATTGAGTCAATCACCCATCTCCTACTACCCTCCTGAGAAAAACCCCACCCCACCCTCCCACTATATATAAGGGTCTGGTGACTTCTGCTTCAGGGTATCTGAAGAAGTGTGCATGCACATGGAAGCTTATACCAAGAACAAACTTAGTTGGTCTCTAAGGTGCTACTGGACAATTTATTTATTTTTATATGTTTTGACTGCAGCAGACCAATATGGCTACCTACCTGAATCTAGACATACCGGTATGTGTAGCTGGGAACTCTGCACAGCGCCCTCAAGTTCAGTTGCCCTCCATTTCCTGCCTTTGTCGTCTTCTGAACTCTCTCCCCAGAACTTATCAGAGCCCACACAGCTGGGATGATATTTAGTCTCACCATGACAATAAATTAAGGGCAGCAATTAAGAAATCCTGGCAAGAACACCTGTCGGTGGACTGACCCACATCCGGAAGAAGCGCCTAATGACTGCGCATCTAATGATGGGCTCTCTGTAGTGTGAAGGAAAAGTAGGTTGAACTGCATAAATATGGAGAATGCATTCATTACCCACCCATTTGAACATTTGCCAATTAATCCCTGTCAGCACTAATCTGTGTTATTGCATTCCTAATGGCAGATGTGTTACTAATTCATTAAACAATGCAGAGAGTGGGGCCGGAAGTTTGCGTATTCCCTCCTGTGACGACAACAAAGCCATCGCAAGCATTCCCCTGGTGGTCTGTTGGTTTTGGTAGGTGGGGTGCATAGAACTGTCAAAAGTTTACATGACAAAAGTTTAGAAAATTATGCATTGCATGGCGAAAGTGGATAGAGAAAAGTCGTGCATCCCCCCTTGTAAATCTTGAACTCTCAAACCTCCAATGAAGCTTAATGTTGGAAGATTCAGGGCAGATAAAAGGAAGTATAGTTAAAAGGATTTCAACCCTAGTCTCCTAGGTCTTAGCCCAACTTTCTATCCACTACAACCACACTGTCTGCCTTTCCATTGCATACAACAGGGGCAGCCAACATGGTGGAATGTAGGAACATAGGACAGAACCTAATAACAAGTCAGAACATTGGTTCAACTAGCTGAGGACTTTCTGCACTGACTGGCAATGGCTTTCCCAGGTTTCACACAGGAGTGTCTCCCACTTCTCCCTGGAGATGCTGATCATGGACCTCTGAGCATACAAAGCTGATATTCGACCGCTGAGCTAAGATGCTCCCTATGCCTGCTTACCTATTGAACTCCCTGAATAAACATGGTGAATCTCCCTCTTGCATTTCAGAATCTCTGTAGCAAGGAGGAGGAATCACTGGTCTGATTTGTGGCCATTTTTATAAGCATGAAATCAGAAAGCATCGTACCTGAGCTCATTTACAAAGCCTTAAGATGTATACAAAGAAAAGCAGGTTGTATTTTTTTTTAAATAATCCATTAAAAGCAAGTAATGAAGGGGAAGGATTTATGGGGTGTATAAAATTATACATTGAAGGTTATATGGGCATGGGAGGAGAACACCTTTTTTTAATCACATAAGGTAGGCGATTAATTGCTTTTATGAACGCACACACTACCCTATTCATTAACATAATAACCTCCTGGAGAATGTGTTCTACGTGCTAATAATATTAATTGCATCGGATTAATGAACAACATAAACATTCTTATGGACTCCTTTTTTTAAAAAAATGAAACAGTGATGTCCCGTATGGAGCAGCACAAAGATTGCAGCTGCTTTGCAAGATTTCTGGCATCGGAAGATTTTGCTACTTCACTGTGTTCTTGTAATTTTAATTTCTCTGTCACCAAAGCCAGCTTGTAAAAGTTGGGCTACAGCCAAAATGTCTGCAAATTAAAAAAAAAGTATTATTTATTAAATTTCTATACTGCCCTTCATCCGAGGATCACAGGGTGGTTTACAATATAGAAACACAAAAATGCATAACATAGCAACAAACAAAAACAACAATCCCAATACACAGTTTTAAAAGGCTATAGACTGTATATATTATTTATTAAAATAAATCCTATGCCAATTTAAAATGTGTTTTTTTTCGGGGGGGTGGAGGGTTATTGGGTTGTTGTTTTTATTTTGATTATGTATTTTGTGGTTTTATGATTTTATTTTATTCTGTGAACTGCCCTGAGACCTCCAAGTATAGGGCAGTATATAAATTCAAAAAATAATAATAGTGGTAATAAAATTAGGGAATGTGTGTGAAAGAGAGGCACACATTCAGAGTTTCAAGTTCTGCTGAAGCTATGGAATCACCAAACTTTTCAATGGGTGGCTAGTTTGAATCATAGAAGAGGTGCTTCCCATAAAGACATCTAAATGGAACTGGAAGGCCTATAGGAAGGATGGGGCCTCCAGATGTTGTTGGACTCCAATTCACATCTGGCCAAGCCAGTATTGCCAATAGCTGTGGATAACGGGAGTTGCAAATGGGGGGGTTGATGCTCTCACCAATGTTCCAGGAGAACTGGGGACCCAGATCCCCAGCAGCTAGACCTAGAAGGCAAACCACACATGCAACCAGCTGCACGTCTAGAGTCTTCATTCTGGTAAGAGATACATGTGAAATCCTGCTTTGACATGTCTAAGCTCCCTTGCCAGATCCGAATGAATAACTAGAGGACATCACTTTTCAATTCTCTCTTTAAAGTACACTTGCTTTCCTTTAAATAGAAAAAGAGAGTGGAAGAGCTGCTATTTTGAAAGGGAGGAGAGGACAGATTCCCTTTGTGAAAGAACTTTTGAAATTCAACAGCTTCCCAAATAAATATTTACACTTCAATTGTGCCTTCCAAAGAAGCCGATCGGAAGGCATAGCAATGATGTTATTTTTGTGAAATTATTATTGCTTCCATGAAGATGACATTGGCTTCATTACTCCCCCTCCTCTCCAAAAATCTCTCTGACAGTTTTATACACTGTACAGGGCAATTAAGAGCAATTTCATTGAACTAGCTAAATCATAAAAACGGTTAAGGCCTTTAAGCTGCTCCTTATTAAAACAACTTTTGCAGCCTCTGGGGGGGGGGGTGGAATCCCTCTGCATTAATAGGCATCTCATAAACACTGAATACACAACAGAGAAGTTCTTCAGTAGCATGCTAAGATATTTCATTCTCCTGAAACACAAGAAAACAATAAGTGGCTAAATAAAAAGGTCCCCGGGACGCGGGTGGCGCTGTGGGTTAAACCACAGAGCCTAGGGCTTGCCGATCAGAAGGTCAGCGGTTTGAATCCCCGCGACAGGGTGAGCTCCTGTTGCTTGGTCCCTGCTCCTGCCAACCTAGCAGTTCAAAAGCACCTCAAAGTGCAAGTAGATAAATAGGTACCGCTCTGGTGGGAAGGTAAACGGCGTTTCCGTGCGCTGCTCTGGTTCGCCAGAAGAGGCTTAGTCATGCTGGCCACATGACCTGGAAGCTATACGCTGGCTTCCTCAGCCAATAAAGTGAGATGAGCGCCACAACCCCAGAGTCGGTCACGACTGGACCTAATGGTCAGGGCTCCCTTTACCTTAACTGAAGCCTAACATCAGGGATAGACAACGGGGTGCAATTCCAATGTTTCTGGAATACAAATTCCATCAACCTTAACCAATGACTACATTGGCAGGGGCTGATGGGGCTTGGACATCTGGAGGGACCCCCTTTGGCTGTTCCTGAGCTACAAAATTATTCTCTTCCAGAATCTACTCATTTGCTAATAATGTTAGAAGGGCCACACTGGCAGCAGTGCTAATTGAGCCACAGAGCAATGTAGCCACATCACAGCTGGCCCTGGATAGATCTCACAAGTGGCCAAAATGTGGTTGAAGGCTGCTGAATGCCAGTTACTGGAAATTGTAAGCAGAGGTGGATTTAGGCGAGTGCAACCGATTTGGTCACGCCGGTTGCAGAGCCTTGGAGACACCATAGGGGACAACAAAACTATTATTTTGAAAAGCGCAAGAGATGAAGAGGCGTCAGATTTGGGCAGCACACAGGGTGCCTCTGAGATTTGAGGCCCAAAGGACCACTGCTGTTGCAAGGGAAGAGAGTGCTATTGTGCTCATGTCCAGCTTGCAGGCTTCCCACAGGTTTCTGGTCAGCAACTGTGAGAACATGATGCTGGACTTGATGGGCCACCGCCATGATCCAGCAGGCTCATCTTAAGTTCTTATGAAAGTCCATCCGCAGAGTCGAGAATGAAGGATACTGTACCACAGTCATGAAAGAGGTTGATTTGAATTATTATTATTATTATTATTATTATTATTACTCCACCCATGTGACTGAGTTTCTCTAGCCACTCTGGGTGGCTTCCGACATAATAAAAACACAGCAAAACATCAAAAATTAAAAACTTCCCCATACAGGACTGCCTTCAGATGTCTTTTAAAAGTTGCATCTGTTGAAGACTTTTCCGTGCCAACAGTCCTGTTCAGAGGTTCACACTTTTTAGACAAGCCAGTCGTTTTTATGACCATTCTGTATTGTTGTTAATGGTAACAGCAGAGCTAGGATGGTGTGGTGGTTTGAGCGTTATGCTAGGAGCAAGGAGACTAGGGTTCAAATCCCCACTCAGACGTGAAACTCACTGGGTGACCTTCGGACAGTCACTGCTTCTCACCCCAACCTACCTCACAGGATTGTTGTGAGGATTAAATGAGGATTGGGAGTTCCACATAGGCCACCCAGAGCTCCTGGGAGAGAAAGGTGGGATATGAAACAGAGGTTGGATGGCCGTCTGTCATGGGTGCTTTAGCTGAGATTCCTGCATTGCAGGGG
This sequence comes from Podarcis muralis, assembly GCF_964188315.1. Lineage (NCBI taxonomy): Eukaryota > Metazoa > Chordata > Lepidosauria > Squamata > Lacertidae > Podarcis > Podarcis muralis. Next base: position 38,937,352 of record NC_135661.1, on the reverse strand, counting down.
GGTTGGACTAGATGACCCTTGTGTCCCTTCCAACTCTACAGTTCTATGATTCATAAACAAACAAGCAAACAAACAAACAAATAAATGTTATATCCCTTTGTAGATTTTTGAATGAGGGTTGATCTCTAAATATTTTAAAATAAGTAAATAACACACACACACTTACTTTTCTTGCATTTCTTGCCTTTTGCATAAAACACTTGACTGCAGCCAGCACCCATGATTTTGAAGCAACTATGAAAGATAGTTGGAGCACTTAAGAACCTAATTTTTAAAGAATTAAGCTAGGTACAGCTGACAATAGGAAGCAGCTCTAAATCCTATTCTTCGTTATGCTTAACTCGAGGAATGACCTCTAGCTACATCTGGCCCTTGCTCCATCCTACAAGTATGTTCTCGCACGCACACTCCCCCCTCTCTTTTTCCCCCCCTTACAGAAAATAAATTAAAAAGGTGTGACCTTGCTGAGGGCTTGCAGAGAAAATGAGGTACATCTTGTCACAAGCAGAAGAGCCTATTTGAAACATGGTTTGTTCAATTTGAAAGGCTGCCGCTTTGCCGAGATCAGGAGCTCAGATAAAGGCCGCTGGATGAAAAGGGGAGAAACATTTCCAAGAGACGAAATTAAACAGTTACATTGGAAACCTATTCAGCCACACAGTGGCTGTTTTGTGCACTGATTTATCTCGGACTCATCAGCCACACCTTGTCCCTATGCTTGGAGTGGCGCTCTCCACTAAGCACACAAAAGCTGTCATGTAAAGAGAATGATGAGAACGGTGCCCTGATAAGGATCGGAGGACACTCGACACCCCCTTCCTCACATGGCAGGTCACAGCGCAAATTGAATAAGCCACCCTGATCCAACACATTGTGCCAAAAGAATCAAAGTCATTGAGGCACTTGATCTTGATGCCCAGCCATCCTGATATTTTATACTCTTTGCTCTTCATAAATCTCTTAAGAGGACATCTGCACCACCCAAGTTTCCCATGGTATCCTTTCCTAGTATGTGCTAAAACTAGCTCATGCCATCCAGGTTATAATTGCTCATTTCTCTTCAGTGCCATTCCAAGGGGCCATGGCTCAGTGGTAGAGCATTCACTTTGCATGCAGAAGGTCCCAGGTTCTATTCCTGGTATCCTTGGTAGGACTGGGATAGAACCGTGCCTGAATTTCTAGACAGTCATTGCCAGTCACTTTACAGAATCCTGAGATAGATGGACCAATGGTCTGATACAACTAAGATAACATCAGTAGGCCCATGCCTCCATGGCAGAGTGCATGTTTTGCATGTAAACAATCTCAAGTTGTTAATGTCTTCTGTCTCTAGGTCACATGAGAAAAGACACACTGGACAGCCACTTTCCATTAGGGTTGACCAGGGATGGGAAAGCTTCAGTCAGCCTGAGCAATGCTCAGGAATTATGAGAGTTGCACAGCATATGGAGGGTCACAGGTTCCTTTTCCCTGGTGTGGATAATACTGAGCTGGACACACCAATGAGATGTTCTGCATACCGAGCTCTATCACTGAACTATGGCTTCTTCCATATGTGCTGCTTATTTTCTCCTGTGTGCTGCTATAAATTTCACATGTGGTCACCATTAGGCTTGTTCCATAACATTCCCATGCTGATTCTCCTAGGGGAAAACTTTTCAAAATTTGCAAAGATTAACAGGAATTCAAAAAATTAAATAAAAACCTTTACATAAAATAAGAAGGTAAGGTTGTTGTCACATTGCAGTTCACTTGGCTGACACAGGTGGCGTTGCAAACTGCAGCATCACAGCAGATATCTGAAAGCTGCTCTGCTATTGCAGCAGCATAGGAGCTTGAGAAGAAGGAAGGAGGAGGAGTGAAAAATAAATGGAGGCTTGGGCAAGCTACCCAGGCAAACCACAAAGGAAGTGTCAGGACAGACAGGGGCAGGACAGACAGGTGGCATCCTGCTCTGCCACCTTCCACTGCTTCCCTCCTCCTGGTCATCCATTGATGAGTCTGATATGGCATTGTCAGTGTGAACCAGGAAGTATGAGGAGAGGCAGGAGGAACAGGAGCACACAGCCAAGCTGATCAGGATTTAACTCCACGCAAGAGCTGGGCAAAGATTGCATAGGCAAAGATTACACACACATATGGCAGCAATCATATTTTTAATATACCCCCCTGCCCAGAATGATGGTACATCAAATTCCATCATTCCTGGGAGGGGGTGTGTGCTTTATGTGCAAAGGATGTGATCGCAAGGAGCTCCATGCACTAAGCACTGAATGTCATGGTGGACTTGGCTGGTGACAGCGGGCAGCAGCATGGCAAGTGGTACAGTATGGATGGATCTAGCCGCCATTTTGATTTCTCAAAAAGCAGTGCTAGGTCAGTGACACTGTGGGAAATGAAAATGGTGGCTAGATTTAAAGGGAGCAGGGCAGGCATCAGCAGCCAGCTCTGCTAGGGTGCCGGAGCTATGAAAGCTTCCCAAGGAGGCCAGGTGCTGGCCTGGTCTCCTTCTGAGCACTCAGCTCAGCTCCCTGGATCCTGAAGTTTCCATAAGATAAGACAGATACCTATTTCCCTCCAGCAAATGCTGAAGGGTCTGCTGGAGCAACAGCTGCAAGGAGATAGCCGGTGATTTCACTTAGCGGCCTCAAACGAAGGGTTGGATTTCACTCCCTGTCTCTTTCCAACTCCAGCTACAAAGAGCCAAATTGCTAGAACTTCATTGCCACGGGGAAGTGGATTTTGCCCAAATGGAACATGAGCATTAAAACAGATTATTTTCCCCCTCCTGTTCTTTATTTTTTTAGTGGTTTCAAATCCTAATTTCAAGGCTTTCTAATTGGAAAGCCTTCAGAATCCCACGGAAACAGCAGATGTGGCAAACTGAAGGTGATAGTTTACTAAAACTTAAACATGTGTCAGACTAATTCTCTCTCTCTCAAACACACACACAATTGAGAACTAAATAAATCTCAATACAGCTTTACACAGGATGATGGGTGAATAACTGAAAAAGGAAGACAGAGTGATTCCAATCAGAAGCAATTTTGTGTGTTTGCATGTGTGCATGTGTGCTTGTGAACATATCTTTACAGGTTGAAACACCTGTCTGAAACTGTTAATAACAGTTGTTTCCCCCATGGGTTATACTTCAAAGGCAGCAATGAAACTTTAAGTAGGGTAAAAACTTCTGAAGTAATATTAGCTAAATACTTCTGTGACAGTGATCTGAATCAATTTGTCGTGGCGAGCTATATTCTGATTTTAAAGCGCGCACACAGCAACAAAACCTTAAGTCTAGGGTATTATCAAAAAAGGTGAAAAGTTTGCATGAAGTCACAAGCAATAAATAACGTGAATCAAAGCTGTGAGCAGGATGGCATGGCTCTGTTGTAATTATGTCTTATTTAATGTGTAGAACTTGTTCAGATCAAGAGAACATCAGGTCACTGTTTTGAGTCAGAACAAAGTTCCATCTAGTCCAGCTTCCTGCATCTCACGATGGCCAATCAGATCTCTCTGGCAAGCCCGTGAGAACATCAAAAGAACCCTGCTAGAGCTATTTGGTCCAGCATTCTGTGTTCAGTTACCAATCAGATGTCAAATGGGCAGCAGAGGCCCTCTCCCACTTGCGATCCCTCATAACTGATATGCAGCCGGTGGTTGGCAAGAACATAAAAAGTTCCCTTGCCCATCAAAACAACTGGTGTCTTGTCAGTTAACCAAACAGCCAAGCAGCTATAACTCTTAGCTGTCTCTGAACAAAAAGAAAATAATAAAAGGACAACTAAATTAGTACCAGCTCTTCCCTCGCTTGCATAGAAGATAACTACGTAAAGCATTGGCATTGCACAGACAGGTGTTACTTGCAGAGGAGAGACACAGGCAGAAAACAGCAGGTGAGTGGGATGTGCTCCCAAGTGCAGGAAAAGATACTGGCCATTCCCATGAGTTCTAAGGAGAGCCATTGATTCAGGTAAGGAGGAGAGGATCAAAGTATGGAGTAAAACAGCAAGCAATATATTTTTGGCCCTGTTTCTTATCCCCACCCTCCCACAGCAAGAAAACGTTGGCATACATTTGCAAGGTCAAAACAAAACACAGAAACATGGGGGGATTCATCAACGATAGCCTCCGATCAAGCACTGCAGGCCAGAGATGAATAAAAAAGGAAGATGAAAGGGCACTAATAGCCCAGATTCCTTTTAATTGTTTATTTTAAAGTGATACCGGTGAGCCATAATTGCAAGAGAGGAGAAATCAGCCAGGAGAAGGTCAAGCTGACCTCAAGATTTGGAGAGAGCCGGGCTCTTGAAATCCTAAACCTTACAAAGAGCCATGACTTCAAGGCACACAAATGTTAAGAGGATTAAGGTAAGTGCCCCCCCCCCCCAAAAAAAGCCTGAGAAAACAAAGATTAGGATGTGCGTGTGTGTAAAAAAAAAAAAGTGCTGAAATGAAATGGCAGGTTCATATGGATACCTGATGCACTGAAGGAGAGGGATGAGGAAGGAAGAATTTTACATATAGCCATGCTTGGAAGCCCAGGAAAGACAGTAATAATAATAATAATATTTATTACCTACCCTTCACAGGAAGGTCCAGCAGAAAAATGCAACAAATTAAAATTCAGAACGGAGAACAGTTAAAACAGATTACAGTCACAGGAATAGGGTGGGCCCCGAAAAAGCAATTTCAGACGTCAAAGACCAGGGTCAAGGAGTGCATCTTCAGCATTTGCCGAAAGCTCTCAGGTCTCTCCCCAGGCCAAACTCCCTCCTCAGGCACATTCCTTAACAGTCCTGCTTTGTAACTCTCTGTTTGTGTTTATGCCTGCCTGGACTGTATTCTTGAACTCTCTATCTCTATCTCCCTCCCAGAATCCAGCCTACTTTGTAAAGATAAAACAAATATTTATTGCTATGCCCACTTTTCCTTCTGGTCCTGCCCACCACTGGCATGTGGCCTCCAAAAGAACTCATAGAAGCCCACCTCAACTGAGAAATAGAATCATCGGACCTGCTGGATCAGGCCACAGCCCCATGTAGTCCAGTAGTTCCCACAGTGACCAACTACATGTCTATGGGAGACCCACAAGGACATGAGCACAACAACACTCTTCCACTCACGATCTCCAGCAATTGGTTTTCTTCCGAGATGCGGCCACCATGACTTAGTAGAGTTGTCCATGTCCAATTCCCTTTTAAAGCCATCTAAGTTGGTGGCCAGGGGACGCGGGGGCACTGTTGGTTAAACCACAGAGCCTAGGACTTGCCAATCAGAAGGTTGGCAGTTCGAATTCCTGCAACAGGATCAGCTCCCATTGTTCGGTCCCTGCTCCTGCCAACCTAGCAGTTTGAAAGCATGTCAAAGTGCAAGTAGATAAATAGGTACTGCTCCAGCAGAAAGGTAAACGGCGTTTCCGTGCGCTGCTCTGGTTCGCCAGAAACGGCTTAGTCATGCTGGTCACATGACCCGGAAGCTGTACGCCGGCTTCCTCGGCCAATAAAGCGAGATGAGCGCCGCAACCCCAGAGTTGGCCATGACTGGACCTAATGGTCAGGGGTCCTTTACCTTAAGTTGGTGGCCATCCCCATGATCCCCCCTGGGAACTGGGAAACCTCTGCAAGCAGAAATATATTGCTACTGAAAAAGCTCGTGCTAAGACACAGGGAAGCTGGCACGTGACAACAGAAATGGAACTCAAGACACAACCTTGCAGCCCCATTCTACTTTGCTTGTCCCTACGTAGCTGTAATGCCTGGAGAAGGCTGGATTAAGCAGGATAGTAGAAAACCTTGGATTTGTCACTGATACTGTTGTATTATGATGGTGCCTACCACTTGTGTGCCTCAGGAGTGGTCCCATATCTTTTAACTCCTGATACAAATCACAAAACAACTATCACTCTGGGATCCTTCACCATACCTTGCTTATTTTGCTTTGGACCCTGAACTATGCTTTGTTTAGATTGGTCCCTGCTCCAAAGCATCACCATTGTACCAAATTCCTTTCCTTATTTATGAAAGCTTTTTTTTTGGGGGGGGGGGGGCTAATCTTTGCCATCACAGTGCAGCCTGAGAAGCCGCCTTTACTTGTTGCGTACAATTAAGCAGCCACAAAAGCCAGCCCGAGCCTTTTCACATTTCATAGGCTGCAATTATGCTTTAACTGTTAAGAATATGCCGTCCCCCAGGAGCTAATTATAGAAAAGCTCTCATCACACACACAGGAAACACACAAACAAATCCTTCAAGCACAAAGTAAATGTTCAACATTAAAGGGACGCATTTGGGAAGTCACACCAATCAGTTTGGTTCAGCTAATTACTAATCTGATTTCTGGACTGGTTGCATTAGATAATTATGACACCAACAGCCCCCTTCCATTCATGCTTTGAAAGGCATAACTTTTGACTGATTGTAATAAAGATCTTGCAAACATTTTTTTTCAAAAAGAAAGCAGAACAAAAGCATGATATACACATCAGAATAGGATGGGAGTGATGGATTTGCTCATTGCCAGAGCCTTCCATTGACTTATTATAATACTATACTTACTTAGTACCTTATTCACACACCAGTGAACTCATTAGGGGACTCCTTTTTTTGCAGCTCACTAAGCTTTGGGTCTTAGTTCTTCTGGATCTTATTCTCTGGTCAAACATAGCAGTTTAACTTAATGTATAAATCTAACAGTGCCACGTAGATTTAAAATCACATAAGCATTAGCTGCCGTTTAATACACATTTACAGTGGGGCTGGAGGCAAGTCCCACAGTACTCAGTCGAACTTAGGGGCATAGGGATATAAGAAGAACCCTGTTAGATAACCAATGGGTCATCTAGTCCAGCATCCTCTTCTCACTGTGGCCAACCAAAGCACAGTAATCATGGCCAATAGTCATTGATACCCTTCACCTCCATATGCCTGTGGGGAGTCTAGAAGCATTCCACATTTTCATAACAATGTGCTTTGTGGAAGTCCTTTCTTTTGTTTGTCCTGAATCTCCCACCATCACCACCATCACAACCATCACCACCATCATTGAATGGATGACCTCAGGTTAGAATCATAGAATCATAGAGTTGGAATAGACCACAAGGGCCATTGAGTCCAACCCCCTGCCAAGCAGGAAACACCATCAGAGCACTCCTGACATATGGTTGTCAAGCCTCTGCTTAAAGACCTCCAAAGAAGGAGACTCCACCACACTCCTTGGCAGCAAATTCCACTGTCGAACAGCTCTTACTGTCAGAAAGTTCTTCCTAATGTTTAGGTGGAATCTTCTTTCTTGTAGTTTGGATCCATTGCTCCGTGTCCGCTTCTCTGGAGCAGCAGAAAACAACCTTTCTCCCTCCTCTATATGACATCCTTTTATATATTAGGTTCTAGTTTTATAGGAGATGGAGCAATTTTCTCCACAGCCTGCATAGCTGTATACACCTCTATCATGTCCCTGCTTCCTTACCCTTTCCCCCCAAACTAAAAAGCCCCAAATGTAATCTTTCCTCATAGGGGAGCTGTTCTAGGTGACCACAGCCCAAAAACACAGCTAGAGGAATTCTCCGTCCTTTGGAGGAATTCAGTGAAATGATTCCCCCGGTTACTCTCCTCATAAATTGGCTGGATAATTTCTAGAGGCCATTTGCACACAGCTCTATGAACAACCTCTGTGTGGGGTCGCTGTGAGCACAAAATGCTGTAATTGCCTTTTTAATATTTGCTAACAGTTATTCCACCACAGGGCAATTTTACCAGTTGCTGGAATCCAAAGGAAAGCATTGTGCTCTTGTGCTTGCTGGCTTCCCATAAGGATCTGGTTAACCTCTGAGAACAGGATACTGGATTAGACAGGCCAGCAGTTGAATTAGAAGAAGAAATTTATTCTAACCAAATGTTTGTTGGTTGGTTTGTTGCATTTGAAGACCACCTTTCCTCCAAGGAGCTCAAGGTGGTGTACAAAGTTCTTCTCCTCATTTTATCCTCACGACAACCCTGTGAGGTGTGTTAGGCTGAGAGGCAAAAACTGTTCCAGGGTCACCCTTCATGGCCTGATAGGGATTTGAACCCCAGTCTCCCAGATTCTAGTTTGGCATTCTAACCATTGTGCCACACTTGCTAGTTAGTACTGAGGTGGAAGACAGGAAGAGTTAGGGCTTTTATTTTTTTAAAAAAATCAAAAGGCTACACACATCGACACCTTGTCAGAGCAGACAATCCCCAAATATACAACAAAATGCCATGCTATTATATGAATGAAAGATGGACATTTGTGGGATGTGAACCGAGGCTACATTTATATTTCACTTTAATGCTCTGGCTGTTTAATCAAAATATGAATAAAAGCACTCAAAAAAGACCAGCACACTTCAATATCATAGTTCTAGAAATTTAGCTATAGCTTCCTATTGTCAACCAATTACTGTACAATATTTTTTTTTTGGGGGGGGGGGGGAAATGCCTTGTGACTGAATAACTAACTGTTAGCAAATAATAAAAAGGCAATTACAGCAAAGCTTTGTTCATATTACCCTCTTCATTTTATTCAGGCAATAATTATTGTCAGTGCTGGAGGCTTACTGTACCATGTAAGAGGCACCAGGGAAGAAAATGGAATGGGCTGGGGCATGGAAAATTGCAAATGTCACAGCTACCTTCATCATCACCGTTGGACTTCCAAGATTAAAAAAAATAAAACAACAACAAGGGAAGACAACAAAGGCGAAGGAGCCACAGAAAACTCACCATGTGTGTTTTGCAAATGCTTTACTCCAAGCTGTTGATGAACAGCTGAAGGTATCATCGCAGAGGGGCAGGAAGAGGGCGACTGAATATTTTGTCCTTTCTTGTTCTTTTTTTAAAAGAAACCTAATATTACAATTAATGCCTAAGGGCAGCACTATTTATCATGCTAAGTTAGGAAAGACAAAAGCATTGGGGGGCGGGGAGGAAGCATCTCCTTCTGACTAATAGGAAGGCACATGAAATTTGTATCACAGGTTAACAAACCTGTCCATTTGGTTCCTCGTGGTTTCTCATTTTTCCAATCATAGGTTCAGCCCTCCATGTTGGTTTGCAATTTATTTATTTTAAAAAGGTCATCATGGAATTTCCATCAGCATTCTAGTGAGGATTTCTCCTACTAGGCCCATTTTTTTTAGCATGCAGTTTGGCCAAATAAATTATCATAGAATCATGGTTTTATTTTATGGTGCCTTTTCCATCATTAAAACTATGCTCATTTCTCCACCTTTTCAAGATGGCTATGTCCTACCTCCACTGTTAGAGGCATCATGCCTCTTAATATCTGTTTGAGCAGAGTGCTATCAAGTTCATGCTCAGCTTGCAGGTTTCCCATAGGCATCTGGTCGGCAACTCTGAGAACAGGATGCTGGACTAGATCAGCCATTGACCTGATCCAGCAGGGCCCTTCTTATGTTCTTAGGTTCCTAATCTGTGATATATTTGAAAATTCATTAACATTTTTTGTGCATTTTTTTCCTAACAGACATGCCTTTGATGCTCAAGTGGCCTCAGTGGTGCAGAGTGCCTTCCATCAACTTGGGCTGGTAGCCCAGCTGCACCCCTAATCTGGACAGGGGTAGCCTAACTTCTGTCATCTATGCTCTGGCAACCTCCAAATTAGATGACTGCTCTGTGTTATACATGGGGCTGCCTCTGAATGCAGTTCAGAAACTTCAGCTGGTGCAGGATTTGGCTGTCAGGTGGCTCACTAGGGAAAGACAGTTTGGGCATATGATGCCAATCCTGGCCTAACGTCACATGTTGCCAATTTGTTTCCAATACAAAGTGCTGGTTTTAACCTATAAAGCCTTAAACCGCTCAGGATAGCAATACCTTAAGGACCACCTCTCCCCATATGAACCAACCCAGATCCAGAAACCATAATCTGAGGCCCTTCTTTGTTTGCCCCCTCCAAGAGGGTGACAACACAAGAACTGGCCTTTTCTGTGGTGGCTCCCCATTTGTGGAATACTCTCCCCAGTGAGGCTTGTCTGGCACCTTCATTACATATCTTTAGGCTCCAAGCAACAATGTTTCTCTTTAGCCAGGCCTTTGGTTATTAGTTTGTTTTTGTATTTGGTATTCTCATTTTGCATTTTTATGTTGTGACCCATCCTGTATACAAATTTAATAAATGAATAAAATAAAATAATAAGATCTAAAAATTAATGTAAAAAATTTAATGTTATTAACAGCAACTAAACCCTAAATGATACCCCAGCCCAAGGATCTGTTCAACAGCCTCAGAATTTGTAGCTATTTTCACCCATGGCCCTGCCCTCTCAGGCATAATGCATACAAACAATAGAAAGTAACAAAAAAGCAGTAAAATCATTTGTAGCATAATATGCAGTTAGAGAGGAGAAGACAAAACAAAAGAATCACCATACTTTCTATGCAAATAGGCATTTCCTTTGAGTAAGGTTTTCACATACAGACTTGCAAAAGGAAAAGAAGAAGGAATAGAGAGTCCACATCACTATTTCCCTTGCTTCCCAATTGCCAGTAGTCCAGCGGAAACATAAGGAACAAATGTCTGCCTAAACATACTTTCACAAAACCCACAACTTGGAATTAACAGGAGGGACCATAGGGCCATGGGCTTCTTCATTTGTAAATAAAATAAAATCATGCCATATTGCAAACAAAACAAAACAAAAACCAGTCCCCTACCATTTGTCCTCTAGCTACTTTCAACTTGTGGGAAATCTTTTCCAGAAGAGCTATTTGCCAGATATTCAAATACCAGTAATCTAAGTTGTCCAAATCAAATGTCTTCAAGAATATTCCCACAGTTGCTTTTTACTACCAGTGGGAAATGCTGTTAGACTCCAATTCCCATCAGCCCCAGCCAGCATGGTCAATGATCTGGGATGATGGGAACTGTAGTCCAAGCGCATCTAAGATGACCACAGGTTCCCCGTCCCCAATATGATACTCAGTTCAATCCTCACCCCTTGAAAAAAAAGAAGACAGATATAGATCCACACTCTCTGCCAGATATTTAAATATGCATCTGGAAAGCAGGAGTGTTAAACAAAGGAAAAGAAAATAAATTGATTGCAAACAGACAGTGCAAAAGCATTGCTCTCCATGACACATTCTTCACTGGGAATACTTCTGGGGCTTTGTGGTAAGTGGTTATTTTACAGTTGTATGTGTCAACAAAAACAAACTCTTCAGCTCCTAGAGGAATGCATTACACACTAAATCCTTACCAAATGTAAGTCTAGTCTGATGGATTGTTTCACAAAGTCCTGACTAATATCATAAACTTTGGAGATTACTGAAAATAATAATGACCAGAGCCTCAGAAATGTAAGCCTGCTGTAAAGCGTGAAAGTCTAATAACTTCTGGATGCCAACAGAGCAAAAGACTTTGCAAACATCCCACAAACAACTGCCAATTATCAAAACGTCCTCAACAGATAAACTCACTGGGGTTTTTTTATACTGATTCCTCTCCAGTTCATATTATACAGGATGTCGCCTGTATTGCAAGGCTGCCTCAAAATCCTGCCCACTTTGCATTTGCCAACACAACCTGATCCCGTTTTACTTCCAATGAATTCCTTACATTAAAAAGTGACTTGATTTATTGAAAAATGTGGTATGATGTCAGGAAGAATTAATGTTTCCCATAGGCATACTAATAAGCTCCATGACATAATAACTCGCTATCATACCCCAGTGGGACCAGAAAATTATTCCAAAGATAACATAACACAACACTCAAAGCAGCAGGAAACTTCCAGCATCCTTTTAGATGTTTTACAGTGTTACTAATCTTTGAATTGCTTGGAAAAACAGAAAGGAAATGGAATCGTTTCAGGCTGGAAGGGCGAGTTATTCAGAGATGACTCCATTCCAAATTCCGAATCAGTTCGGATGATTAATGCCAATGAAGAGGACTAGCAGGAGTGGGTTAAATCATCTCTAGAGCAAAAACACATTTCATTTTATGTGGGTCGGTCTGATCATTATAACCTTTAGGGAATCTGCATTAATAGTGAAATATTTGGAGCATATTCCTGCCCCCGCCCCCGTGACCCTGTGGTAGTGTTATTTGGATATGTCACGTGGGTACTGTACCAGAAGAGGATACAAAGATATGAATCCATGTGCTAATTGCAACCAGAATATGACAACAATGGAAAAATATTACCCCACCCTCTGCAAATTCATGGCTAATTATGATTTGAGACATGCCCTGTACTGAAAAACTGGTGGACCTGAACAGGATGAAAGAAAATAGACCAGGGTGTCCCAACCTTTTTGGGCCTTTGGGCACATCTGCAAACTGGAGAAATTGTTGTGGGCACTTTGCACCCTTTGTTACCAATCACACCCTGCAATCTGTTAGATTGGATACCATAGGATGTGTGGGGATGGGGGTTGTAGGGGTGCCAGGGAAGGCCTGCATGGGCACCCACACTGGCAACCACTGGAGGAGAATGCAAGGAAATAAATTCATCACTGAGAAATAGAGTTTGTTACCCACCTCTGCACCTACAAGCATTCATCAGTGCAAAGGAGGCTGATAGTACCATTAACAGCGTAAGGACGCAAGCAGAGCCTGCTGGATCAGGCCAATGTCCCATCTAGTCCAGCATTCTGTTTTCACAGATGCCGATGGGAGACCTGCAAACAGGAGTCAAGCACAAGAGCACACTCCCCTCTTGTGGTTTCCAGTGACTGGTATTCAGAAGCATTACTGTCCCCAATCTTGGAAGCAGAGCATAGCCACCATGGCTAATAATCATTGATAGTCTTCTTTGTCCAATCCTCTTTTAAAGCCACCCAACTTGGTGGCCATCGCTGCCTCCTGTGGGAGCAAGTTCCATTGTTTAACTCTGCACTGCTTGAAAAAGTCCTTTCTTTTATCTGCCCTAAATCTTCCAGCATCCACCTTCATTGGATGTGCACAAGTTCTAGTGTTATGAGAGAGGGAGAAAAACTTTCACCTCTTACCTTTTCTCTAAACTAAAAAGTCCCAAATGCTGCAAGCTTTCATCATAGGGGAGTTGCTCCAACATCTTGATCATTTGGGAGGTCCCTTTTCTGAACCTTCTCCTTTGGTACACCTATGAGTACTTCTCATGTTAAGTTTTGTGTTGAACATTGGGTTCTTTAAGTATCTATGGATTCCCATTTTGGATGTGGAGGAAGGCTTTCTGTGCCATTTGCTTCATTTTTAAGTGCCTCTCCAATGAAGCTGAACTTCAATAGGCTTGACCTCACAACACACATGTCTTGCTCTCAACATTCATTGCTCACTTTCTGAAATGGCCAACATTGCTTCAACAAGGTTTCTTAAATTTATTTTTTAACTACATCGTCTTCGGTTTTATTGCCCACCTTTCTCTTGAACTTGGCCAAGAGTCATATGCTGCCAAAATCTTCTGCTTTGGACAATAAGGGAAAGGGTGATTTCCTTTCTTCTTCTTCTTCCTTTTATGAAGGGGATAACTTATCCTCCAGCCATGGCTCCCAACTACACTGTGTGCAGGGTGTTAAACCGATGCTCGAAATGAATATTCCATCCATAAAATGTTAACCTTTGATCCAGACACATCACTGTAAGTAAACGAGCCTGTTCGCCGCAGCTCTTTGATCACCAAAATTGGAAACATTTGCAGAAACACAGCTTGCATGCACACACTCAGACCTGGCAAGATGCTCTGCAATCGGGAATGTTCCAGTGGATGTGAATGTGTGCCAGAAACCACAACCAATACAGATCAGAAATGTCAGAGCATCTGAAGATGTGCAAGGTATGCTCTAGCTGGAAATATTGGAAATACATGATATGCTCTTAATTAAATTTTACTTATAAGAATTTATAAAACACTTAATCTAACTATGAATAACCAAGCTATGTGCAGTTCACAACATAAAAATAGATAAATAGATAAATACATACCATAATAAAAAAGAAAAAGAAAACAAACCCCCTCCCCATAGATTATTTAAGTAGCCCAAGGTCTGGGAGAAGAGGACTGTTTTCGCCTGGCGCCTGAAGATATGCAATGAAGGCACCAGGTGAGTCTCCCTAGGGAGAGCATTCCACAAGTGGGGAGCCACCGCAGAAAAGATTTGTTCTCATGTTGCTGTCCTCCAGGGACTCAGATGAAGATCGCACAATCCAGGCTGGTTCATATGGGGAGAGGCTGTCCTTGATATGTTGCAGTCCTGAGCCATTTGAGGCTTTATAGGTCAAAACCAGCACTTTGAATTGGGCCCGGAAACTAATTGGCAGCCAGTGCAGTCAGGCCAGGATTGGTGTCAAACAACTTCTGCACCAGCTGAAGTTTCCAAACTGTATTCAAAGGCAGCCCCGTGCAGTCCTTCCCCCCCCAAAAAAAAAGATGTTTAGAGGCACTCTCATTTTCCTACTCATATTGAAATAATACCCCTCAATGAGACCAAACTTAGATTCACAAAATGTTTAGGTGTATGCGTACCCCTGCATCCCCCCCAGAAAAAAGCACTGGCTCCATGTATATATCACATAGCAGTGGCAACAGAGCGTTCCCCACCTGTGCCCAGGGCAGGTGTGTGCAGGGCACACTGTGGGGGCAGGGCTGTGGGTGTGCTGCGGTGCCGGAGCAACCCCTACCCAATGCTGCAAAGCAGGGTGTGCTCACGGCACCCCATGAGCCCAGCATCACTTTGTGAGACTCACAAAAACTATGCTACGCTCACAGGGCACCGTGAGCAGGTGTGGGCCCTGGCCCTGGCAAGCCCAGTGCTGGACTCGTAGGGAGGGCACCATGAGCTATTGCAGTGTTTCCCAACCTTTTTTGGGCAAAGGCACACTTGTTTCATGAAAAAAATCTTGAGGCACACCACCATTAGAAAATGTTTAAAAAATTAACTCTGTGCCTATATTGACTATATATAAAGTAACTCTCTTTAATAGGAATCAAATAAACACAAAGATAGTATTTTATAATTACTTTATTATGAAATAGTAAGTAAACAGAAATATGAAAAATTATAAAATACTTTATTCAGTGCGCAACCTGGGCCTGTTTGGCTGAAAGTAATGCAAAATGGATTAATCAATTCCAGACATTTAAAAACAACCCCTAAAACAGCAATTTAACATGAATTTTACTATCGATAAAGACCATTGATCCATAAAATGAAAGCAATAAACAATGTACTGCAGTCACACAATCAGTCAATCAATCAGTCACAAAAACAAAACAAAAAAGTCAGAAAGACAAAAATGCAAAATAAACAGCAAAAGCAGACAGACCGCAAAACAGAAGCATGGCACGCAAAATGGAGCACGTTTGGCTTCTGAAAAATGTTCGCAAACCAGAACACCTGTGGCTTAGCCCACCGCCTTCCATAACCAGTCTTCAGCTTCCTTGCCTATAGCGGGGGGGGGGGGAGAATTAGTTTCGGTCACTAACGACTGGAATCGAGCTGCGTGGCTGCTTTGCTTGCAATTCCCAACCGCACTCCTTGCAAAGAGGTGGGCCGGCCATGCAATTTAAAGGAGATGGAATCCCAGCCCGCGCCCCTGCCCCGCGTAGTCCAGTCTCGAGGCGCGCCCACCTGCCCGCCGGCAGCGAAGCAGCGAGCGGGCCTCCTGCGCCGTCCGCCTGTGGCTCAGGCGCTCCTCCAACAGCGGGTGCCGGTAACGTTTCAGGAAGCGGTGCTTCACCACAGTTGGCCGGCCTAGGAAGAGGCCCCGGTAGACCCGGGCTTCGGCTCCCTGCTGGACCATCTCCAGCCCCGCCATGGGCGGAACAGCCGCTGCCTCGGACTCGGCGCCGCCCGCGCTCCCCTCAGCCATCTTGGACGCCAACGGCCGCTCTCTCCGAGGAGGAATGCGCCTGCGCCTTTCCTCGAGAATTCTTACGTACGGCGCGGGATCGGCGAGTTGGGCCGGCGGAAACAGCCGAGACCCGAATCTGCACTTGCCGGAAACAGCCGAGACCCGAATCTGAACCTGGCAGACTTCGCAATCCATTTGCTTCCTAGCCTCTTGCCGCCCGACTCGCCCGCCTCCCTCCCACGGCACAGCAGGCAACTTCTCGCGGCACACTAGTGTGCCGCGGAACACAGGTTTGGAAACACTGAGCTATTGCATCCTTCTCATGGTGCCTTCCAGCTAAGGTGCAGCTGAGAAGGACGCAACAGGAATGTGCCCTGGCCCCTGCAAGCCCAGCGCTCACGGGGAGGGTGCCATGAATGGTTGCATGCTTCTTAGCTGCCCTCCAGCTGGAGGACGCTGAGAAGGATGCAACAGCTCACAATGGGGTGCTGAGATGGACACAACAGCGCACAATCTATCTTGCACCTGGGGCGACAGTCCCCTCAGCCCCCCACGTTATGCCAGTGCATAGCAGTAATCTAATTTGGAGGTTAGCAGAGCATAGACAACAGAAGTCAGGCTACCCCTGTCCATATAGTGGTCACCTGAGCGTCAAAGTTATGTCTGTTAGGAAAAATTGGCACAAAAATGGTAATGAATTTTCATGAAGACCTTGAAATCACTTTTCCCCTCTCTGTGTTGCTCTATCCCTGCTTTATTCAAACAACTGCCTTGTTTCCCCCTCTCAGTATCCCTCCATCCCTGGAAAAAAATCTGCTGTCGTTTGTTGTCATTCTTTCCCCATCCCCACTTTACTCAAACTTCTGTCATTCTTTAAAACGACCAATTCTTAATCTTTCAGTGTCACCCCTTTCTCATTCCCATGCCGTTGCTACTGCTGTTGTGGAACCTGCCTTCACTTTTCTCTCCTACCATGCTAGGACTTCATGCAAACCCAGGATTGAGATGCAACACTGCAATTCCTCCACTGGGGGTTGTGTGATGGCATTCTTACATTTTTATTGTACAGAGAGACACAAAAGGCTATTCCAAAATTAACATGCTCACCTGCAGTGTGAAGTGCTACAATCTAGAATTCTACCATCTCACTCTACCACCTCATTCTGGGTAATGGGCAGAACAGCTTTCAGAAATCGGAGGAGGAAACAGAATAATCCAGACATAGGGCTCCATAGCTTTGTTCCTCTCCTCAACCTGGGGGGGGGGGGCGATATGCAAAATAAGGGCATGCATGCAATGTAAGAAATGTGCAAAAATCCTATCTAGATTGCACATATTTGCATAACATTCTTTTTTTAAAAAAAAAGCAGTTGGGGAAGGCTCAGTGGTAGAGCACATGATTTGCATGCAAAAGGTCCCAGATGGGAGAGACTTTCCGGGAGAGACTTTGACAGTCGATGCAAAAACTCCTAAGTTAGATGGACCAATGGTCTGGCTCAGTATCCAGTGGCTTCCTGTGTTCCTGTATATTCTCATTGTGACACAGGACACCAAGAGAAGACCTTCCCAGTCTTTAAAGGTTCATATTCCAAGCGGAAAGGAAGAGAAAAATCTCCACGGATCCCAAGGGTCAGTGGTGCATTTGGAACTGTGGCTCAGCCCCAATTTCAAAGTGTTTTGCACAAACAACAGGAGACTCAAGGCAGAAGAAAAAATAATGAAACCTCAAAAAAAGAAGAAGCGGGGGGAGGCTGGCTGGTTATTTATTTTAGAAATCTAACACAAAGTAAAGGCCCCCTGCATAAAAGCCCCCCTGTTCTTCAGGCTGTTTATTCAAACAAGACTTGCAAAGCAAAAATAAGCACACAAAAGAGGCCATACATTTGGAGCGCCCCTGGGGGGGGGGGGGGAGTTTGCAAGGAGCAGTCGCCTTCGTAGTGAGCTGCTTCCTTTATACTCACTTCTGAAAACTCCACACAGCGATCTTCTCTCTTTCCACTCGAGCTCCTGAGGCGAGGCCTTTGGGTCAGGGATTCCCACCGGCTTAAGCAGATGCTACCTGGCTTTAATGAAGGAGACCAGCACAGGAGTTCATTGTGGCTGTTGGAGGCACCTTGAAGGCCCTGGCATCCCTCAGGGTGGGTTGGGGAGGGAGGTGGGCTTGGAAGGGCCGTTTTCTTTGAGAGTGAGCTGCTTTTTACAACCCTCCCTCAACTGAGCATTTCGACACACCAGAGACTGGTGTACAGAGTTCCATTCTGAAAGCCTATGAATCCGTCACTTGTGAAACCGCTTGCCAGTGGAGGTTGATGCCCATTGGGACTGGTGAGGCAGAAGGCAAGGAGGCCCACAGCAGGTGGAGCCAGAGCCAACGATATATGGAGCTGATGAATTGTGCTTCTGTCCCCTTCCTCCTCCCTGTTGAATTCTGCAAGAGCAACGCTGAGACGAAGGAAGATCAAGCTGGCAGGCACTGCTGTGCCCTGGACTGGTTGTAAATACAGATGTAAGAAGGTAGGGACATGCTGAGGTTGGTTGGGCAGTGGCACCCCTTGCTCTAATGGACAAGCCAGTGATAAAAGTGTATATTAAAACACTTAAACACAAAACAATCATTAAAAAAATAAACAACTTCACAGGCCTGTCACGTACCTTCCAAGTTCTTCCAACCCAAAACTGGGAGGTGCTCCTGGGAGAGTCATGTGACTTGCACCTCACTCTCACCCTGAAAAAATACTTTTTCGGAGTGAGAGCACAGCGCACAAGGGTGCGAGAAAGTGTCCCATTTTTTCCACGGCACTTGGAAGGTATGCTGTCAGCACAAAGAAGTCTTCAGAAGAGGCCTGAAAGTCAAAAGTGAGCATGCCTGCCAGATCTCTGGGGGGGGGGGGGAGTGTTTCACAGTATGTGATCAGGGACACTAAAATGGCCATCTTCTGGTAAAGGGCAGCAGAGCCTCAGTAACATGGGGAACACTTAAGAGTGTTCCTCCAAATCATCTCAGTTATTGGGCTGAGATATAAAAGCTATTGCAGGTGTGGTGAACCTTTGGCCCTCCATGCTTGCTAGGGCTGGTGGGAGTTGTAGTTCATCCATATCTGGAGCGCCAAGGGTTCCCCAATTCTGCTCTGTTACCTAGAGGCCAAATGAATCAATCCCAACTGCACTGTGATCATTCTTGCAAAAGCAGGTGTCTTGTTTCATGCCTCCAGCCTCTGGTTCCCCATGTCTTCACTATGTCAGACAAGCTCTGACATAGGAATGTGTCATGCAAGATGACAGGAATTCTTGCAAAAATGCTGTCCTTTCCCCCACCCGCCCCCATCATTGATTTTCTGTATAATATTGGGGTTGGAAAGCTTTCAGGATTAAGACCACTTTCTATTCATAAAGATTTTTATAGAGATGCGAGAGCCCTGGGCAACCCCCTGCTTCTTCCTTCTTAGAAGGTCAAGTGTTTTTGCAGTCCAGAGAGGAAACATTTATTTTAATAAAAATGGATTTATGTTCAGAAGAACAAAACTGCATTAGACAGCCTCTCTGTGTGCTGCCTCTTATAACCAGGCAATTACTCTGCTATGATCTAGGTTAAAACCCATGGAGATTAGTTTGAGTCCTTCCATAGGCAGTTCATATTGTTGAAGAGACTCTTGTTCCCCCTACAAACAGCCCTATTGCTCTCTGGCTCCCCAAAAGCCCATAGCAACTGGAGATCAGCACAAAAGACATCCTTATACTTGCTGGAGTCATCAGCAGAAGCCATGAGCTGTAGACCTTTCTGGAGCTGGTCCAGAAACCTTCTCTGTGGAAAAGAATAGGCTTGAGTAATTTCCCCAGCCCCACCCTGTTTACACTGTTATTGGTTACTGTCATCTCCTTTCTGGCCTATATAACTCCCTTCTCCTGGGAGGGGACTTCATCTGTACAACAAGCCCGCTAACATCAAGGAATCTTGCACAGGGGGACCATCCATCCTACTTTAGTACAAGATAGTCCTCTGTTTGAAGCACTCCTCTATTTAACCGACATGGGGCCTTGGTCACACCCTCACCAGTGCTAGGCATCACAGTTAAAGAAGGATATTGAAAAGCTGGAATGTGTGCAGAGGAAGATGAACAAGACAAAAAGGGGTCTGAAAATGAGGAACAGTTGAGGGAGTTGGGTGTGTTTCACCTGGAAAAGGGAAGGCTGAGGGGTGCTATGATAGCAGGAGGCACCGTGAAGCATTGAGTGGCCTGATTCTATCCCACAAGTGGCATTCTTGGAAAAATTGAGTAAGCAAATAAAAGCCTCAAGGCATGCTGGGAAAGAGGCTGATTTTGTTGCCCAGTAGTACAGTATCTTGAAATGAGTGTGGGGACAGCCTGCCTCTCAGAGATTGCTATGGAGGGACCCGTTGGGATAGATCATGTGAAACTAAAAAGGTGAATCTGAAGTTTGTTCACTGGAATGAGTATGTTGAATTCAGCGCTAAATTAAATACCCCATATACAGTATGCCCATTTGATCACTTCAGTCCGCAGAACTGGCACTGCAATAGGTGCCACATAATCAGTGGCAGCTCCAGGGATGGAGAGCAGGTGGGGGCATGGCAGGCGTGCGTCCCAGGGGGCGTGGCACGCCTCCCGCAGGGGCATGGTGCATGGTCCCGGGGGCATGGCGTGCTGCCCACAGGGGCTTGGCGTGCATCCTGGGGGCATGCTGCGCCGTCCACAGGGGCGTGGCGCCCAGCACAGGGGGGGCAGCCATGATGGCACCCCACCGGGATTGTAGTGCCGGGGGCGGTACGCTCCCCCCGCCCCCTCTTCCTCCGCCAGTGCACATAATACCTGTTCTGCATTTGTAAGAAATTGGTCCTTTAGTGTGGCAGCTTCTAAACTTTGGAACTCCCTGCTTATTGACATCAGGCCTTCGCTATACTCTTTTCACTGTCTGCTAAAAACTATTTTGTTTAAGCAAGCCTCTCCAGACTTGAAGAAGTTAGTCTTATATTTCTTTCAGCTGCTGTTGATTTTAATCACTTTTTGAATATTTTAAACTTTTAGTAATTTTTTGTATCGATATTCTCAATGCTTTGCTTTATATTGCTTCAAACCACCTAGAGGTATTTGGAAAGTGAGGTTACAATTAAGCAGTATATGAATTATTTTTTTAAATAATAATAATCAGTCCTACTGAAATTAATGGGCATTACTTGGAATGGGTCTACTCAACATGAATCTTAGTTGGATACAAGACTCAGACTGGCAGCTGTTCTCCAGGTTTTCCAGCAGTGTCCCTTAGCCTGACCATTTAACAGGAGATACCAAAGATTGAACTTGGGACCTTCTTTGCATGCACTTTGCTACAGAGATACGTCCCATCCCCAAACCAGCTGCGCTGTTGGGTCTCTTCAATTCAACTGCAATGGATGCTGCTATGGAAGCAGACAGGTAGACGGAAGCAAGCACAGCCTCCCTGACAAGCGGCACTCTCTCCAGCATGATTGATGGGTTCTCTCTCACCCGCTGCTTGACATGCCCGCAGCGCAGTCGATGTGACTGATAGATCTTCAAAGCCAGGGCCTGTCACAAATTATGTTTCAGAGCGTTTTCCTTCAACGAGTTCAAACGTAATCAGAAGAGAAATATTATTTCAGCTCAAAACCTTAAGCAAGTTCTTGAATAACTCTGTCAGGATGAGAAGGGCTCCCAGAGACTGGGCAGAAGCATCAGGCATGGGGTATGGTGTCCTTGGGTATAGTTCCATGGAATCAGGAAGGAAAAATCGATGAAGGAGCATTTTTTGCATTAGCCAAATCTGCACTATGCATTTAAAGCTGTACCATACTTGGGCTTCTCTCTCCACCCTCCCAGGTATCATGGGAATTGTAGTTCATTAAGGGTGCTGAGTGTTGTTAGGAAAACCCCTATCCCCCTTCTGGAGCTACAATCCCCAGAGTGTTTTAACAATCCTAGTTCCCAGGGAGCTAGCATCCACAAAATCAAATTTGGAGAAGCGATTTCCTCGGGATATTGACATGGGTTGTCATTCTGGTATTTTCACTTCTCACGGTCTCAAAGCAATCACTCAGTAAGCCTTGTGATCAGCCTCCAAACTCCTGATGGGGGTGGGAGACGTCCTCCCAAGGGGCAAACATGAGGGAAATCTGTTAGCCATGTGTCTTGCTCCTACCCGTCAACAATGAGGTAAATAGGCAAGACTGGTTTTCTCAATTACCTTCGGCAGGCAACCAGCACACTCTTCTTTGTTTTAAGTTTTCTTTGTCGACTGTAATCTAAGGGCTCCACTTGACATAGTTATAAAGACTGGGGCTGTATACACACTCTATCTTTGAAGCACATTATGTCCCTCAAAGAATTCTGCACAGCATAGTTTGCTAAAGGCTGCTGGGAATTGTTACTCTGTGAGGGCTAAACTACAACACCCAGAATTCATTGAGGAAAAGAATGTGCTTCAAATGTGCTTTAAATGTGCCTAAGAGTAAAATTTCAAGGATCATTGCAGGCAGGTGTGTCAAACGCAATAGTTGATCTGCTTTAGATCTATATACAAGGGCTGCTGCTACTGATCTCAGCTTCAAAGCCTCTCTGAGATGTTCTCTGCATCATGTGAGAAGTGTCTCCTAGACTAGAGGTGTTGGGGATTTCATAAATACAGCCACAGAACTTTGCTCTTGTACACGTAAAGCACTGACCAATGTCCACCTCAAAGTAGGGATCAGCCTATTTCTGCTCCCAGACAGATGGGAATGCCTGTGTTCTTTCTTAAACCCATTTCATGCTATTTTTAAAACTGTGCCAAAAAGTATATCTAAATACCTGTTTTATATCAATGAATGCAATTTGAAATGTATTTTATCCTAAAATACATATTCTTTTATGCATTCTTGTACTTTGCGTGGTAGGAGAGCCCTATCCCTCTCAGAAAGCTACAATTCCCAGAGTGGTTTAACCATCAAGCTCACTTCCCAGGGAACTCTGGGAATTGTAACTCTTTGAGGGGTATAGGGGCCTCCTAACAACTCTCGGCACCCTTAACTACAGCTCCCAGAATTCATTGGGGGAAGCCATGACTATTTTAAGTGGTATCATAAGTTATGATTCATAATGCTTTAAATGTATGGTGTGAATGTGGTCTTAAGTGAACATGTCCCTTTTTAAAAAGAACTGTATTTCAAAATTCAGGGAAGTGCAAAATCCAGAGCATAATTACATTAGGATCTATGTATTAGGCCAAGAGATAAAAAATAGTTCACTTTATTTTAAAATATAGAGCAAACTAAATGCTTTAGTCCCACCTCAGTGACCAGTCTTGGACAAAAACTACCGGTAGTCCTCATCATTCTGATAAATACAGGCTTAAGCAGTGTGCTGGAATTATTAGAAGACCCAGAGTTATGATCACATATCTTGGTTTTCAGATGCCTTGGGAGTCAAATGGTTTGGCTCCCAAATGATTGTTCTGGTTTCCGAACGTTCTTTGGAACCTGAACGTCCAACGTGACTTCCACAGCTTCCGATTGGCTGCAGGAGCTTCCTGCAGCCAATCAGAAGCTGTGTCTTGGTTCCCGAATGTTTTGGAAGTCGAACGGACTTCCAGAACACATTCCATTCAACTTCCAAGGTACCACTGTGTTTGCCCAGTAATCGATTGATGCACCCATGCCATCACACTGAGAAATAGGACATCTTAATGCAAAAGTTTGACCATTGCCTAACATGTATCAATACCATGCAGCCCCCTTCTGTACCATCATTCAGTGTTGTGGGGAAATGTTGCAGAAAAGGAAAATCAACTCCAATGTTCACTGCAGACTAAAGATCCAAGCCAACAGATCTCAGTAATAGTTTTATAAGAAGAGTTCAAAAGGAAAAACGGAGGAGTCAGTGTCCGACAGTATCAAAAGAACTGATCAAAGGGTGAAAAGGGGATTAACAGCATCTTCAGGAAAAGAGAAAAAGAGGCAAGAAAATCTAGTATATTAGACAGGGGGCTTTTTTTGAAATGGTAATAGGCGCTACCTGAGCTGAAAAGACAATTAAGATAATGTGTTAATTTTTTTATGGTGTCTGGCAGTAATATTTTCATCCTGTTAATTACACCACAGACAGCAAATGTATATAATATGATAGCTCCATGCTGAGAGGACATGCTTGCTGCCTAGTTAAGTGATGGCATTTATCCTATAATTAGCTTGTTGGAATGCGATTTGCATTGCCTGCCGAAGAGTGTGTATCATATCAGCTCTGCCAAAGATGCCTAAAATGGAAATGGACAATCTCTTAAGGTTGACCTCTCTGGATAACCAGGTGATGCTCTTGATGACCTTCTGGTCTTTGAAATCAGCTACACACACACACACACACACACACACACTGGGGGGGGGATATGTTTAGGAAACATCCAAAATAAGACATGCAAGAGAACACCAATTCAAAATGATTCCATAGATCGGTTTCGTGCATTTTCACAATGCAGTTGATTGCCACAGTTTTAGGTTGGCTCAAATGAATAATGTAAGGTGAGGGACACACCTGGCCAGATCTGAGTTCCCCAAGCTCCAGATTGTGAGATCTGCTTTGATTGATGACTAGAAGACTGCATCTCTCATACATTACGTCATGCATGATAGTAGACCACTCCTGTAAGTGTGGAAATAGACTGATTATACCTAAACAACAATGAAACAAACTTTGGTTATTTTGTTGTTTAGGTATCAGTTCAGCGGTACGATTTATTCTATGTTGTGCCTGCCCTGCTACCAGCACTGACAAAGGGTGGGCTAGACATAGTTTTGGTAAAACCATAAAATAAATAAAAGCATTGTCATAACAATGTAAGAAACCCTCCCCCCACACACACACACTAGATCAGACCAAAGGCCCATCGAGCCAGTGTGTCAGACTAGGACCTCAGAGACCAAGGTTCAAATTTCCTCTCAGCTATTAAGCTCACTGGGCCAGTCACTGCCTCTTGGCCCAACCTACCTCACAAGGATGTTGTGGGGATTAAATGGGGAGTGAGGGAGAACCTAGGACAGTAGTACCTCTGGTTACGAACTTAATTTATTCCAGAGGTCCGTTCTTAACCTGAAACCGTTCTTACCACTTTAGCTAATGGGGCCTCCCGCTGACGCTGCACCACCACCACACGATTTCTGTTCTCATCCTGAGGTAAAGTTCTTAACCTGAGGTACTGCTTCCGGGTTAGCAGAGTTTGTAACTCAAAGTGTTTGTAACCCGAGGTACCACTGTGTGCCACCTAGAGCACCCTTTCTTTCTTTCTTTCTTTCTTTCTTTCTTTCTTTCTTTCTTTCTTTCTTTCTTTCTCTTTCTTTCTTTCTTTCTTTCTTTCTTTATGAAATAAAATAATAAAATTAAATAAACAGTCTGGCATCCTGTTCCCACAAGGTCGTCATGATGCCTATGGACAGCCCTCATGGTTCGTCTCATCAATGTAGCTCTTCCATACCATGTACTGTCAGTAGAAATTCCAACGCCATTCTTAGCATCACCCTTTAAAATAGCTGCCAAGAAGAAGAAGAAGTTGTTTGATCAATATCCCCAGCCCCTCTCCCATGTGCACATACGAACACAGACAATGACAGCCTAAGGGGAAAAAAGGTTGCTGGCCAGTTTGTGCAGCACCTGAAAAAATGTTGATTCCCCCACCCCTTTTAAAAAAGAGACAACAACTTCAAGGGAGCCCCTGCTTATGGGAAATCTCCTAAATGGTGTGAAAGAAACAGGGCATTAAGATCTCCTAGTTTAAACAAACAGATTTTTTTTTTGTCTTTAGCAGAGAAACTAATGAAGTGCCCCACTTATTCTGAATAGCTAAAGGGTGATAACAGCTAATACCAACATAGCCTTAGGTCAAGAAGCTGGAGCTCAGAAATTGCCTGTTAGTATTCAAGAGCTGTTGCTTAACATAAAATAAATAAATAAGACATGGAAACCCAGAAGCCTCCTCAGCTTGCTTTCTGCCTTAGCCTTATTTACTGAGGGAAGGAAGGAAGAAGCTGATTCAGCCTTATTTATTTAAGAAAGAAAGAAACCGATTCATCCTGCCAAATATGCAATGTATTTATTTCACAAAATCTATATACTGCTTGATTGTAAAAACAAACAAAACTTAAAGCAGTTTACAAAAAGGGGGGGGAACACAATGAAATCATTCCTCTCAGAAAGCTACAAAAGAAACACAGTTAAAAACAACTGTTCAAAACATCCAAAAATAATTAAAAACCAATGATAAGCTGCAACAGATTGACATATGTCAGTGTTTTGCATGTCTGGAAAGGCTTGTCTAAGCAAAAAAAAATTTTAGCAGGTGCCTGAAGGTGAAGGCACCTGCCTGATGTCAATAGGCAGGGAGTTCCAAAGTGTACACACTGCCACACTAAAAGATCAATTTCTTACACATGCAGGATGAGCATTATGCAGCAACTGTAACAGAATTCTTCCTGAGCCAGCATTTTTCTCTGCTGGAGAAAGCTGGGTATGCCATGCATTTTGCTGCCCTTCGTTGCCACGGAGGATTGCCACTGTAACAAAGTAAGATTTAACTCTGTTTAGTTGGCTTCTGTTGTTGCAGACCGCACGTCACATCCATCTGTATTCCCCACCCTATTTTGCCACCATGCTGCCTCACTCTACCTAATGGTAGAGCTGGCCCTACCATTCTCCTTTGCCTCAGGCGGCAAAATGGCTGTGTGGGCCCTGCTGTGAACAGAGGGGCAAAAGTAAGGCAGGCACTGGGTTGATGGTGCACGCTTAGAAAACAGAGAAATCCCCAATGTATGGTTTTCAGGCATCACCACTTGGAGAGACAGCACGTGAAAGCATTAGGAATGCTTTTGATCTTGGCAAAATTAGGAGATAGGACTGAATTTGGGTCACATCCCCTTTCCTTGTGCTCCCTATCGAAAATCCGAAGACATACACACGCACTCACAAAGAGGAATCAAAAAGCAACAAAGGCTGGCATTTCAGCTTTGAATCAAGACAATGAAGTCAAAGCGTCCCTAAAATAAAGATATTGTGATTAGTTTATACCATCTCCTTTTAAGAAGCTGCATTAATTTTGATTTATATTTAAATAAAAATGATTAAATTTTATCTTCTAAGATGGAAATGTTGTGATAAATACTGGCTGGTAGCCAAAGTAATCTCCGAAGCCTAGAGCTTACGGCCCCTGTTGTCTTGTATGGATATTTGAATGGCAATGGGTTTTATCAGTATTTCTAAAGGCACTCATTTAATTATGTGGTTGTAAGAATTTTCAAAACCCCAAAGAATTAACACTCTCAATACATATTCATGTCCCTCACATTAATTCAACCTGAACAGTTGAAAAAAAATATTAAAAATAATATTAAAAAACAAAAAAAACAAAGCAAAACATGAACACTCATTTATTTTTATTTCTGTAAACACTTCAGAGCAGTATCTAGGTCTCATTTGGGCTCTTGTTTTATTTGTGTATAATTAAAAATAATTAGATGTTATCAGCTCTTCTCTACATTGGCTAAAGGAAACCTGAATCACAATTAAGAGCAGAGATTTGGGCCTTGACACAGTGATCTGCTTTCCATTTGGTCCCAATGCTCACATGAAGTTCCTATCCACATTTCAAAGAAAGCATCAGATCCGCATGTATACCTCTTTTGTACATGGAGACCATGTTCAAAAAGAGGGTGCTAATTTGCATGCACTGATTTATATGCATGGATGCAAATTTAGAAATAATTTATTCTATGTGATTAAGTCACAGTCGGGGTAGACCCAGTGAAAACAGTCTTAACTAAGCCCCCATCTGCACCACACATTTAAAGCAGTATCATACCACTTTAAACACCCATTGCTTCCTCCAAATAATCCTGCTAAGTATATATTGCTAAGGGTGCTGAGAGTTGTGAGGAGACCCTTATTCCCCCTCAGAGAGCTACAAACTCTGAGTGGTTTAACAATCAATCCTCCTTCCCAGAGTACTCTGGAAATCATAGCTCTGTGAGGGGAATAAAACGACATTAAAACGGGAGAGCTGGTCGTCACAAATTAGCAATTGGCATTTGAATAATCTGCCAAAGATTATGGCAGAAAGGCTCTTTCCACAAGAGAATTACAAATATATTACTGTCAGAATATAACACAAGGGATGATTTATGAAATCATCAGGGAGGCAGCGATTGCTGTAGTGTTGTTGTTGTTGTTGTTGTTGAAACAGTCATCATATTTGAAGAAATCAAGAGAGAGAAGGAAATGACCAGGAATTAAGGCAAACTGCAGTGTGCAGTGTAGGGGACTAGGATATGGGTTCATATTCCCATTCAGTCATGAAGCTCACATGGAAACATGAGGCCAGTCACTGGGCAGATCTACACCATATGTTTAAATCACATCCGACTCATATTTAAAGCACACAATGCCTCCCAAAGAATCATGGGAACCGTAGCTCCACCCCTGCACAGCAACAATTCACAATACTAACAAATTAACAGGATCTTGGGGAAAAGTCATGGGCTTTAAATGTATGGTGTGGGCCTGGCATTCATTTCTCAGGTCAACCTACCTCACATGGTTGGATAAAATGGGAGAGGGGATCATCATGTATGCTGCCTTGATCTCCTTATAGGAAATAAAAACAAATGCACAAACAAGGGGATTTTATTTTTTTAAGTGAGTGCGGTAAACTGCTGAAATTATTATTATATTATTATTGCTACTATTATTAACAGCAGCAGCATTTGTGTGCAGAGGGTGACAACAGTTTAAGACAAAAACAGAACTATCTGGAACAAAGGATACTGAGTTTGGAAACAATCCAAGAAAACTCTTAGCTAATTAGCTACCAAAGCGAAAAGACACTAAACTTGATGCCGTCCTCTAAAGAAGAAACATATTACACTGTTCCCCAACAGAAGTATCAAGTGAGTCTGAGCAACTTAATAAGGAGGGGGGGGGGGAGTTGTACCATTCAGGAAACCCAGACCTGGATAAAAATATCGGAGTCCTTTGACAAACTTAATATGCCACAGTTTGCTGATAAAAGCAGTTAGATTGCCAGAAGCCCACATTACAAAAGGACAGTTTAAAGAATGCATTTTTAAAAATACATAAATAAAGGCATATTAAAGAAGAAGGGTGGTGGTAGAGCATCTGTTTTGCATGCACAAGGACACAGGCTTGACCTCCAGCATCTTCTGAGAAAGGCCCCAGTCTGCAGCTCAAGGCAGCAGCTGCCAGTCAGTGATTTCTGTATTTGGCTAGATGAACTGGTGGTCTGAGTTCACATAAGGCTGACCTGAATTAGGGTGACCTAGGTTCAAATCCATGCTCAGCTGTGAAACTCACAGGAGGTCACTATCCTTCCCTCTCACCTACCTCCCTGGGTGACCATGAGGATGAAAGAGGGGCACAGGCAACAGGTGTGGTGGAACCCCAGTCTCCTTGGAGAATGGGTAGGATAAAATGTAACAATAATCAAGCACTATCTGATAGCATTGCTTAAGCTGGACTTAACTAGGGACATTGTTTATTTATTAAATATTTTAGTAAACAGAATAAATAAATAACCTTCCCCTGATACAGGATTCCCAAAAACATTACATACAGGAAACTGATGATGATTATTAATTGATGCCAGAGGCACCAAATAAACATATTACAAATGTATTATCTATATCACCTCATGCTTTTCATATTCCTGAGGCAGATATTTATAGGGGTCCTTGCATATTGTCAGTAGCTGCATTAGTTTTTTCCTAAAGTATCTCCTACTATGTTTTGTTAACTGTGTTGTGTTGTGATTCATGTATATGATGCACTTTTTCTATGCCAATAAAGGAGATTGGTTGAATAATTGAAATAAAATTCCAACTACTTTTATGCCAAGTGGATAAGTCTCGATCTTCCAAGGATTACCATTTCTGAACAGCTGATTACTGTGCAGCAATCAACAAATAAAATATTAATTCTTACATTTAATATTATGGTTTACTCCATCACATAACAATAAGAAAAACTATCCTGGGGCTAAGGCAATATGTTTTCCTGTTATCTTAACAAGTTCCTGGTGGATCTTGTAGACAGCTATCATCACTATTAGGTTAAATACTGTTATTTTGAACAGCATTAATGAATATGCAGTGGGGTTGATAAAGCACAGGAAACCAACAAATATTACCAGAAGGCTGATAAACCTCCAGTGCAATCCTTTGCTGAGACTGAAGGGGGGTATATGACTCTTGCTACATAAACAAAATACCTACTCATGTTAGTCAAAAGGGTTCCTGCATTGCAAGGGGGTGGACTAGATGACCATTTGGGTCCCTCCCAACTCTACAATTCTATGATTCTAAGTTCAACTTACTCAGGACATAATCCAGACTCCTAGTAATCAACAGCCTAGCTTCAGAGAATGGCAAAGCCACTGTTGTGTTTGTATCCCCACTGTTTTTGCTGGCCAAGGAAGAAGGTGAAACTTTGCGGGTGGCCAGTTCAGTCTAACCCCATCACCTGCCCTTGAAATGCCCCATTTTGGAGGGGGTAAGCTGGCTTCCACTAATGTGGATACCAGCAGCAGTAGGTTCCACCCACCTGTGCTTTCGATGGCAGCAGAGCCTGGCACAGCTGGGGAGAAGGTTGACACCACCTCATGCAAACTTCCTCCAGTGTGACAGAACACGAGGTTTGGGTAGCTGTGTTCCTATTAGAGACATGTCTTCAGGATTGCCACCTGTGTATCACACAAATAAAAGGGAAACCCCCCAAAACTTGCATATTCATAGACACTGAAAAAGCCTTTGACAGACTGGAATGGTCCTCTTTCTTCTACAAAAGTTTAAGAGGTAGAAGGTTTTTGTAAACTGCCCTAGGAAGCTTTGCTAAAGAGTGATAAGCAAATCTTTGGAAGAATGAAATAAAATGTTTTTGTAAATATATTACGGAAGTTTACAATAATTTCAGTGGTCATTTAAAGTTTTTGTTTTGCTTTTAAATTAGGGGAATTTGTACTTGGCAGAGGTACAAACCAAGGCCGTCCATTATTCTCTTAAATCATTTTTGTTATATTCATACTTTCATAGAGACATCACCAAGTGCAATTAGGGATAATCCCAACATGAAATGGACTGAATACAGCTATGAAATAATTTTCTTTTATATGGTTATATTATATTGGTATAAATATACCCTACATAATTCTAGGGTCAATCCTAGGATCACTGAGAAACAAAATTTTTGTTGCATTAATACCTTTCAATTTCCGATTTTTGCCGATATGTCATATTTATACTGGGGATAAGTGGACACTGACACGTTGATCTACCCTAACAACATGGTAATTATTGTTTTGCAAACTTAATTTTTTCTTTATTTTTATAGTTTTGTAACCTAAATATTTGTATTTTTCAGATCAGACCATGGCTTCTTCAAGTAGACAAAAATGTGTAAACAAGCCTGATGCCTTTTGTTAGGCTATTTTTGTCTGATCAATATGAAGGGTATGAGCAAAAAACCCCAACATTCTATCACCTATCCCAGTATTCCTTCAGCATTAACCTATCCTGTACTCTGAGGAACTCCCAATTTCAGTTTTTAAGGGGTTTGTCACTTCTGAAGATGAAGGAAGTGAACATGGTGAGGAGCACAACTGGATCATCTGTGTGGATCTCAAAATGGTCAGCTTCTTGCTTGGACAACAGAAAGGCTTTACTGAGTACCTGACTAACAACAGCTTGTAGATACCACTGGGAAACAAAAATAGCAGTCACTTGTGTGATCCTTGGGTTCTCACCAAACCATGGGAACCCCAAAAGGCATAATTTCTGTTTTCCTTTTGTCCAGTCTCTAAGCATTTCCTCACAATTGTGACAAACAATATGCAGAGCCCATTTTTTGTCTTGGTTGCCCAGGGGAATTTCAAAATAGCTTTTATAGGCATGCCTCACAAACGCTGTTATATTGCGTCTTTGACGAGGAAGTGCGTAGCAGCCACATACATAACACAGACAATATAAAGCAGGGATGGGAAACTTGTGGCCCTCCAGAACTACAATTCCCATCAGCCCAGCCAGCATTGCCAATGCTCTAAGATGATAGGTGTTGTAGTCCAGCAGCATCTGGAGGACCACAACTTCTCTATCCCTGGTTCAGAGCTAATCAATCCCTGAACTGTTTCACTGGTAAACAGCTGTTGGCATTGCTCAAAACAGAAATGATTAAATATGTATCTTGGTATAGATTACACCCCAAAATATATATTTTGGTGCATTTTTCTTAGCTGAAAACTTGCAGAAGTACACAAAGAGAAATATAGCTGGCTGGTTTGCTTAAAAATGCAGACCAAATCAAATTCTTAAATATAGGAACACAAGAAACAAACCTTATTCCAAGTCTAACTGGTGATTTATCTGGCTGAGTATTGTCTACACTGACTGGCAGCAGCTCTCTGGAGTTTCAGATGGGGACATTCCCAGCCCTACCTGAAGATCCTGGGGACATTCTGCATGCAAAGCAGATGTTCTACCATTGAGCTGGCATACCTAGGATCAAACCATGCAGCCCCCCCAACAGAAATATTTCTACAACATATACAGAACGAAAGTACTATTGCAATTTTAATTCTACACACACACACACACACACACACACACACACCACAAACATAATCAAAATTGTATTAACCACCTCCAGCTCTATGAATCTTGACAATTCCTTGTCTCAGAATCTGGGCAGAACTGACGTCTGTCAACAACAATTGCCTCCCCTTCTTTCAGCAAGAGAGAACCGACCCCACTTCTATGCACTCGTATTAAGAAGAAGAAGAAAATAAATCTGTATCCTCCTTTTAATATGTTTATCATCCCCTCTCCCCCCTTTTTATGCCAGCGAGCTCAGAGATTGAGTCGCTGAACCCGTCTTTTCCAAGCGTGTCAATGCAATGCTCACTGTACATCTAAGTCTTATCCTCTGTTTCATTCTGACTGCCCCTTTGTTCTCTTTTCTACCGCTATGGTTTCAAATATCTTTTGACAGCAAATTTAAAGCAACTGCAGTTCCTTTACTGTAAGAGGATGCGGGGGGGGAGAGCCATTATTAACAGAGTTGTCAATAAACAATACCAACTTTGTAAGGCTGACTAGTTTTACAGGGTGGGGCGTGGGGAAAGAAAATCAATAATTAGTGGTACATCTGAGTGCTAGTAAAATATATATTTCCGACTATATCTTAAGAGCAACCAGAAAGCAAAGCACTTTAAATTGCATTTCAGACACTAATGCAGGCAGCTAATCCTATTTACATTCATATTAGTCCTGAGTATCTTTCTGAGGCCCCTTAAGATTTTCACATTTGTATGCTTGCATGAGTTGCAGAGCTTTTTACATGATATCAGGACTTTTGTAATTTAAATCTATAAAAAGCAATTGCTTTTAAATATACTTCCCAACGGTGGATGAAAAAAGAAGCCCTAAACTTATTGGAGAGCTCTACACATCACTAAACATGAGCGCCAAAAGTCTAGGCTGTGTGCACTGTGAGAAATTAATCTTCTACTGTATTAGCAAAACAGAGAGATCCAGAGGTTGGAAGGCGACAAGCTCTGAAATGTCCACATTGGATTTCTTCCCCACATTCGATAACTGGAAAATGTGTTTGTGGAAGGGCTGGTAGTTGGCTTTTTTTCTTAGCTTGCAATTTATAAATTTAAACCATTATCATAATTATCTTAATCTATAAGAAGAGTCCCACTTGATCATACCTAAGGCTCACCTGGTCAGTGATAGCCAATTGGGACTGGTAGGGTGAGAGGCAGGGAGCCCAACAGTAGGGGGCATCAGAGGCAATGACAGGCATAGCCAACTAATTCTAAGTTCCCCCACCCCCTGCACAATCTCCTCCCTGCTGAGTTATACATGAGCAACCTGAGACTAAGGAGGAGGAAGAGGCTAATAGGCAGGACCAAATCCAAGACTGGCTGTAAGAACAAAGGCAGGAAGGTAGGAGCAGCCTGAGGTTGGTGAGGCAGTGCCCCATTCACCCAAATTGTTCAGACTCTACTGCATGGTGCTCTTACAGTGACAACCAGATACCCATGCAAAGCCCACCAAAGCAAGGCTTTAAGGAAATGTCTCCCTAGCACAAGCATTCAGAGGTAAACTGCCTCTGAGCAAGAAGGCTCCATTTAACCCTAATGACTAATAGGCATGGATAGAGATCTCCACTGCTCCATGAATTTATTTAATCCCCATTAAAAGCTATCCAAAGCACTGACCAGTACTGTGAATGGAGATACCCAGTAAAATGATGCCTTCTGATTGGAAACTAGACCTAGCCACTAGACCTAGCTAGAAACTAGCCACAAAAAGCACTCTCCCTTCTCGTTCTCCTTATATGACATGTTTGGGGAGAAATACTTTGGTTTTGGAAGACACACCTCTAGCATCTGTTAAACACCTGGATTTCTGGAGCTTCCTGAAACACTTTGGAGATCCCCACTGTTTGTTCAGAGTGCTTTGAAGGGATCCAGCTTTGGCTTGGGGAATCCCAAAATCTGTCTGACCCCACTTCATTTCTTGATTTCATCTAGACATTTTGCATACACCTGTTAGAAACTTCACTTTAATACCAAACATGCATGCAAAAGAAAATGGAGACCTACACTTTTACAATCCTGGATGCAGAAATAACCATGTCAACAAAAGGTT
The DNA here is from genome assembly GCF_964188315.1 of Podarcis muralis. Taxonomy (NCBI): domain Eukaryota; kingdom Metazoa; phylum Chordata; class Lepidosauria; order Squamata; family Lacertidae; genus Podarcis; species Podarcis muralis. Next base: position 38,902,821 of record NC_135661.1, on the reverse strand, counting down.
CACATTGTATACACACACAGTCCCCATTGAATTAAAGAGGGCTTTCTCCCAGGTAATTGTGTATAAGATTGCAGCCTTAGGAGGTGACTAACCTAAGTTAAGTGATCTTGAACATGGCGTCCAATTTCTGATGAGATTTTGAGGCAAAAGCACGCACATAAGAAATATTTGCTGTTACTGTGTTCCAGAATCACCTGTGTGGAACTAGGATTTTTAATTCTCTCTCTGCTGATAATATTCTTGCTATTCACGTCAACCAGTGGCTGTTATATTTCATGCATGTGTTTTCCATTAAAAATATCAAATACAACTGTCTTTTCTTTTTTAAAAGAATTGCTAACAGCAACCACCTTGATCAAGGCCAGATGTGAATACCTAAAACCATAGGTAGACTTTGTACATTTTGCTCAGCTGCTGACACAGTGCAGCAGCAATGCCTTTTCGGAAGGAAAAAAAAGAAAGAATCAGCTCAGCTACAGGTCCTTGAGAAGATCTCCACTGAACATCAGTGGCTCATGTTATTCCGTGCCCCTTTTCTTACTCCACTTGATCACCATTCCAGGGAGAAACTCTCTTGTTATCAAGGTCTATAACAGTTTACCTTTGTGCAGGCACCTCTCGTACCAAGTAGCTCGCGGGTTGTTTCAACATGACCTCCTTTCTATACCGTAGGAAATCACTTGGCGGGGGAGGAGGAGAAGAAGCAGGGGGAGAGAAAATCTTTTATTTTTAAGCCTCCTGCCATTTTCGACACATAGATCCTTGGAAGCTCAGAACATTTATGCAATTCCCAAGCTGTCCAATAGGATCAAGCAGGATTGATTGGCCTCCTTTGAAATTAGCAAGGAGTACAGTAACTTACTTGTTGGTTAACCCTGTAAAACACACACACAGACAGACAGAGCGACTTTGGGAAGCAGGGGTAAGTGATAATAAGCCAGTCACAATAGATGGCCACATTATCTGAAAGAACAACACATTATTTCGGGTGCACATTCATGAACAGTTAGAGGGTTGTGCACCTTTATTTATTTTCCCCCAAACGGTTATTTGAATACGAAGTCGGTAGCAAACTTAGCATCCCCAACTTTAGTTTAAAAGAACTATATAAGACTCTGAAATGAATGTATAAATAACATGCAACTGTCTAGACAGTATAGGTCACTTACAAAGAGACTGGGTCAGGCAAAAATTGTCCATCAGCCAGACAACCATAACTGATTCTGATGCTAAGTAACGGTTTAGATATTCAGTATTCTATATATGCGAAAGGCTTCACTGAGCATTGGATTTTTCCAACCTGGCTAACCCTTCTACTTAAAACATATCTTTATGCAGCCTTAGGAAAATGCATGCGCTATTTAAACATTAAAATTAATGCCAAAGGAGGGGGGAGGGCAGAAATGCTCTTTTAACAAGGGACTTGAACCAAGCTGTGTAATTGGCTTTTGGTCAAGCAAAAAATAACAATTGTATCCCACCCTAGACAAATAACCTCACGTTACAACATTGGCAGAATCTTAAAGATGAGTGGGTATTTAACACCTTTCAGTCTAGCATATACAGCAACAACAAAATCCCATCAACTCTTTAAAAAAATGACATTTATGCCAGTATGCATGTGTGTGTGCTTCTTTCCAATTTCTCCATAGTTTTTAGGGCACAGTGCCTTCTATTTCAGGATCTGCTAATATCTGGCTGCCCTCAGAAAGGTCTCAGCCACATATTATTAGCATTAGGAGCAGTTCCTTTGACTGTTGTATGAAGTTATGGGAAGAAAGAAACTTTAAAATAATTCTGAATCAACAGACTGTGCATGTTCCACAATCATTAGTTGATGTCTGTTTTTAATAGTTTTAATGTTTTAACTGATGCAAACCACTTTGATAAATGACATAACAGTATACAGTACATTAATACTTGTTGAGGTGTTTGGAACTAACCTACCCCACTTTATTCATTTAGAGTATTTTTGTGCCCAGCTCTTCAGCCAGAAAGTTCCCAGAGTGGCTTATAAGACTTAAAGGTGCAACATAAAAGGGGGAAAGGGACAGGGGTGGCAGAAGGAGGAAAGCAAGCTCTGGCACCAATTCTTAAGGTAGTTTTTTATAATGAGCAAAGGGATATGATGCCTGTTGAGAACCAGCCGTGTAAAAATGCCATCCTGTCCACCCATAAACAGAGGGGCAGGTTCGTTGATACACCTTGCCATCCCTGCTTCCGCCATCTTTGCATGACCACATGGACATGTGCAGGTCACCCACATGGATCCAACACGCTCAAAATCCAGCATGCACTGGCCAAAATTATAAAGCTGAACTCACAGATGAAAAATGTGAATCCCATGTATCTATTCCATGTATTTCTTCTATTATTTATTTTCTTACATTTGGAGCCCACCTTTCTTCCATTTTGCAACCCAAGGCAATATCCATGTGGTTCTCAGGCAGTCTCTCATCCCAGGCACAGACCAGACCCAACTTCCCCAAGGTGGTGGCCTCATGGTGTGTGCAAAGATGAGTGGGCAGGTGGGTTGGGTGCTCATGGACTTGCACACAAGGACCTGGGTTGGGTGAGGGTTATCATCTGATCTGTCCCCAAACATTCCATTATTAACTATGTTCTTCAGTCTGCTTCACAGTACATAATTTTCACATATACATCTGAAGTGTGCAGGGAATGCTGTAAATATGTAAACTGATTATGTAACAAAGACAACAGTGAGTTTGTTTTTTAAAGTTAATTAGTACAAGCAGCCTGTGATCAAACTGATTTTCTGATCCTGGTTTTCCACTAACTGCAGTTTAAACAAGCTACAGTTACCCAAGTTTGGATGTAATTTGCCAGAGGAACCTATGGTTTCCTGTTATGTCTGAGACCAGCATCTATTTCTATTCTTGCCCCCTTCTTGAAAACCACTCCTTGATACCTGCTCTGGTAGCTTATCAGCAGTTTCAGCCAATCTTCAATAGACTTTGAAGGTAGATTTCAATAGACCAAGGAAGAGAACAGGTGAACTTTGGATCTAGACTGCTGGTGGTGCATGTAGAATCATAAAATTGTAGAGCTGGAAGGGACCATGAGGGTAATCTAGTCCAACTGCCTACAATGCACAGATGTTTTCCCCATGTGGGGCTTGAACTCACAGCTCTGAGATTAAGAGTCTCATGCTATCCCAGGTCCAATGTGGTGAAAGGTGATGTAATCTCAAGCTTAATGCACTCAATAATTGGTCCTCATTTGAACTGATTCTATGGAGCAAGAACGGACATCATATTGAAAATGTGGGAGGGGTGAGGAGGGAACCACTTCCACTATAAAACATAGATCTTAAATCTGCTTTACCAGCTCTAAGTAAAAAGCATTATATTTGCTCCTTCCTATTAAATTTTCATAAACACTCTGATAGAAATTCCATTTTTGGAGAAGAGAAATGGATCATTACTATGCAGATGGCCATCTGCTTTCATTTTCACATAGGTGCCATTATTATTTCATCACTCCCCCCCCCACTTTTTCTGCTAAATCCACCGTTCATCCAGCTACATTAACAGACTTGAAACATGCAACCATCCCACAATAGGACTGATATTGCTTCAACAATGCCACTTTGGTGGAAGGAGCAAAGTGTTCTTTAAATGCTGCTCACTGAGAGCTTTAAGTAGTATATAAACCAAAAGTTGGGAGTTGGGTTGGTTACCTTTTGGACTCTTTCAATAACTGGTATTCTGAAAGTGATTGTGTGCGCGCACTGCCACCCCTGCGCACATTGCTCACAAACCTCACCAACCCACCTCCCTTTATACCTTACTCAAGCCCCACCATCCCTTCATACACAGGCCCTCTGCGTCTTCCCAGCACTGCTCCCCTCCTTTGCCCTTGATCTGAAAAAAGTTCCCCAACCACAATTCCGTGCATAGATACTGCAATCCTAGGCAAGTCTGCTCATAAGCAAGTCCTTCTGCTGGAATGTTTAGCATTGTAGCTGCAAGATAATCATGGAAGGAGACTATGGGGTCTCACAGCTATGTGTGGAGATATGTGTCTGAAAGGGACCACAGGTAAAACAGTATCTAGAAAGCCAAGTCTTTCAGTCTCCAAACTTTCCCTTGCATAACATTCTCTGAAGACGATGAGGTCAGTGTATGGATACATATCTAGTACTCGTAATCCCTCAATTATTTCTGAAACAGCTGTTCTTCCCAGGATATGCCTCAGGATATCCCCGGAACAGCTGGCACCACATCCCAACTCCTCCTCTGGCTGGAAATGTAGGCACCCACTTTCAAATGTTGGTCTATCGAAGGAAGTGCCTCAGACTAATTTGTCTGCAGTGCCTCTTATGATAAAGGAACGTTGACCCCATTTGGTTATCAATTCAAGTGGCAAGCTGGAGTGCCTTCCCACCAGTAAATTTACTTGCGTAAGAATGCAAGCCTGCCACTTCAGAGACAGCAAAGCTGGGACGGCTCAATGAAGCTGCAAGAAAGCTTTCCAAGGAAAACAGCATAAGAACATTAAAAAGAACCTGCTGGATGAGGCCAATGGCCCATCTAGTCCTGCATCCTGTTTTCACAGTGACCAACCAGATGCCTGTGGGAAACCCCCAGCAGGATTCGAGCACAAGAGCACTCTCCCCTCCTGTGGTTTCCAGCAACTGGTATTTAGAAGTATTTCCGCCTCCCACTGTGGAGGCAGAGCATAGCCATCATAGTTAGTAACCATCAATAGCCCTCTCTTCCATGAATTTGCCTAACCCTATTCTAAAGCTATCTAGGTTGATGTCCATTGCTGCCTGTTGTGGGAGTGAGTCCCATAGTTTAACCACACGCTGGAGCCACTGATCAACAGGTAAAGCTTCTGATTTGCCCACCATTGCTTTTCTCCATGTGACTGGACTACAAACGGGCAACAAGGGCAGAAGACTCAAATATGAGACAATAAAGCAAAGCAAAACAGAAGAGAACTACAGAAATCCCTCCAAGGCAGCTATTTGTATAGTCACTTCCAAACAGAGCTGGATTGCAGCTGAGCTGATATTTCGCAGAAGATAATTGTCTCTCCCCCTCCCTGCAGAACACACACACACACACACACACACAAACATACACAAGGAAATTTTGCAAAATACTCTCCAGAATTTTTCCATATATTGGCCAGTGGTCATCATTATTTCGGCACCATGTCTAGCCATGACTGATAATGACAATGATTAAATTAATTACCCACCGTTCATCAGCAGGTCCCAGAGTGGATTACAGCAATTTGAAATTCAGTAATAAAGACAATTAAAACAGATTACAAAATGGGAAAAGGTGAGTCTTCAAAATGCACATCTCATCTCTCAAAGGCCAGGGTAAAGAGGCCTGTACAACCAAAAGTTGTATAGTGAAGGTGCCAGACAGACCTCTATGGGGAGAAAATTCCATAACTTAGAAAATGGCCTCTCCGAATCCCCAACCCCAAATGCTTCTGAGACTACAGAGTGCTGATGGGAACTACCAAGAGGCCCCCCTCTGCTGAACTTAACACCTGAGAGGGCCCATACGGAAGGAGGGTCCATAGGGAAGGAGGGTCCATAGAGAAGGAGGATGCCTTTCAGATATTCAGCGCCTAAGTCATTTAGGGCTTTAAAGACACGAACTAGCAACCTTTGCAGCTTTATGGGGCTATATGAGTTCTAAAAGCAACTCCAGCCATTCATCAGCCAATGCATTTTGGACCAGTTGAAGTTTCTGAGTCATCATCAAGGCCAGTCCTACACAGGTGCATGGCAATAACCATGCACCATGCACTCTAGAAATTACTAGAGCATGCAGAGATGGTCAAGCCATCTCTGACAGTGTTCTATTTAAATCAATTTTCTGTTTGAAAGGTTGTCCAGCCCAAGTCTCTTTAAAGATAAAGAACCAAGCAGCCTTGAAGTTGTCCATCAACAGTGAGCAACTGCACAGCAGACTGAGTAGGCATGTAGGTCACCTGGTCACAGTTTCCCCCCACAATGGTGTGGTGCATTGTAGCTAGAGATGGTAAAAGGCCAGCTTCCTTAGGAGCAATAACTGCTGGCAGCTGTGGAACAGGGTCTGGTAGGTATCTCACCTCCTCCACTGGAGTTCTGCAGCTGCTCCTGCCTCCAAGGTTAAGGTTTCAGGTCTCCAATTCCTATTTAGTCCTACTGCTAGGGCATTTTCAGTCCAGCTCATTGCCTGGTAGTAAGGGTCCTATGGAAATGGACACGATGAAATACACTAGATTGCCCTCCCCTATATCTTTCCCCAGAAGCAAATGGCCTCATGTGCAATATATACATTTAACACCACAAATAACAACCTGATCTCTTATAGAGGAAGTGAGAGACTGGTAAAAGAGTCTGTCTCCATTTTTCAGGCCACTGATGTTTACAGTCTAGTGGTGGCAGATCAAGAGGGTTCTCCCGCAAAGCCTTCTTTATATATACTCCATTCTTAAAGGCAGATTCATAACCATGGCGAGCAATGAAATCTTCCTCTCCCAACCGAGCCTCGTGAAGAAATATTAAATCAAGGCTTGATAAATGATCTTGACAGTCGGATTTAATACTTTACTCTCAATCTGTCTTTTGAACAGTTATGTAAGTGTTAACATATTTCCCCCCTCTTCCTAGCTCAAGCACATGGGGGTTTTGCGGGCAGAGTTGCCCCCTGAATTGCCTGCATTTTCACAGCAAAACCAACACTGCATCCTAATTGGTGATGTGAAGAGTTTACGCGACCGATTTAATGACCCTTGGGATGTTTCGGGAAAGGCGGGAGTACCTCATCCTACCCCCCCAGAACGTGCCATCCTGACAGTGGGAACTTTGGAATGTGCGCTAGCTGAAATTCAATCTGCAGTTGCAGTTATTTGAATAAACCTCTCAAACATTCACAGACACTAAGCACAGCTGAAGCAAATCCACAGTTAAGTTTGCATAAATGCCCAAGGGGACTTTCTTACCATATTCATGCCAGCTTTCCCCCCCCCCCTCTCTTTCTCACTTGGCTTCCACTTACCCAGTGTTATGTGATCGTCACAGTAATTATGGATGCCTTAGGAATACTGGTGGAGTTAGATGAGAATGATATGCCATAATGATAGCTGTTTTGCCAAATTTCTAGGGAAATGCTCCTCGGGCTCTTGGAACCACTGCTTCCATCTATTTGCTTATGAATTTCTGATGGAAAGGCAAAATTACTAATATATATACTATAGATATATAGTTATATAATGATACAGAACTGCTTGCGAGATTTATTTTCCATTTATTTCTTTTCATTCTTGAATCGCTTCCCATGGAACATCCTAAAGCAATTAACAATGAAGCATCAATAGAAACATCAACGGTAAAAAGAAAAGAAAAATCTATACACAACTTCAAATTTGTTTGAGTCAAGAAGAAAAACTCATTTTGCTAAAAAGTTGACCATTTTGTTATTGCAATCATTGGTGTCAAGCAAGGCATTAAAAGCCATACTTCGCTAAAAGTGAAATGGCAAACAAATGGAGTTCCTTCAGTCATAAAACATCATGCAAGGGACAGCGTCAGAAAACCTAAATGAATTAGGGGAAGAATCATCGAGGGGGAAAGTATGCAGAGAGGCAGAGTAATTACGAAAATCAGATGGAGGTCTGGTCCAACAGAAGAGCAGAAGGAGCCAGTGTGATGTTGTGGTTAGAGGTACTGGGACCATAATGAAAGTATGGATGCTCCAGACTCTTGGGTCAGACCAGAGCCATGTTCTCAGAGATTGGATGGAGAGACAATGAAAATCTAGACAGAAAGGTTGGCAAATTCGCAAAAGAAGAAGTTTTTGAGCTATTTTTGAGGGAAATCGCCCAAAACACTGCTGACATGGGTATCCATACGTCAGGATTTTAGGAATTTCAGCCTGGACACTGCTTCCAGTGGCAGTGTTTTGGGATGTCCAGGAAATTCCAGACATAAGGTAACCTGGTAAGAGTGTTGGCCCAGGGCCTGAGAGAGACCAGGCTTCAAATCCCCACTCAGCTTCACTTTCTTCACAGGATTGTTGTGAGGATTAAATGGGGAGGGGGGATCATGCACACCCTCCTGACCTCTTGAGGAAAGATGGGTCTTCATCATCACCATCTTCAGTCCTAATATACAGAAGACAGTCCTATATATGAAAGAACCTCCTATCTAAAGAGCTGTCCAAGCGTAGTAAAACCAGAAAAGGCAGACATCCAGGGGCTTCAAAGTTGCCTATGAACAATTAACAGAAAAACAGTTGACTGAACTCTCCCCACTGTAAAGAAATAAAAACATAAGATGAGGCTGCTGGATCAGGTCAATGACCCATCTAGCTCAGCATCCTGTTCTCATAGTGGCTCACCAGATGCCTGTGAGATGCCTGCAAGTTAGATGTGAGTACAGAAGCACTCTCCCTATTTGTGACTCCCAGCAACTGATACTGAGAGGCATAATGCCTCTGACAGTGGAGGTGGAACATAGCCATCATGAGTAAGCAAAGCTTATATGGCTTAGGCCCAGATTATCTGAAGCACTGCATTCTCCCATAGAAACCTTCTCAGGCTTTTCAGGATCTAAGATTTTTGGAGGAAGCCATTCTCTCAGTCACGCCAGCCTCACAGGTATGTTTGGTGGAAACACAAGAGAGGGACTTCTCGGTGTTCCCAGACTGGAACTCCCTCCCTAGAGAAGCTAGACTATCCCTACTGGTGCTTCTGCCAGCAGGTGGAGAATCTTTTATTCTGACAGACTTTTGGGCACTACCTTTTTTTTTTTTTTTTTTAAGGAAAGGGTTTTTATAGTGCTGTGTTGTCTTTATGCTGTGCATTTTAATAAATTTGTTTTGATATTGTTTTAATTTTATTAGAGTTCCATTCCTTTTAAATTATTACCTTTTACGTGTGTTTAGATTTTTGTATTTTATCTGTGTTTTAATTTGTGTGAGCTGCATTGAGCCCTGGACTGGGAAATAAAGGTAAAGGGACCCCTGACCATTAGGTCCAGTCGTGACCAACTCTGGGGTTGCGGCGCTTATCTCGCTTTACTGGCCGAGGGAGCCGGCGTACAGCTTCCAGGTCATGTGCCCAGCATGACTAAGCCGCTTCTGGCGAACCAGAGCAGCGCACGGAAACGCCGTTTACCTTCCCGCCGGAGCAGGACCTATTTATCTACTTGCACTTTGAGGTGCTTTCGAACTGCTAGGTTGGCAGGAGCAGGGACCGAGCAACGGGAGCTCACCCCGTCGCAGGGATTTGAACCACTGACCTTCTGATCAGCAAGCCCTAGGTTCAGTGGTTTAACCCACAGCGCCACCCGCGTCCCCAGGACTGGGAAATAGGTGGCATATTATTAATAACAGTAACAAATCAGCCTTCTCCAATCTGCAGCTCTCCCATCATCCCTGACCGCTGGGAATGCTGGCTGAGGCTGACAGGAGATGCAGTCCAAAAGATGCACAGGGGAAAGATCGTGCTAGATAAGTTGCAGTAGGCACAGTACTTCACACAAGTTAATCTCATTTACCCTGTGCTGACTCAAAACTCCTGTGAGGTAGCTTCATTTAGAAACAGCAGCATGCCTGAGGGCACCTGGTGAGTTTCACGGCTGAGTGGGGATTTGGATCTGAGCCTCACAAGTCTCAACTGCCCTGCCATGACTCTACCAAAGTCAACAGAATCCTTTCCATTAAATAATCATCTCTTAAAGTTGAATGGCCAATTTTATCTTTTTCAGGGGATACTATGTCAAGCGATGATATCGGATTCTAGGACAAATGTGAGCACACTCGCTTTGAATTTGTTCCTTACATCTGTTGCCTGTTCCCAGCCAACATTTCCCGTGGTTTTCATTACCTTCTCTTCCACCGGTATAAGTTTTCCTTTGATATATTCCCCCCCACTCCAATAACCATTTCCGCTTCTCCTATCTCTTAATCATTGTTCCCCTACATAGAGTGGAGCAAATGTTGAATATACACCAGTCTGTCTGTGATCATAACATGAGTACTGAGTTTAGCATCTGGAGGAGCTCAGTTTTCATTCATTTATATTTAAAAAACAAACTAAGTTGCTAGACCTTATTACTATGGTGTGGACAGACTTGGTGAAATCTTAGCGGCTAGTAAAAGGGATAAGCCGGACTTTGTGGAGACAGAGGATGGGCAGTGGCGCAACTAAGTACTTTTTAAAATCTGGATTTAATCGCCTTACTGTATTTGTGTGGGTCTTTAGATAGTAATCTGTATTATTTCACTAGCTTAAAAATGTTAAAAGGCAGCCTGGCTGCATTTGGGGGCTTTCCTGCTCCTTCTGTTGACTGAGACCCTGGACCTCTGCCCCAAAGTTCTGCTCTGATGGCACCACTGAATTTGTTGTTGTTGTTGTTTAGTCGTATAGTCATGTCCGACTCTTCGTGACCCCATGGACCAGAGCACGCCAGGCACTTCTGTCTTCCACTGCCTCCCACAGTTTGGTCAAACTCATGCTGGTAGCTTCAAGAACACTATCCAACCATCGCATCCTCTGTCGTCCCCTTCTACTTGTGCCCTCCTTCTTTCCCAACATCAGGGTCTTTTCCAGGGAGTCTTCTCTTCTCATGAGGTGGCCAAAGTATTGGAGCCTCAGCTTCACAATCTGTCCTTCAAGTGAGCACTCAGGGCTGATTTCCTTCAGAATGGATAGGTTTGATCTTCTTGCAGTCCATGGGACTCTCAAGAGTCTCCTCCAGCACCATAATTCAAAAGCATCAATTCTTTGGTGATCACCCTTCTTTATGGTCCAGCTTTCACTTCCATACATCACTACTGGGCACCACTGAATATATAGGGTTAAATGCTCTAGGTTGCTCTAGCCTGATGAAAGCAGCCACCCAAAACCTGATCAATTTAATTGTAATGTTTGGCTAGGACTTCACAAACAAGGGAGATCATGCAGCGCCAGGTAAGTGACAACACTTTTCTAGAGTGGTTGCAAAGAGCATGGTGCTGGGCTTGATAAAATTCTTAACCCATAGCTAGCAAAAGCAAAGTACATTCCTAAGGACCCATCTGCACTGTGCATCCAAAGCAACATCATACCACTTTCAACAGTCAAGGTTTCCCCCCAAGAATTTTGGGTGCTGTAGTTCATTAAGAGTGCTGAGAGTGGTTAGGAGGCCCCTATTTCCCTCACTGGGCTAAAATTCCCAGAGTTCCCTGGGAAGGTGGATTATTGTTAAACTGCTTTGGGAATTGTATGTCTCTGCAAAGCATCTCACCAGTGGTCTGCACCCTGGAGCCTCCCCAGCTGCCCATCCTTCAGCTAAGGAGAAGACCTCATGAGCTAACTCCTTCCAGATCAGGAATTGTGGACAGCCAGGGAGGCTGCAAACTGTAGAGAAATGTTTAATGGAAACAGAAAGGCACACACACACACTCCATCCTCATTCACCTTATCAGCTAAGCTCAAAACACTGCAGTAGGGATGGGTGAACCTGTCAATTTCAGGTTCTCTCAGTTCCGAATCTCAAAATTAAATTCCACAATTCCACATGAATTTACACTTTTTAAAAATAAATAAATAAATAAATAAATAAATAAATTCTCATGAAAATTAATCAGCATCTTAGTGTAACTATATCCTAGTGCACAAGTTTTTGTATGCAGGTTTTTTTTACCTAATATACACATTTTTGCAAAATTCGTTTCCCAATACACTGCACTAGCAGATGCACTTCTATGCACGCTTTACCCTAATCTATGCATTTGGTACACATTGTTTGGCTAGAGAACTTCATGGCAAAAATCTAGAGAAGTCTGAATTTCCAGAGATAGCCTGTGTTTCAGTTCGCGTAGTATCTAAGAAAGCGCCAGTTAGGTAGGTTCTCCCTTAAATGCAAACTGGATCAAATTTCTCCACGGGCCGCACACCAAAACTCTGAAGAAATTCCAAAGTGCCCTGAGAATGAGGGAAGAAAAACGGAAAGCCTACTTTCCAGGGGAAGATAACTTTTAAAAGTAAATGTAAAAGAGGGAGGGCAGATTTCAGCAGAGCACTAATTTCTAGCAGAGGCGTTCATCGATTTGGCTCGTTCTTTTGCCCCCAAATATGAAATGCCCCAAGAATTTCTTTGCTGAAGTGGAAAGCAGCCTCAGCAACTTTGTAGTTATTACTAGATCTTGACTTGCAGCCATTTCAGAGTCAGTTTGCTTCTCCTCTAAGACAGCATTTCCAAAACTTCACAATAAATGACAAAGCAACGTGCAAAGAATGAAGGAGAGATGAAGGTGGGGGGTTTTTTTATTATTTTTTTAGAAAAATTGTTCCCCGAACCAAGTAGGTATCTGTAACAGCAGGTTTAATTTAAAGTGAATATCGCTTTCCTGGCTTTAAGCAACTTCAAAGCAAACGTCCTAATGCCTCTCATTTTGTATGTCTGTTTTACATCAGTCACAATTTTGTATCACCATTTCACTTCTGCCCGATACATATCATAAATTTTTGTAACTGGAAAGCACACTTAGTATATGGATTAAATTAAGAATGGTTTTCAAAGGGAAAAAAAAGAACGACGAAAGATAGTGGGCATTTACATTATTAACTTGCTTCCCCCTTCCCTTGCATCTGATGATGTGTTGTTAAGGGCATGTTAAAACATTGTAGGATAATCCACGCCCCATATATCAATAAGATTTTTTTTTTAAGGGAGGGGGACCTCCAGTGGAATTCAAAATCAGGTTTTGAAAAAGCTCAGTGTAAGATAAGCAAAAGACAGTGGACAGCAGGAAGCCTGCCTCAGTTGCTGAGCATCCTTGCAGAGTCAGGTCAGGATCAACTGTAGGTGAGGTGGCTTTCACAACAGGTACTTACTATAGATTTTTCCAAACAATCTTCAAAGGCAGCCCCATGAATAACACACTGCAGTAATCTAAGCTGGAGGTTACCAAAACATAGACAACAGAAGTTAAGTTATTCTGGTCCAGATAGGGGTGCAGCTGGGCCACCAGCCAAAGCTGTGTGGGAATGTTCAGGGAGGCAGGAGAGGATATATTGTTTAATTATATCCTTCCCAACTTGTGTTAACAATTTCTACAATTTAGCAGAGTAACATTCCCCCTTTTAAACTTGTACAGTGGTACCTCGGGTTAAGAACTTAATTCGTTCCAGAGGTCCGTTCTTAACCTGAAACTGTTCTTAACCTGAGGTACCACTTTAGCTAATGGGGCCTCCCGCTGCCGCCGCGCCGCCGCCACACGATTTCTGTTCTCATTCTGAAGCAAAGTTCTTAACTCAAGGTACTGTTTCTGGGTTGGTGGAGTCTGTAACCTGAAGCATCTGTAACCTGAAGCATCTGTACCTGAGGCACCACTCTACTTTGGATAATGTCTTTGCCAGGCTTGTTTAAGCCTCTGAAATAAGTTCCCTGGTAATTCCCCTTTATTCCCTCATAAAAAGATTAGACACGACACAGTCTTGTATAAAAGTATAAAAGAGTTTACTCACACACATTCTGTTCACAGATGGATCCCTGAAGGCTGACTTAAGTTACAAAATATATACACATGGAATCTATCCCATAAGGAGATAGTTCCTTTGTCCTCTCTTGGCTGGAAGCCAACAGAGCATCTCAGGCTAAGGAGATCTTGCTTCTTCGAGGAATGGAGTCAGAGAGACAGAGATGGCTGCCTCCCCTGTGCTGCTTTGTTATCTGCATAGGTGAGGTCACGCCCACCTCTGGTCACATGTAGAGGAAGTCTGTCCCAGCCCAGGAGGAAACAGGAAGTTCTAACTGGCTGGTACAGACATCCCCTTTTATGTCCACTCTAGGAATGTTGTATTTGATTGCTCTGTGTTTCACATCCCACACACTGCACCACGGAGGCCGCCTAACCCTAAGTGACAGAAGTACCCCCAAGCTGCAAACCCGCTCTTTCGGAGGAAGTGTATCCCCATCAAGAGTAGGCCACCTCCCATCCATCTGGTCTAGGAAACTGCCTGCTAACAGTGCCTATGTGTTATCTGCATTGAGCTTCAGATTATTGGCTCTCATCCAGTCCATTACTGAGGCAAGACATCGGTCCAACACAGCCACACCTTCAGATGTAAAGGAGAAGTAGAACTGTGTGTCATCTGCATATTGCTGACAACATACTCCCAAACTCCAGATAACCCCACTCAGCAATTTCATGTGGATGTTGAACAGCATAAGACCAAGGGATAAGACCAAGCCCTCAGGTACCCCAAACCAAAGGCTCCACAGGGCCAAACAGCACTCCACAAGCATCACCCTCTAGAAACGACCAGCCAAGTAGGACTGGAACCACTGCAAAGTGGTGCCACCCATCCCTAACTTGGATAGCCACTTCAGAATACCATGGTTGATGGTATCAGAAGCCACTGAGGGGTCAAGAAGAATTAGCAGGGACAAATTTCCCCTGTCTCTCTCTCAACAGAGGTCATCATATAGGGTGACCAAAGCTATTTATTTTTCAGCCAACAAGGCTGTCAAAGCACCTTACAAAACTCAGTGCTAAGACAGGCCCAGCTCTCAAGCTTAGAACCTAAAATGGTATGACACATGAGAAAAATGGAATGTGGTGGGAGAAAACTAAGCTCAGACAAAAGTTCTTAAAGTCACAGTCGCTGTCAGTGGTGTCTCTGGCTGATAAAGAGCAGTTCCTTTGCTGAAACAGTCTCCCCAGTGATCAGATCCAGGAGAAGAACTGCTGGTAGTGCCTAGTCCAGCAGGGTGCTTCTTCCCTCAAGCTATTTAATTTAGTGCTATACCAAAAATTCCTTCTTTTTAGTCCTCTCTCATTTCATTGTCCATCAACTAATTACAAAAGAAACTGATAATAATAATAGTAGTAGTAGTAGTAATAGTAATAGTAGTAGTAATAATATTTTATTATTATTTGTACCCCACCCATCTGACTGGGTTGCCCCAGCCACTCAAGGCAGCTTCCAGCATATATCAAGACATAGTAAAACATTAAAGCTTAAAAAGCTTCCCTATACAGGGCTGCTTTCAGATGTCTCCTGAAGGTAATATAGTTGCTTGTCTCCTTGACATCTGATGGGAGGGCATTCCACAGGGTGGGCACCACTACCAAGAAGGCCCTCTGCCTGGTTATGCATATTATCAAAGCAGGGGGAAGGGTTTTGTTGTTGCACTTACGTTACTTTTGAGGTGGATGAAGTTTTGAGAGTGGCTTGTCTTTCATTCTGCAAATCATCTCTTCTGTGGCCTGCATTCTGCAGCCTTCCTGGCTGCCCAAGGTTCCAGAAACTTGGAGCACCGAGAAAAAGTATCTGAACTGGACAACTTTCAAGACACATGGAACATTTTTATTACATTTGTTATTAGAGAAGAAAAATTATTGCAGCCTACCCACCAGCCACACCTGGTCAATTTTGGCTATGTGCTCTGAGTTAATGCCAAGCCAGATGGGTGGGGTATAAATAATAAATTAATATTAATTAATTAATCAATAATAACTAAATGGAATAGGTCCAGCTATAGTTAGGAGCACAAGGAGAGAGTGTTCTCTGTGGCAGCCCCAAAGTGGTGGAATTCCCTCACAACAGAGGGGTTTGTGCCTTCTTCACTTATATAACTTTTGGCTAACAGTGAAGAAACCCTTCTCAAGCTTGCCCTTTGACACCTAGCCTATTTTTGTGTCTAGCCTTCTGTTGTTTTCCAGCTCTGCATTTCCCCCCTGAAACATCCTTTGCTATGCTTTTAATACTATAAAATTGTATCTCTCAGAGTCCAATTTGGGAGGGATGATTGTTGGCCATTAGAGAATGAAAAAACTCCAGAAGAGTTCAGATGCAGAGTCCCAGTCCCAGCAATTTATTACAATCTCTTAGATTCATCATGATGAGAAACGAAAACACACAGAGAATCCTGGCTTATGTAAAACATGATTTAGCTGCGTGACCCTGAAAAGGTTATATTCCTTTGCCACATGTACAATGTAACATCATTTCCTGCCTGGCTTGATCTTCTTCTGGTGCCCATATGTCATTTCAAAAGACGCAGCGATCTCCTTTATCATACACACAAAACTCATTGGGTGTAGCCTTGTTTGATCTAGCAGCAAATATTAAATCAAACTTGGGCTTCATTAGGGCAACCAATGCAGATAGATAAAAGTTTAAAGGCATTTTGATCCCTGAAACCAACAAGATAAATAAAATAAGGAAAATTATTTTTATCCAGCCAGCTTATTTAGCTGGACAGACTCAGACCACCATCAGGCACCCAATAAGTTACACCTCAGTCCATTGAAGTCACTCAGAAGAAGGATCCCAGTGAAGAAGAAAATAAGCAAGGAGGAGATTACCTAAGGAAGAGAAGATGATCTCAAGCCCAGGTAGGCTTGTGTAGGAGAAAGCAGTTCTTCAGGCATGCTGGTCCTCAGATGGATAGTAGGAATGGGGAATCCAGCCCTCCAAATGTTTGTTTATTTTTTATTGCATTTATATCCCACCTTTCCCCCAAGGAGCTCTAGGTGGCAGTCACAGTTCTCATCCCGTTCCTCTTTTTATCCTCACAATAGCCCTGGTCACCCACTGGACTTCACGGTTGTGCAGGATTTGAACCCTGCTCGTTGAGTTCCTAGTCCAGCACTCTAACCGCTGCACCACAGTAACTGCTTGGACTCCAGCTGCTGTCAGCCCCAGCCAGCCTGGCCAATGAATGGCCAGGGATGGTAGCAGATGTGTTCCCGCATCATCTGAAGGACACACTTCCGACACTGCTGCTGTATGAGGCATGGAAGAGAATTGCGTCCAGAAGTCAATGCATTTGCTTCAAGACTTATATGAAAAGCTCTGAATCTGTGATCCATGAAGGTGAAGGCAGCCGACATAGAGAAATATGGCAACCTACTTTGCAAAAAGAAAGAAAGAAAGAAAAACCCTCTGCATTTGGTGTCAGCAAAAATAGGCTAGCTGTTGGACACTGGGGGTGGGGCATACAAATATATTTGTATGCTAGTTGTGGTCTGCCTTGGTCTCTCTCAACTTGGTCTCCTCTCATTGCTGTGATCTCACCTTGAAATCATAGCCTATTTTATTGTCTCTGTGAGTCGATCCAGAGGTAAATTTCCTCTAGCCCTCGATAGTTGTTGGTTTCCTTTTTTAAATAAATAAATAAATAAAACATAAGATTTTTGTTCGCGATAATGCTTAAGTCACATTAATTATGGCTGGCAAAATAACCATGGCTAACGCTAATTTATGCAGATTTGCGCACCATAACGCAAAGGAGTGGAACAACATTTCAGAAGGACCATATAATAAGATTTTCAGTTAAAAGAGTACTGGGGATTAAATAAAGAATATTTTTAATTGTTGTTGTTGTTGCCATAGGAAACATAATGTGATGGGGAGGTGTTGGTCCAAAACTTAACAAAAGTTAAATTAAAGAAAGAAAATCCGAAACAGTGTGGTGCAATAGAATCCATGCTATCAAATTGGTTAAGAACAAAAGGAATTTTAGATCAGGTATTGTCTATCACTCACCTCAGCTGCCTTTGTGATCACAACTTCCGTGCTCCTGTTTCATCTGCCGTTTCATCTATGTGCCAAACTTTATCCTGGCCTCCATGAACTGATCGAACAGCAAAACTCCACTCCAGCACCTTCGCTGCACTCCAGGTCTTCTGTAAAGCCACAGCTGACAGGATGACTCAAAACCAACAGGGCTTTGTTTTCCTTATGCCGCTTCCCCCCCTCTTTTTACACCAGAGGTTACCTCGGCCTCATGAAAGGCTTGAAGCCTCCAGGATGACAAACTTTGTTTCCTGCTGAATAGGATAAGATATAAAAGGGAACCCACTCCATAAGACGCAAGTTCTTTTAGCATCACAGACTCTATCCGGTGCATGATCTGTGTGTTGTACATCAGGGGTGGCCAACCTGTGGCCCTTGAGATATTGCTGGATGCCAACTCCCATCAGCCCCAGCCAGTGTAGCTAATAGTCAGGGAAGATGGTAATTCTGGTCTAATAACATTGAGGGCTGCAAACTTAACCATCTTGGTTGTACATCAAGGCTATACTTTGCCAAACCAAACTGAACATGAGTTAAGTGTGTTTTGGGGTTGAACTTTGAACTCTTCAAGTTCATTCTCGTACATGTGGGGTGGGTAGGTTTGTAGTTACTCTTTATAGACTTTTTGAGTCATGGAAGACATGGTTATCATGATGGCTATCACTACTAGCCATGATGGTTATTATTCTACTTCCACTGAGAGGGTTCATCCACACAAAATGGAACACATGTGTACTGTTTAAAGCAGATATATTCTCCTTGAGGTACAGATTTGCCTGTGTCTTTCATTTTCATGGACACTGTTGTCTGGTAGATCTGCCTGATGGGCAAATTTGTTGTTAAAACCTGCCCTTACAGCTCTGCGAGTGATTCCACTCTGCTGTCAGTTGTGTAATGCAGGCAATGTGGTTCCTAGCCATGCGTAAAAGACAGTGTGGATAGGGAGGGGAATTCTGCACACTGCGTGTGGCATTGCACTGCAGAAGTGAGCATTAAATTAGAGTGAGAGGTTATAAGTCTGACAGAAACTTGATCTGTATTCCCTAATTATAGAGTCTCCCTTTCACGAAACTGACACAAAAATGTTAAGCCAAATTACATGTTGTCTAATTAACTATCATATACAAGGCTTCAAAAAAGAGAGAGAGAGAGAGGAGTGGGGGGGGGGAGGAGAATGTCTTACATGTTATTTAGTAAAGCGGCATTTCACACTTGCAAATGATCAGTCAACATGGATATTGCATCTTGGTTAACCTGCTGCAAGGTTAAGTCATTTCAGTTTCAGAAGCCGGGCCTTTGAAGTGTGCTGCTCATGATATTTATTGAGGTGGGAGAGGCGATGGGGCAACAGTTCAATAACTCCAAACTCCAGTGATGGACTGCCCAGAGTGGTTGCAGATGGATTAATGACTGATAAATGATGTGCTGGGGGAGGAGGCAGGGGACCAACAGTAAGGGGAAGTTTTATTAAACACGACAGGACCAAGGGCAGTGACCAATCACAGCGTGAAGGGGTGGAGCTGGTGAAATTACTCACACCCTCCATAGCACTCTTTAAATACTTTGATTGGACAGCCCTTCAGACAGAGTATATGCAAATCTGTGTCCTCTTTTGTCTTTTTTTCTTAGCGATGCATCACACTACTTCCTCCAATGCCTGAAAAAAGAAGGTGAGAACAGGACTTTTGTTCCTTAGCTCTGAGAAAGCCTGAGAACTTGCTGAACTTCTAAAAGCACCATAAAATACAAGAGGACCAAGCAGTTCCTTGTAAAATTACTCATTTACAGCCAACGCTATTACTGTAAGTAATTGCAGACATGGGGGGAAAATGCAGAAGTCCTTTAATAAATGCACTTAAAAACTCTGTTCTAGTCCAAAGTCTTTCATTAACGAAAATTGCTACATACACTTAAACCGCTGAGGTTACTTCATTTTTAAGAGACAGAGAAGAACTTCTTTTTTTATCAGCAAATATAATAAAGCTTTCAAGTGACTAAAACAGTGTCATCTGTTGTTTCCTTCATTAAAATGTTAGTGGTGTGAGATAACCACAGTCTACTTTTCTATGGAGAGGTCAGCTAAAATTTGGGTTGTACCACTACAGTGCAGGGCAGGGGTCACATGACTGACTGTTGTCCATTAAAAAAAAGAGGAAAACTGGCATCTCAAGGAGAAGGCTATGATAGAGCCCTTGTTCCCAACATGTGGAGGGATTTATTTATTTATCGTATATATGGATTTAAAGTGTCTGTCCAACACTCTTGCAGATCTGGGAATCATAGCTATGTGGTTTGTCGGCTCAGCAAGTACAATTTAATTTGAAAAAAGTACCAATAACCGAGGAGGGTCCAGGGATCAACCAGAGAACAGACATTTTGCACTCATGTGTATAATGGCTGTTTGCTAAAAACACAATAAACTGACTGAGACATTTTGCACACTCAAGATCCTAGATTCAGTTCCTAGTGTATCCAGGTAAAGAGGACCTCAGGTAGAAAGGCCGTGGGGTCTCAGAGATCACACCCAATTAGAGTAGATGAAAAGGCAGCTTCAGATGATGCAGTACGATAGGATATATTTCTTACTCGATCTTCACTGTAAGGTCTCACAGGGGATTACAACAATATGAAAATACAATATTAAAATCTGCACTCAGCTGTCATCTGTGGC
The DNA here is from genome assembly GCF_964188315.1 of Podarcis muralis. NCBI lineage: Eukaryota > Metazoa > Chordata > Lepidosauria > Squamata > Lacertidae > Podarcis > Podarcis muralis. The sequence continues at coordinate 38,882,603 of NC_135661.1, read as the reverse complement.
TCCTAGAAGGTGTCAGTGTGCAACAGCAGCCACACTCCATGAATAGCTTTGATTGGCCAGCTAAACCAGGTGAGGGTAGCCAATGAATCTCAAACCCTCAGTGGTTAGGGACTACCCCAGCAAGCAAAGGCAGGCTCTGACACATTGAGCAGACGAGACCAATAGGCCAACGGTCAAGAAAGCAGTTTCTGCACATGCTGTAGAGGGAAATGAGGGGCAGATGGGGCTCGCCAATCTGGAATGTAGCCCATCTAGGAGAAGGAAAACTCTGATCATAAACATCTGCTGCCTTGTGGAACATCTTCAGGAGAAGAAAAGGTTAAGGCAGGGGTCAGTAAACTTTTTCAGCAGGGGGCTGGTCCACTGTCCCTCAGACCTTGTGGGGGGACCAGACTATAATTTGAAGGGGGGGTGAACAAATTCCTATACCCCACAAATAACCCAGAGATGCATTTAAATAAAAGCACACATTACACTCATGTAAAAACACCAGTCAGGCCCCACAAATAACCCAGAAATGCATTTTAAATAGAAGGACACATTCTACTCATGCAAAAACATGCTGATTCCTGGACCGTCCGCGGGCCGGATTTAGAAGGCGATTGGGCGGGATCTGGCCCCCAGGCGTTAGTTTGCCTACCCACGGGTTAAGGAATAAACCCTACACAAGTCTGGAGTGGAGTCCCTAAGATCTTTGAACAATGCCTTGTAGCCTCCTTCTGGCAACTCCTGCAGCTGGTGCCAAACATATAGCTCTGCTTTCCTTTGGACCACATCAGCAAGGCCGAGAGGGAGATGTTGTCGTCTGGGCAGCCCAAGACCTCCATGCATACTGCCCAGGCTTGTGCCCTGAGAGGTCACTTCAGATGAGTGTAGGCAAGGGGGACAGGGGAGCATAATATTCTCTAGGGGGGTTACCTGTGATCTCCCAAAAAAATACATTGGGCAATCACCCAAAAAATGCACAACAACTCCCCCTCCCCAGCAAAACTCCTGGCTATGCCCAATGCCACTTCAGTGCTGCTAATGCGGTAGTTTGACTTCACTCCCAGATGCGCACTCCATTGTCTCTCAAGACACACGGATGCCAATAACAACTGGTGTTTTACTGGTGTTTTTAATTGTGTTTATAGATATTTATGGATTGATTGTATTGCATTTCATGTGTTATAAGATGCCTTTTATATTTTATGAAAGAGTGGATTATAAATTTTCAAAGAAATAGGTAAAATAAATAAATGCAACACTGTGGGCACCAAATTTCCAAATGTAGGGGTTGGCAAAGAGAAAGCCCTCTTCTGGGCCTCTACCCCAATTTCTGAGGGTGGCAAAACTACCAGTCTTAACACCTGAAAATGGGCTCTATTTCAGATAGTTGATATATAGACTTTGGCCACATTTATACCATACATTTGAATCACTATGATACCACTTTCAACAGTCATAGCTTCCCCCAGAGAATTCTGGGAGCTGCAGTTTATTAAGGGTGCTGAGAGTTGTAAGGAGATCCTATTCCTCTTCCCAGAGCTACAATTCCAGAGTGGTTTAACAATCAAGTCCTCTTCACAAAGAACTATGTAGAACTGTAGCTCTGGAAGAGAAATGAGCTGTTCTAACAACTCTCTGCACCCTTTAAACACTAGAGTTCTCGGGGTTGGGTGGGTGTGCGAAGCTGTGCATGTTTAAAGTGATATCACAGTACTTTAAAATGAGCACACGCTGTACCTCCCTTTTGCCAGATAGCTTCTGAATTTCAGTTCAGGAGGTTTAAGGTTCCATATGACTTTTCAAGCATGGTTGACTGGAAGGTGGCTTTGTTAGGAGATGATAGCTGGGATTAAGACAGCATTGTAGGTTTTATTGTTCTTTTATGCTCCCAGAGATGAAAAATGTCTAACAAAGTCACAAGCCAAGTGGAGAGCCGCTTGCTCGTTTCGCCAACCTTGCTCGGCCTTGTTCAAACCTGTAAGGTGGCTGTCAAACAATCTTGGCCACATCTGAACCAGAACTGACACTTGTTCCAAAACAATTTGGTGGCTTTGCTGCGGGAATGTGTAGCTATGAATGCCAGCTTGCACCCTCCCCTGCAAAGAGACACAAATAAATGCATTTTATATACTATTTGTTTTGATGCAATAGGCATTGCTGCATCTTCCGTTACTGCACTGTAACCCTTATGGCCACCTCATTCCTGTTGCTGCCTCCACTATATTTAAAAAGCAGGTACAGTGTATTTGATTTGCAACCTGTCATGTCTCATTGCTGCGATGAACTCATTGTGCGAGAATGCTTTTGACATCTTACACCGGCCTACTACATGATTCCAATGGAAAGAGACACGATGCAATGAAACGACTGCGATAACACTTAAAAGCTACACTGATCTGACTCTCTAAAATTGCTTAAGCAGTTGAGAAATATCCAGAACTGTAAAAATGCACACACGCTGAATTCCCCCTCATGTTCAGTTACTTTTGGAGATGCTTAATGTGCCAGACTTTTGGTACGTGCTGATGGCTTCTCATCGGCTCCAAAAGCTATTGAGCACAATGGATATGTTCTACCTCTGCTGTTAGAGGAATTGTCCCTCTCAATACCGGTTGCTGGGAATCGAGGGTGGGCAAGCTATTCCACCTGCCTTACCCTACCACCTTGCCTACAGAGAGACTGCAGGTAAGTATGTGCATTATTATGCACATTATTATATGTATAATATTATGTGCATGTTATACGTCTATACACTTCAGGTTTCCTAAAGCAATCAACACATACAACAATCCATATCACTGTATAAAATTATATGTGAACACTTATATAATGATGCTGCAGAAATATAGTACTACATGGACCTTCCCTCTTATACAAATAACATGAATATTATTATGTATTATTTTTGTGCATAGTTTTGCACATGATTCTTCTCTCCTAATCACAATGTATGAGTGGCTAAGCTGTGCAGTGGGCACTTGATTCAGGAGGGCAAAGCCCGATTGGGTCAGAAGCACTATATTCCATGTACAAATCCAGTTGAAACAGATTCCTCATCCATCCCTAGTTCCAAGTGCCTGCTGGATTTCTAAGGGAGGGAAATCTTGATACCCTTTATGCTTGTGGGCTTCGTGAATGCCCCTGGTTAGCCATGGTGGGGAAGCAGGTGCCGGGCTGGGTGGACCTGTAGGTTTCTCTGGTTATGTTCTTGTGATGTTAATACTAGGAAAATGGCCTGCTAATGGACAATAGAAAAGAAAGCCATCATAAAAGGAAGTTAATTTTATCATTGGTACAACAGATCCTATTTTCTCAATCCAATGGTGCATTCCTCTATTTCCCCCCAATTCTTTTCTACAACAAGTATTTTTGCAGCTGTTGATAAATTAAGTACCACCTCTGAAACATTTTCTATGGTTTTATCAGTTAAAAACCCTAAAAATACTAGCTTGGGCTCATGAGGTATAAGTTACCAGTTATGGTATTACGGACTGGATTTTGGAAAAAAAAACATTGAAGGACAAAGTACGCTCAAAATTTATGCATAAACTTGGCTCTTCTTGCCCCACATCTCAAACAGTCATCCTGTCCTGTTTTGTATTTCAGATTTAGCTTATATAGTGTAAGATGCCATTGGTGCCATTGATTTTAAAATAGGTTTTCTTTAATTCAGCAGAAGCTGACCCAGATGGACTATGAGTCCCTAGCATTTCCATTCATCTGTTCTTCTATCATGTATAAATTAGCCAAACAGATGTAGCCCAAAATGGGGCATGTTTGTTACGTTTGGCAAAAATAAAGTACCAAGAAAATGTATAACCATATGATGCTTTTAATTCATTATTATCTCATAAAAATTGTATTTGTGTATATGATTGTTGCTGCTGCTGTTCTTATTCTTATTAAATTTTTGAAAAGAAAGCTTTCATTAGGATGATTGCTTCTTAACCGTATTCTAAAGCAGGAAATAGCAAAATAGGGAGTTGCCTTATATGTACTGAGTCAGACCATAGCTCAGTACTGTCTATATGACCAGCAGCGGCTCTCCAGGGTTTCAGACAGGGATCTTTAACAGCCCTACCTGGTAATGCCAGGCATTGAACCAGGGACCTTCCGCATGCAAAGCAGATACTCTGTCACTGAGCAATTGCAAGCTGATTTCCTTCTTCTACAACCCAGCTGCCCATAAAGAGAAAGGAATTAAAGCAAGGTTCAAAGGACTTGATCCAATCCTTGACAGATGAGAGGCAAGCACTAACAACCTTTCAGGGGGGGAAACGTTTGTTGAAATGGAGCCTAATCTAAATAAGTTGTCCAAGTCCACACAAAGAAGTACTTTTTTAGATCAATTGTCAACATGATAAATTTCAGCAGCTCCACTATCAGGTCTGTGCAGTGGCTGCCAGCAGCACCAAGGAAACAGCACCATTTTCAGAAGTACAAACTGAAAGCACTGTAGATCAATTAAACTATTCCAGTGCAAAGTGCTTAGGGATTATGGAACAAAAGAAACTGCCCTGTGGTCAGACCATTGGTTTATCTAGCTCAGGGATGGAGAACCTGTGGCCCTCCTGATGTCGTTGGACTGCAACTAACTTCATCCCGGACGACTAGCCATGCTAACTGAGCCTGACATGAGTTTGAATCTAAGAACATATGGAGAGTTACAGGAGCTAGTGGGAATATACAGTCCAACAACCTCTGGAGGATGGCAGGTTCCCCATTCCTGAGTTAGCTCAGTATTGTCTACACTGACTGGCAGTGGCTTACAAGGAATTAAAGCAGTGCAGGTGACTCTCCCAGACTCACTTGGAAATGCTGGCAATAAAACCTGGGACCCTCCATTTGCAGAGCATGTGCTCTAAAGTCCTTCTCTGGAATAAGATTGGTTTCCAAATGAGAAGCCATGCTGATTCATTATGTTCTGTAGGACCCCGAATCCAATGGCACCAGAGTTCATGGTGGCCAGAGGTTTTGTAGGCTTTGAACAGGGTGAACCTATGGCCCTCCAGATGTTGCTGGACTACACCTACCATCATCCCAGTCCCTTAGCCATGCTCAGAGTTGGGAGCCAACAACATCTGGAGAGCAACAGGTTAGCCACCTATGACCTTGAGTCTTCTTCATTATGTGGATGTAAGGTAAAGGTAAAGGTACGCCTGACCATTAGGTCCAGTCACGGACAACTCTGGGTTTGCGGCGCTCATCTCACTCTATAGGCTGAGGAGCCGCCGTTTTTCTGCAGACAGCTTCTAGCGAACCAGAGCAATGCATGGAAACGCCGTTTACCTTCTACCGGAGCGGTACCTATTTATCTACTTGCACTTTGATGTGCTTTCAAACTGCTAGGTTGGCAGGAGCAGGGGTGAAGATGTCTAAAGGAATCAATGTAAAACAGCAATAAACTATGTTAGCCAACATGGTATCTTCCAGATGTTGTGGACTACAACTCCCATCAGGCCCAGTCAGCATAGCCATGGTCTGGGATGATGTGGAGTTGTAACACAAAACATCTGAATAGTATTAAGCTGGAGAAGAGTGCCTTTGAGAACACCTTCTAAAAACAGAAGGGCACCTTTGAACCCAGTATGTTTCTGGATGCACAGACTTATTCAATCAATATTTAGAGAAAATCTCTTTTCAGAGCTAGTGTGGAGCATCTCCTCTTAGTTACAAATCTTTTCAGCTTTCATTTCCCCTCATTGGCATTTCAGAAAAGAGCACTGACGGCTTTGATGAGTTCTTATCTAAATACTTTGTGTTGAAAAATAAAAATCGGACATGGAAGTGGATTCCATTGGATATTCTCCCCCTTTTCCCTTTACTCCCAAAAGTTGAATCAACTGGAAGAGGGTAATATAATACCCTTTGACAAGCTGAACAGTCGTAACAGATGGTTGTTTAAAGTCTCTACATGGCCTGTTAGGAATGAAAACGAGACACGGCTCTGTAACTGGGCTTTCAAACCCAGCTCAACCATCACAGTGTGCTTTAACCAAGTCATTTTATCCCATTAATTTCATGAATGAATCCCTTCGGGTCTTTCTAACCATCACCAACTACAGCTCATTAAGAGCCCCCCCATCCAACTGTTCATGTTGTTTCACCAAAACTCCTTACGCTTAAAATGCAATTAAACTTTTTAGAAAAGAAACAAGACCTCTTCTTCTTCCATGGCTTCATCCATTTGCCCACACCCTTCTCCTTGGAAAATAAAAGAAACGAACTTTTTAAAAGGCTCGTTTGGGAAAACGTTTCAAGCGCTCCTGGTGCGACATTTGCCCAACTGTTCTCACGGCATGCAATTAGAAGTCTAAATACTCAGGGTAATGGGCATCTATTGGGATTTCAGCTCGCAGATCTTTTCCAAACAATAATGTGGAAAGACTCGCTGTCCAATGAGGTGTCTTATTGAAATATCCCAGACCGTTTCACATGCCAGAACTGTCAACTCCCCGATTTACACTTACACTGTTTTGCTTTCATTACAAAAATAGAAATTTGTGTCCTTAGTGCTGTAACATTACTAATGCTAAATATTTAATTCCCTGGGGTGCTAATTATGGTCGAGCAGTGGCAACACTGATTCTACTTTTTAATAACAACTGTAAAAGCAATTTGAGCATTTTTTTTTCAATTAATTAAATACATAGTCTACCAGTAACCTCTTGTCATTTTGCCCTCCAGGACCTGCGCTAATTTGTGTGGAATAAAAATGTTTTGAAAAATTAACGGATATGCTAGTCTGCCTCCCTGTTATTCTATTAAATTAAAAGGGCTGTCGAATCAACATGATCACCTAATAGTTACAGGCGCTGTACACTCGGCTATAGCTGGGAAAGCGGAGAAGTTCGACAAGTGGCGTTCAGACACCACAAATGTTTACGAGAACCTAATTAGCAGAGAAGAGAGGCAAAGGGGGAGCATGCTCAAAGCAAGCACCAGCCCGAGGTGACATGCTAAAATGCTCTCAAAGACAGCATCTTGCAGATTAGAAGTCCACATTCAATAAAGCCTTTGTGGCAGAGTGCAACAGCAGTAATCATTTGTCACCTGTGCTTTAGATGTTCTGCTTAGTCTGAATCGGAGATACCTAATGGTGAACAGCTAAAGGGGGGCCATTTATAAGGCACATCCAAATTATGGTTTTGGAAGCAAATGGAAGTGGACCGTCCTCTATCAATTCACTATCCACGCAGGCTCAAACCAATTGCATCCCACGCTGGTTGCTTCCCTGTCCATTCACACAATATGTCATGGTAATTGAGGGACTGGTGTGGGCCAGTCTGCAAAGAAAGAGTTACCTATAAGGACATAAGAAGAGCCTCCTGGATCAGGCCAATAGCCTATCTAGTCCAGTGGCCAACTAGATGTCAATGGGAAATTACAGTTAAATATAAGCAACTTGCATAGCAGTAGTCAGTGCATGAAGGGGTTGCGGTCATAGATCTGTATTCCTAGACTTAGCTACGTCACACCCCTCACCTGGAAGGAAGTTAAGTTTTTTTCTTTGTTCATTCTCTTTATCCATGTCATCTCAATGAGATAGGACACACCAGATCTTGATCACTACAAGCTCAGACCATGTGCTTAGATCCTTTTTACTATATTTTGTATTTCTACCTGTGTGCTTCTAGCTGCTGAATGGAATAACACATGAATCTGACCTTTGGAAGTTGTGTAAGTAAAGCATTTAAACTTACTAGAGACCCAGCAAAATCAGAAAGCTGTTTCCTGGTTCTGCAGGAACTCTCAGCAGCTTTTGATAAAATCAACTACGGTATCCTCCTTGATCATCTAGGAGGGTTGGGAGTTGGGAGCACAGGTACTTTTTTCTGGAGGTACTCAAGGGTACACAGTACTGGCACTGGGGGCACTGGTTATGCAGTGGTTCCACTCCTTTCTCATGGGCCATATCTGGAAAGGAGTGTTGGGGGATGTGTGTTCAGACCCCTGGGTGCTCAGTTGTGGGGTGCATCGGGGCTCCATCCTCTCCCCCATGCTTTTTAACATATAAATGAAGCCACTGGGAGAGATCATCAGGTGAGTTGGGCTGGGTGCTCACCAATATGCAGGTGATACCCAGCTCTAGCTCTCATTTAAATCACAACCAGTGAAGGCGGTGAATGTACTGTGTGAGTGTCTGAAGGTGGTTGGAGGATGGATGGTGGTCAACAGACTAGGGTTGAATCCCAACAAGACAGGGGGCAGACAGGTAGGAGAGGGACTCCCTGGTCCTGAATGGGGTAACTGTGCCCCTAAAGGATCAGGTGCACAGCCTTGGGGTCATTTTGGACTCACAGCTGTCCGTGGAGGTGCAGGTTAATTCTGCCTCTGTCGGTGGATGTAGAACACAGGCATCATGGCTAGTAGGCACTGATAGCCTTATCCTCTGTGAATTTGTCCAATCCTCTTTTAAACCCATCCAAGTTGGTGGCCATTCCTGCTTCTTGTGGGAGCAAGTCCCACAATTTAACTCTGCACTGTGTGAAGTGCTTTCTTTTATCTGTCCTGAACCTTCCAAAATTCAATGTTTGGGTGTATGTTTTCATTGTTGGCCTCTTTGTTTTTGAATTTTAAGACACAATGCTTTCTAAATTAGTTCCCAGGCAAAGTGAGTAATTAAAGGATTGCATCACATTTAATGACGCTAGAACACAGTGGATGTGAGTCTGTGGATGTGAGCAGAATACTTTTTTGACAGCCGGAACTGAAAAAGACTGAATGTGGTTAAAACTGGTCTCAGAGAGCAAGCGTTCATTCCAGGTTCTGCCCTGTTATATAGCAGAACTCTATAAACATAGGAGGATCGGAGGCTGTCTGCAATGTTAAGGACATTCCTGCCTGGCAATCTTGACTAAAGCTGGAATTACCATCCTGCAGTCTCCATTCATAGATGACTTCAGACTGGTCTTGTTCCTTGTTCAAAGTGCTAATTTTGACTTATAAAGCTTTGGTGGCTCAGGACCCCAATACTTTGAGGACTGTCTTTCCCCGTATGAACCTACTTGCACCCTAAGATCGGCAAAGCATTAAACATCTTTTGAACATTTTCATTATGTCCCACTGCTGACATCTAGCCCCAGAGAAAATCCACCCCGGCCTCTGGAACTATGACAATCTTTCAGCTACCCAAAAAGACTGCAAGAGAGTTTAATTAACTGTGTAGGCCAGAGCTTTGCTGCATCTTTCTTACTGAGTACGCCTGAGGGCACTTACTAATGTTCGGGATGAATCAGCAAGAGAGCCTGCATTTTAGCTGAAGTGGGAACAAAACATGCAAGGATTAGCAGCCTATTTATGTATTGCATTTATTGCATTTCAATCCCTCCTCTTTCTCCTAGGAGCTCAAGGTGGCACACACAGTTCTTCCCCCTCATTTCATCCCTACAACTACTTGCTGAGCAGAGCCAACCCACCTCAAGTGGCAGAAGTACAAGAGGCAGTGCCCTGCCCACCCCACCACCCCACCGCCGCCAGAATGCCCAGTCTCTCACTGGCAAGAGGAAGGCATTCCAAAGAATGGCAGTGCCTTGCGGAACACCCCAGCTCTCGTCAAGTTTGGCGAGAGGGGAGGCATTCCACCAGCAGTAGAAATGGTGGGGGTGGGGGCGGCAGCGTGGGGCGGGGAGAGGCGGCACGTTCCCATTTTGCCTCGGGTGTTGAAATGGGATGGGCTGCCTCTGCCTGTTAGGTTAGTCACTGCCTCTCAGGTTAGGCTGAGAGATAGTGACTGGTCACTCAGTGAGGATTTGAACCCTGGTCTCTCCCAGGTCAAGGTATATTCAGATGATGTGTGAGAATAAACCATTCTCATTCTGTGCAGAGTTGTCTCATTGAAATGAATGGGCATGACTAACTTAGGTCCCTTCGTTACAATTGGTTGACTTTGAGTAGAACATGGATGCAGACCACTGTGTCTCAGTATCGCCTACTTCACAGGGTTGCTGTTGTTGCCAATAAGAGCGTTAGTTCCATTCCTTAGCCCAAGGTCCCAGGGCGAGTTACAGTATTAAAATCAGTTTAAAACTGTTGGGGATTCAGTGGCATCCAGTGGTCGCCCAGCCCTGGTGAAGGTCATGGGTTACTTCTTCTCATACTCTGAGGTCTATGAAAGCCGATTATTGAAGTTCTGTGTGCGTGGCACTTTTGGAAATTGTGTGCATCAGTATTTTCTCAGTTTTGCATCACTATGGCATCAGTGCTCCTGTAGGTTCCTAACATATACAATGGTACCTGGGGTTACAGATGCTTCAGGTTACAGACGCTTCAGGTTACAGACTCCGCTAACCCAGAAATAGTACCTCGGGTTAAGAACTTTGCTTCAGGATGAGGAACAGAAATTGCGCGGTGGCAGCAGCAGAAGGCCCCATTAGCTGAAGTGGTACCTCAGGTTAAGAACAGTTTCAGGTTAAGAATGGACCTCCAGAACGAATTAAGTTCTTAACCCGAGGTACCACTGTACTGCTTTTCTGTTCAGTGAGAGCAGAATTATCTTTAAAGTTATTTGAATTGCAGACACCTTCGGACACCTTCTACTTATGCTTACACTGCAGTGTGTCGTGTACATAAATGGAGCTGTATCAATTAAAACAGTGTATTGTGTATTTTTTAAAAAAAATCTTGTGGGGATAAAACGAGGACCTGGGGGAGCACCATGCATCATGCTTTGAGATCTTTGGGAGAAATGTATCAATGTAAAATAATTAATATGAATGACAATATGAAGAAGGACACATTGCAGGCAGGCAAGATCACTCAGTGAGCGATGTTCCTTGTGGGGGCTGGATAGAGAGAGCCAGGGTGGGAGACACATTTGACCCATCCGCAAGCCTGAGGTTCCCCACCCCTGCCCTACTCTGAAAGGGACGGATGAAGCTGGATACTTAAAGGACTCACAGAATCAGGTCATGACACAAACATTTGCATCAGATTTGTGGGTGTGAATTTAATATGCATAAATGCTTTGAGGAAATTAAGGTGCCCCATGATCAAAATAAAGACATTTTTAAAGCTGGGGAAAGTGGGGAGGGTTCACTGCAAAAGACTCCCCTGCTGTAAGGTCAACAGTTTCCAGCTACATTAGAGCCTGGCAAGGCCTATTTTCTGAACTGTGAGCAACCTGTTTCCTTAACAGCTGGTTATTATTGGAACTTTCTAACTTTAATAATGTGGTGCCTGAATTTGCTTGCTTTTCTCTTCCCTCCTCATTCCTTTTCCCTTTTGTGTCATGTTCTTTTTATATTGCACACCTGAGGGCATGGGTGGTGCACTTTCTACTGGCTTGCAAGCCACTCTGGCTGATCAACTGAATATAACCATTGGACAGGCTGGCAAGGGCTGATGGGAACAGGAGTCCAACACTATCTGGAGGCCCAAAGGTCCCCACCCGTCTTAAGACTTAACAAAGAAGAACGGCCACATCAACATTCACAAGTGCATTACACTTTGTTCACTCCAACCTGAATTAGAAGAGTGCTGAAATTGAATTTATAGTTCCTAGTTTTAAAAAGGTACTTTGTGGGTCCTGTCGAAACACACGCACACACTGTGTGTGTGTGTGTGTGTGTGTGTGTGTGTGTGTGTGTAGCAAAAATAGACAGTAAAGCAAGCAAGTCAAAAATGGTTGAGATCTAGAAATATTCACACAGAATACAGCAATCATTGTAGAGCCAGGAAGTCTGGGAGAAACCAACCTATTATTTGGAGTATTTATATATATAAAAAATGGATTCTGTCTGCTCCAAGATTACATTTTGTTTTCTATCTTGAGTTGCTAAATAAACAGCATTGCAAACCTAAACGCTAATGCCGGGTCATTATGTGCACTCAGAGGTACGATTTTGAGTCTCTGACCTAATGCAGCCCTTTCCTATGCTATATATGAAACACACAAGTCTAGTGTTACGCAGGTTTAATTAGGGATAACTACATGGTACGTCCATTGAACCACACATGGAAGATTAAGCAGCAGCAGGAGCAAACCCATTTCAAAGTTGTTTTCTGGAAGGGGATTAAAAATAGACCCTGTGTGGCAATTGAAGACTCTAGACTTCAGGCAAAGCCGAAATCTTAGGTTGATGGAAAGAGATGATCAGTCATGAATCCCAAGGCTGCATCTGCTATTAACTCCCAGCATTGCAGGATTCAGATTTGGAGCAAGGAAGTGCTAACACTTACCGGTACCTTCTTCCCATGGCTACCAATTAAGAAGTGGCTAAGGATAACTCATTGGAATTTCACCATTTTTCATGGGGCAAAACTCATTTACTGCTGTGCTGAAACTGGTCCTCCAATTTCTCAAAAATTTCCTTCCCACCCATGTTGTTACCTGCCCCACACAAGATTTAGGGATGGGCAAATGGGTCAATTTAAGCTTCTCTACCCCAATCTTATATTCAATTATCCACATTTTCAGTTTTTTTAAAGTCCTCATTAAAAACTTCAGATTTTAGTGCAAGTTTTCCCTAATTCACACATTTGTGTACACAATTTTGCCCCATATACATTTTTTGCAAAGCAATTTTCTCGAATATAATGCATTTTTGCACTTTATTTTCACCAATATGTGCCATTTTATGCATACTTTACCCTAGTATAGGAATTTTTGTACACAACACGTGGCTGGAGAACTGCATTGCAAATTCCAGAGAAGTGCACATTTTTAAGAACATCTGAGTTCTGGTTCACTTACTGTCTCATATCACTTTGGGACATTTTAGTTCAGATACAAGGTATGACAGACAGATGTTTATAAAATTATGCAGCAATGCCAACCTGAATAAAATATTGGGGTGAGGGGCAGGTAGGTAAACCCCGCCCCATTATAATCGATCACAAGAAGTGGCACACACACCATTTGAATGGCAATGCCCATCAACTTTGGCAGGAAAGCCCCCTCAAATATTTTAGGGGAGGGTGAAGGGTCCTCGGCCCCTAGGAGTTGGCTCCTATGGCAGGGAGAAATCGGAGAGAGAAAAGGTTTTCACCCTCTCTCATAACACCAGAACTCAGAAACAGCCTATGAAGCTGAGTGTTAGAAGACCTAGGACAGAAAATATCCTTCTTTATGCAGCAAATAAAACAGTGGACCTCACCCCCATAGGAGGCCATCAACCTAGGTGGTTTTAAGAGAGGATTAGACAAATTCATGGAGGAGAGGGCTATTGATAGGTACTAGCCATGATGTCTATGCTCTGTCTCCACAGTTGGAAGGCAGCAATGCTTCTGAATATGAGTTGCTGGAAACCACAGGAGGTGAGAGTGCTCTTGTGGTCAAATCCTGCTTGAGAGTTTCCCACAGGGATGTGGTTGGCCACTATAAGAACTGGATGCTGTACTAGATGGGCCACTGATGTTATTAAAAAAGGTAAAGGACCCCTGACAGTTAAATCCAGTCACGAACGACTCTGGGGTTGCGGCGTTCATCTCACTTTACTGGCCAAGGGAGCCGATGTTTCTCCAGACAGTTTTTCTGGGTCATGTGGCCAGCATGACTAAACTGCTTCTGGCAAACCAGAGCAGCGCACAGAAACACCGTTTACCTTCCCACCAGAATGGTACCTATTTATCTACTTGCACTTTGAGGTGCTTTCGAACTGCTAGGTTGGCAGGAGCTGGGACTGAGCAACGGGAGCTCACCCCGTCATGGGGATTCGAAGCGCCAACCTTCTGATCAGCAAGCCCAAGGGTTCTCGTAAAACACAGGATTTCCATTACAGCATCTGACTGGTGCTTTTAGAAGAAAGGAGATCAAGTGCAAAGGGGAGAAAGGCATCTGTAGAAAGTGGGGATATCTCCAGATATCAGAACTACCTTGTGCACATCCATCAGGATTTTAAGAGTTTGGTATGCTCCTTCTTACTTTACAGGTTTTTTCAGCTGCAAACACCCTAGTGCCTATGGTGCAGTGCAAAATGGATCTAACAGCGCTCCTTTCAAATACTGAGATCAGTATAAACCACAATTCTTCCTTAAGCTGTATCCCCATTTATTCCCTTGGGACTTTCCTGTCTTGAATGCTCGGGCTTATGGCAGATGAGTCTGGGAGGGAAGAATGCGAATACATCGGGTGCATCTCCAGCAGACCCACAACACCTATGCACAACCATTTAATGCTCAAGGGTTGAACCCGGGTGAATGGGTGCCCGTAGCCTTTTAGAGCTCCACACACTGAAGAGGGAAGCCTGGCAGCAATTTCTCAGGAATAATTTACTTCCCCTTTTCTACCACACAAGGTAACTAAGGGAAGTGGCATATGGTCCTTCTAAAGGACACCAAGATAAAATATGACAGGTCAAAGCAGCGATCAGATCAAATGAAGGCAAACGGAACCACACTGGAAATGAAATGTGTGCACACAGAAAATAAAGCAGAGGAGAGGGGAAATGCTTCCACTATTTTTGAATTATGTACGAAGTCTGTGGCACCAGCTGTTGTCACCAACCCATAGATATAGGAGCCTTTCCTACATGACAAATAAAAAAAGAATTCACTTTGGAAGGAGAGAGAGGAGAAACTAGAGGCAGCTTATATTATTAAGGAATCTTTTTCTTTCTAACAACTGCCGGGCAGGAAGGGGAATATAACCATCAAAGGTTGATTTTTGAAAAATAAAATGCCAATGTTATGGAAGCAAAACTGGATTGGACAGGTGATGAAAAGGGGTGGGACGTCTTAAATGAGCAGCTGAGAGATTATTTTTATGGACCAGTGTTTAATAAGCACCTGAGCGTACAATACAAAGCAGAAATCCATGGCACTTGATGCAGTTATCTTTAGCAACGGAGGAAGCTGCCTTATGCTACATCAGGCCATTGGTGCATCTTGACTGCATGGGCTGTCAGTGGCCCCAACAGGGATTCAGACAAAGGACATGTCCATCCTGACCTGAAAATGCAGGTGACTGAAGCCGAGACTTCCTGCAAATTGAGGAAGGTTGCCTTGGTAAACCACCATCTGCCAGCCTCCAGCTTTCACCTGTATAATGGAGATAGCAATAATGACCTTCTTCACGGAGTGGTTGTTGTTGGGCAGGGATGGAGGACCCATAGCCCTCCAGATGTTGGTGGATTGTATTGTTTCCATCACATTTGGCCTTTGGCCATGCTGGCTGAGGATGAGAGAGGGCTGGAGTCCAGCAACATCTGCATGGCATATGCAGGGTTCTGAGGGGCAGGGCAGGAGAAGTGGGGACAAAGTACTACAGCTACCTGCCAGCACCCGCTGAGACTAGTTTATTGTTTTATTAATTGCATTTCTCTCCAGCCTTTTTCTCCAAGGAGTAAAAGGTGACATACGTGGTTCTCCCCCTTCCTCATTTTAATCCCCACAACCACCCTGTGAGGTAGGTTAGGCTGAGAGGCAGTGACTGGCCCAAGCTTCATGGCCAAGTAGGGATTCAAACTTGGTCTCCCAGGTCCTAGTCCAACACTTTAACCACAAAACAGGGTGGCAGGAGGAGAAAACGGCAACTTGTAAAAGCTGTTTTTGGACTTCTACACTTCCCTCTCTTTCCTGGACACACAGACTAAATTTTGCCAAAATATTCACCCTGAAGAACAGATCTTAATGAGTCCCTAGCACTTCAGGCTTTGTGTGGCGAATGCAATTTTGGTTGAAACTTCCATATGCAGAGCATTGCTTTAAGACAGAGAACCGACTTCCGAGACTGTTCTTGCTATCTTAGAAATGCACTGCGCATACCAGCCTTTGGGGTCGAGAGCCTCCGTTTATTCCCTCTATTGTTTAACAGCCAGTGACTTGTTTATAACGCTGCATATTTTTCGACAGCTAGCCATAAAGAATGAAAAGCGTCATTGCTGTAAGCAAGGGAAAGAAAAGGGAGGGGGATAGCCTTCCCCCTTTGTCTACCCCTGAAGAGCTCATTTTCACATTACTCAGGCTTCATTATGCTGAATCAATATTCGTTTAGTCACTGAGGTTATTGACATATTTTAAAATAAAAGCATACCCTTCAGCTACTGAACTCATTACAGGTAATTTGTCTTGTCAGGGACCAGGGAATATTATCCCTCGTCTTTCAGAAGCCAACAGCCCATGGAAATACATCCCCATGGTTACAACTGTAAATAATTTTAAGGTAAAAATATTGAAAAATCAATGGCTGTTTCCTGCAATCTGTCACAAACAAATCAATCATCATCCGCGTAGCTGGCAAAGTACAGATTTGAAAAGGAGATGAGAGAGCCGTGGTAATTCTGGGCCGAAATCTTCTCATTTCAAAAATCACTTCACATAATGGTGTCATCATTTAAACACTTAGCAGGCGCTTCTGCCTCTGCCGTCAACATCACTCACCGCTCCTAGTTGTGCAGAAAGTCCGTCCCGCGTAAAACAAGCCTGCCGTCTTAAAAATGCTAACGGAGTTAAGTAAATTTTAGCCAATCGAAGAGTCGGCTCTTGGCTTCGTCCGCAAGCTCAGAACAAATCAATGGCTGTTCTTCCTCATAAAGATTCTCTATAAATTCACCTCTGAAGATGGATTGTGCTCTAAAGTGTAATCAAGGCGGCACTTTAGATGTAGACGCAGATAGGGAAAACAGCGGCTTCTGTGTTCTGCTTTCATTTGGAAGTTCCCCAAACAAACCTGGGCAGAAAAATCTAAGCCATTTTTTAAAAATTTTTCTCTAACAAGATCCAGTGTGGTGCTATAATAGCTAGAGTGCTAGACTACGACCTGAGAGACCAGGGTTCGATTCCCCACTCGGCCATGAAGATTCATTGGGCCAAGGTCTCTGGGCCTAACCTACCTCCCGGGTTTGTTGTGAAGCACAAGATGGGGAGGAAGAGACTCATGCACACCACCTTAAGCTCCTCAGGGGAATGGTGAGGTATCATTATAACTAATACATTAAAGACAGAATTAAAACCATAATTAAAGCCTCATATTGAGAGATCAGGCTTCTGGCCCCCTTAGTTCTCACTGTGGCCACCCAGATCCCTGTGGGGAAACTTATATTATATCAGATATAATAAAGAATTATTATTCTGGATACAGTGAAGAAGCTATTTTACTCTGTTCTGTCACCTATAGGACATTTCTAGAAACAGCAAAACAAAACAACACTAAGCTAGCTTATTTAAGGAGAAAAGCTGATAATCATTCTTCATATAGTGCTTTTCTCCCTGTGCCACCGTTCCCCAACCTGACATCCACCAGATGATTTGGACTACAATTCCCAACATCCTAATTATTATTATTTTTAATGCTTTATTGGTTTTAACAACATAACAAAACAAATACCAAACCAGACAATATATAGCAATCAACAAAAGCCAACATCCCTAATTATTATGTTGGCCAGGGCTGATGGGAGTTGTAGTCCAAAATGTAAGGACACCAACAGGTTGCAAAAGGAAAGTTGTCCTAAGCATTATTCCGTGGCATAGGAGATAGTTCAATCAATAGCTACATGGATCATTTTAGTGTGTGTGTTTTTAATGCTTTTGAGGGTTTTTTAAATATGTTTTTTCTTTGTGTTTAATCACTTTTGTGTTTACCGCTCTGGGCTACTTTGGGAGGAAGGGCAGGTTAAAAATATATAAAGAAAAAGGAACCTCCAGTTTCAGAGGCAGTATATCTCAGTATTAGATGCTCCAGACATCAACCAGACAGGACAATTCCCTTAATGTCCTGATTGCAGGCTTCCCAATGATGGCGGTTGGGCTACTGTCAGAAGCAAGATGCTTTCACATTCTCTTCACTATAGCAACCTAGGAGTTCCCTAGATGGGGTGGCCAAGGATTCAGCTTTCTTCAAAAAATAAAAAAATGGTGGTGGTGCCATGCCGCCTTTCACTTCTGTTCATTTGGTGAGCAACTTCCATGTGTGCCTTAGGAAAGCCGTGCAAACTACACCTGAAAAACAGAAGGAGGAAAGAAAAGAAAGCTACATTTATAGGCCAAATGAGTGGACACAAGCAGACCTTTTACAAAATGGTGGAAAGGGCAAAAGGTAGGGATGGGTGAATCTGTCAATCTCACTTCCTTTCCAATTCTCCTGTTTCTAATCTTAAATTCAGTTTGCCACATTCGACAACTATTTATTTAAACTCTCTCACATTTTAACACAAATTTCACCTGATTTGCACCTTTGCATCAGGAGACCTGAAATAAAGAGGCAAAACACAGGTGTGGGGTATAACCAAAGCCACTTTATTCCCCTACAACGTTAAGAGTTTATGAACCGAATCAGGAGGGGGGGGGGGATATCGGCAGGAAATATTCAAAACCTTCTATCAGGCTCCCAAGCCTGCCATGAACCAGCTAGCCTGCCCTCTTTTCCCCTGCCACGCCCGTTAGCACAGTGGCTAATCATAGGTTTGGAGAGGATTTTTTGTTTTGCTCACAAAACATACCAGGCTATTAATCAAAGGCATCCTAGAGCCAAGGCAGGGAAGCTATGGTCCTCCAGATGCTGTTGAACTCCAACTCCCATCAGGCCCAGCACACATGGCCACTGCTCAGGGATGAAGGGAGCTGTGATTCAGCAACATCTGGAGGGTCAAAGGTTCTCCGCTTCTGCTAGAGAGGGTTCATGCTCATAGAAAAGCAAGATAATCAATACTGAATATGAAGACGGCACAAAATTCGCATGTGGCACAGGGCAGTCATTCCCAAAACTGTGAGGACAATGAGAAATAAATTCATCGTGGGGTTATAGTGTTTATTATTTACTGCATCTATACCTGACCTTTCCTGAAAGGGTAGGGGTGTCCTGTCCTGTCCCCCCCCCCCCGCAACTCCCACGTTTATCCTCAGAACCATCTGAGGTCGGTCAGGCTGATGAAAATGTGAGTGGAGCACAGCATTATGGAGTGGATCAAAAGAGACATGGGATAAAAATACGTGAGAACAAATAACTATCATTTTTTTCCATCAGCACCCAGGTGTGATAGTGGTTGGAATGTCAAGAGCAGGGAGAACTGGGTTCAAATCCCCACTCAGCCATGACGCAATCTCGGGACAGTCCCTGCTTCTCCACTTAACCTACCTTACAAGTTTGTCAAAACAGAATCACACACACACCACCCTGAGGTTCTTGCAGGAAGAGCAAGACACATGAGATTAATATTTATGTATTTTTTTTATTTTTTAAAAAATCCTTTCATAATAATAATAATATCAGGGACAGCTGGGCCCCAGAGATTGGCAAGATAAGAGTATTTTTCAATGAACCAGGGCACCTCTTATCATGACCGATGTTACCTTGCATGAAGAAGACAAGGTAACCAACAAGAACTTTAGATTTGATAGATTGTATTTCTATGCCACTCTGTATCCAAGGGAATCCCAAAGCAGTTTACAAACATCAACAGCAACAGAATACGATAGTTACAGCACAAATGGCTGCTCTCAGAGTTTGGAGGAGCTCCCTTCTTAGAGAAGCTAGACTGACACCCACCTTGTACTCCTGCTGCCAGCAGGTGAAGAACTTTTTATTCTGACAGGCCTTTGGGAGCTAACTGCTTTTTAAAGGAAATAGCTTTAATAATGCTGTCTGTTTTTCTTGTTTTCATCATCTGTATTTTAGTAGTTTTTAATTCTATCTGAGATTAATGATTGTTTTTCTGTGTTTTTAACTTTTTACCTATGTTGTCTTAATTTCCATGAGCTGCCTCGAGTCCCAGTCAGGTGAAAAGGTGGGATATAAATGAATATAATTAATAAATAACACCATTAGCAAATCATCAATAGAACAACTATAAAAGAATTGCATCCCGTAAAATAATGCTAACAGAACAGCAGCTGAAAAGGAAGCTCCCTATTGTTGCATTTACCCCCTTCACACTCACACACACGCCAACATAAACACTTTCCGTAATCCTTCACTCTTCTCAGTTCAATTTTTTTCAAATTCTCCTAGGCGGCGCTATGGGTGTGCAAAATTCATGCAGAGTTGCAAAGGTAAAGGAGACACCAATGGGCATTTCCCATGAAACGCCAGCTTCTCAGAATCTAACCTGTACAACGGAGCTTCTGGGTTGCAGCCAACTAAGTTTTTGCAGAGTAGGCCAATCAGAATTTACAGGCCTACATCACCCATTTCAGTGGGTCTACTCGGAGGGTAACAAGCACTCGAGACAGCCCTTAGCAAACAAGGGCGTCAATTGGAACGAAGGGAGGCAGTCTTGGGCAAGGACTTTCTGCCTGTCGGAACAAACTGGTGGAACCGTTCCAACCTCCAGGACAAAGCTTAAGCACTTATCAAAGGCCAACGAAAACACTCCCAAGCGTAGAGAAAGCTGCAGAGGACGAAAAAAGTGTTCTGAGCTGTTACACCTGCTTCTCAGGGTAACATGCCTGATACACCAATCACTCAGCAACCGGCATATTGATTTAATTCAAAGCAGGACAGCCAGGTTTTGCTTTTCACCCAGCTTTAAAAAAAATTCTGTGCTGCTTTCCAAGCAAAGGAAAACCGTCTCTCTTCTCTTGTCCAACCTGCTTCTAAGTAAATGTCTTAACATTATTCTCTTTCTTTCTTTTGTAATGAAAGAAAGAACAAATAATTATGAGACTCAAAATATATAATTCACATAAGGACTGCCAAAAAGAAGTGGGGGAAATTCAGACAGAAGTGGGAATAGGAGACAGAAAAATATAAAGAGGCAAATACTTGAGGTATGGTAAATAGCCAGTGTGGTACCCTCCAGATGTTGTTGGACTACAAGTCACATCAAAACCCAAAGAGACAAAAACCATCCATTTTGTCAGGACACCCTGTACTGTAATTCAGTTTGTTTTGGGATATTACTGATTTTGTTAGGGGATTAAAAAACCACATACAGAGAAAAGGATTATATCCTTCCCTCTAGTTCCAACATTTGGGCAATGAGTGCTGTCACTCACATAGCAAAACAGCACTACTCATGTACAAGAGAGAGGCAGGCTTCAGAGAAGTTTGCAAAAGTTTTTTTAAAAAATGGGGGAGAACAGCCCAATGAGGGCTGAGCATGCTCAGTGCCCATGGCACTCTGACTGTGTTTGCAGAAAAATGGAAACATAGAAAGCTGCCTATACTGAGTAGGACCTTCATTCCATCCAGCTCACTATTGTCTGCCCTGACTGGTAGCAGCTCTCCAAGTTTCAGGAAGTGCCAGGAATTGAACCTGGGATGTTCTGCTTGCAAAGCAGACTCTCTTCCACTGAGCTATAGCCCTTCCACCTCTTTCAAACATAGAAAATGGGGAATTAAACAGTGTGGTGTGGCTAGATTCCACACTACAGCCTTTTGTTGCAGCTCCCACTTGTTTGGAAACAGCCACTAGGTAAGCTTCCAAAAAGGGTGGTATAACTCAAATGCTATTTCAAGGGAAGTGTCCTATGCACAAGAAACTGGCGTAAAGCAAACTGGTTTAAGTACTGTTACACCAGCTCCAACCTTTATTCAGCAGCAGGGACGCTGCCTTTAAAATAGTGGCCTATGCCTGGTTGCCAGGTCACATGACCAAGTTAAGGATCTCGCTTAAGCCCTACCCACCACCCACCCTGGGTCTCACTGGTCCCATACCTCCAGAACACCCCTTTTACTCTGGCCTCAGCTCAGCTAGCTTTGGCTCAGCCAGCTGAGCCATGATGAGCAAGTTATGCCAGTGTATCTTTAGCTGAGCCAGGGCTGGGGACTTAATGCCACCTGAGCCTGGAATCAGGTGTCTGAGTCAGAGATCCACTACATCCTGACCTGCTCATTCCTTTGCCAGGCTTAGGCCAGCTCAGCCAGCAGCGGTTCCATTCCTGAACGGAGTTTGGATCTGGTGTACTTTACACTGGCTTAAGCTAGGCCAACTAGTGCAAAACGATGACTCCGCCAGGCAGATGCAGTCTGAGAGTTACAGAACTGGGTACCTCTGAGCACATGTTGATGCCAAGAAGCTGAGAATGGTACCTTTGCTAATTACTACAATACTCAAACTAAAACACAGGCATCTCTGAATCTTGCAATGCAGTTCTCCAGTCAAGTAATGTGTACAAAAATGCATATATTGAGGTAAAATATGCATTAAATGTATATATGTATGAGTCAAAACAACATGCAAAATTGCATTATGTTAGGAGAAACTGTTGTACAAAGATATGGATATTAGGGGGTGAAATCACAAACATAAATGTGTATATTGGAATAAATTTGCACCAAAAAGGCTGGTAAATTTTCATGAGGACCTTTTAAATTAATAGCCACAAACTGATAGAGGAATGTGGATAACTAAATTTATGATTGGACAAATGAGAAACTGACAGAAACTGAAACTAACCGAGATTTGCCCATACCTACCCTCAGTACGCGGGTGGCGCTGTGGGTAAAACCTCAGCGCCTAGGACTTGCTGATCGCATGGTCGGCGGTTTGAATCCCCGCTGCGGGGTGCGCTCCCGCTGCTCGGTCCCAGCGCCTGCCAACCTAGCAGTTCGAAAGCACCCCCGGGTGCAAGTAGATAAATAGGGACTGCTTACTAGTGGGAAGGTAAACGGCTTTTCCGTGTGCAGCTCTGGCTCACCAGAGTAGCTTCGTCACGCTGGCCACGTGACCCGGAAGTGTCTGCGGACAGCGCTGGCTCCCGGCCTCTAGAGTGAGATGAGCGCACAACCTTAGAGTCTGGCAAGACTGGCCCGTACGGGCAGGGGTACCTTTACCTTTACCCTCAGTATTAGTTCAATGGAATATGTAGCTACTTTGTCATTTGGTCATCCTGGCCGCCATTTTGTTTCCAGGCTCATTTCAATGTGGTGCTGATAAGCCGCTGTCCTCCAGATATCTTCAGCTCTGATTCACATCTTCCCTGACCTGCTGGCTGTGGTTGATGGGAGCTGGAGTTCAAGAACATCTGGACTGCATGAGATTGGGGAAGGCTATCCTAAATAGTTTGGAATTCCCAGAAGAGCCTGCTTGTCCTTACAGATCAGCTGAAGCAGCTCTTTTGAGGATCCCACCTTCCTCAGAAATACAGCTGATGGAACAAGAGAGAAAGCCTTCTCACCAGTTACACCCAAGGAAATCTGTCTGGAACTCTCTCAAATGGCTTTGTTCTTTGCTACTGATTAAAGACTTGTATATTCCAGGAGGCGTTTGTTAGTTTTGTCTGGCTGGCTGATTTCCTTAATATTGCAATAGGCACTGTCTGTCTCAAAACTATTTTCCAATTGGCTGTTTTTGACTGTTCTTTAATTTTCTTATAATGAGATTGCTTTTATACCTTATGGTTCGCCACCTGAGGCATCTCTGGGTTAAAAAGTGGAGCATGCATTTACACTCAAACGCTAAGGTCTTGGGACCATGTTCTTCCACATGTAGCACTTTCATCACAGGTGACATCAACAAGGGAGGCAACTTTTTGGATAGTTATGGCCCAGCTGCAGAACATCCTGCCCAGGAATTCTAGAACACCCCATTGCCAACTTCATAGTCCTTTATCCAATGCTAGGCAAAGACCACAGCCTCTTAAAATTAATTTTAAATACTTCAAATTCTCTGATTATTAACTGTTACTTTATCTGCATTGCTTTACGTTGTTTATGCTCACCTGACCTGGTTTCTATATCTTTTTTTGATCTACCTTGAAATCACTGAGAGGAAGCAGTACATGGACACCAAAATGAATAAATAAAATAAAAAGCTTTTCCGTACAAAAATATTAGGGTTAGCAGCACTTAGAGATGGGGGAGAAATGTGATTCAATTCACACTTCAAGAGCAAGCTACCTAGGTTTGCATTTTTGAAACAAATAGTGAACAGAAACATTGACAATCCTGTGAAATCCACCCTTCTAATTTTGCAGTGCACAAGGGCAAAGTGTCCATGAAATGAATATAATTGTGAAAATAACATACCAAAAAAAGGCATAATGTTAGGGGAAATTGCTTTGCAAAAATGTGCATTTTAGGGAACACTGCATATTAAAAGGCATGTAACGGGAGACATTCTCAGTAGGATGCTAACAAATTTTCACGAGGACTCTTGAAAAAAAGTTTTGCAACAGATGTGGAACTGTGGAGAGTGGAACTAAATTGAGGAACTAAGAAAAAACAAAACTGACAGGTTCACCCATCCCTATTATTGCATGTAGGGAACCTTTGGCCCTCCAGATGTTGATGAACTACAACTCCCATCATCCATGACCATTGACCAAGCTTCCTGGAGCTGATGGGTTTTGTAGTTCAGGAACATCTAAAACGCTGAAAGGTTTGCCACACCTGCCATATACATTCAGGAGTAAGTCCCATTTAATTCAATGGCAGTTACCTCCAAGAGATGAGTACAGGACTGCAAGGTTAATATCATGGAAGAAGAGCCCTAGCATAGACTTCCCCCAACATCTAATACTCTATGTGTAAGGAATATTTTCAGCCTAGGGAGCATTCCAATCAAACGAGCCTCCACGTGCAGCCACACTGTCTAGACACACGCTTGGCACCCCGGGGGGGGGGGAGCCTGGGTTTTCGCAGGGCAAACAGACCACCACTTCCCATAATGCAACTTCAGCATTTGTAGGTCTCCATACCTATCTGTAATATTCTATTTAAAAGGCTGAAATGTATATATGTGCATATGTATATAATAATACACACATATATACAGTACAGTACATACTTGTGTGTGTGTATGAACCTTCAAAAAATAAAGGAAGGGAAAACCCCTCTTATTCACATCTGCGAAATTAAAACAGCACGCCAAAATGGCTAACACAAATAGATGGCAGAAGGAGATAACTGGAGGGGTTGGTCCTGGTCCAGAAGATGTGGGTTCAACTTCATAACAGCCATTAACTCCCTGGGTGGCCTTTGGAAGGAGAAGAAAAAGAAAGAAAATTACTCCCTCTTCGCCTCGGTTTCCCCATGGGTAAAATGGGAAGCTTAAGTTCAAGAGGGGTTAGCCGTGTTAGTCTGTCACAGCAAAACTTGCAAAGAGTCTTATGGCACCTAAAAGGCTAAGAAATGCAAACGCTTCGGCTGTAATAAGTCTGTTGGCCTTTAAGGTGCCACCAGACTCTTTGTTGTTTTTTTGATGGGTATATTAAATCTGTAATTAGAGAGAGTTATACTAAGTCACTGCACAGACATTTGCACACGCCAATATTTTTATTAATAACGCGAAGCATACAGATCTAGAAGTGTGTGCCTGTGCAGGGACTATGAACTCTTCCAGGATGGAAAACAAAAATATTTCAAATCTCTAGGTTTCCGAGTCAACCATATGCAGAGGAGAGGGGAAATATCACAACCTTAAGAGATTATCCAGTCTAACTGAAAGTGTGGGGGTTACTAGACGGCTCATGAGAACCTTCTTCTTCTGCCCCCACCCCCAGTTGGGAGTGATGGAGGTATTCAGAAAGAGCCAGAAAGGTGTTGCGGTCAATGTATTTAACTAGGACCTGGGAGAGACCAGGGATCAAGTCCCAACTCACCCATGAAGCTCCCTTAGTGACCTGAGGCCAGTCACACTCTTTCCCTCACCCTAATGTCCCTTACAAAGTTGTTGTGATAATATGGAGAGGGGGAAAGTCAAGAGCCATGCACATGTGTGGACGGTGGGGGACGGGGGGGGGTATGTGTGCTCAAGCTGAAGTGTGCTGAGGGGGGGCTGGAGTTCTCAGCACAGTTCCGCTCTCCTCACAGTGGAGCTGGGTCATCCTCGCCCATTTTTAGGTACTTGATAATGTTCTGCCCCTGCTTGCAAAGAAGCAGTGGAAGTATTTGGCAGGCATGAGGTGCCCCCGGTGCGAAGAGATGCATGAATTCCAAAGAAAGCCGTTCCAAACTGATCCATGCAAAGGGAAGCCAAACTTATCAAGCAGGATGTTACGGTTCCTTTTGCGCTGGCGAAACTATTTGCTAAAGCGACACACAGCAGAGTGCAGGGAAGTGGGGAGAAATCTCCAGATCGAGCTCATATTTTCCTTTAATCAAAAGGAGTCCAACAGACCCCCTAAAAAGCAGATTATATTTCAGCTCCTTCGTGTGTGTGTGTGTGTGTGTGTGTGTGTGTGTTTCCAAACACAGTCATCTCCTAGCAAAGCCTCCCTTGGCCTGGTCATGCAGGATCTATCAATGTGCAGATAAAGCAGAAAATAGAGACATCCTTACGAAATGAATCTGCAATTGACACAAAGCAGAGGTGACAACCACGGCAGAGGAAGCCACGGCTAAATGTTTCAATACCTTGAAAAATTATCTACAGTCCTCTTAAAACTGCAGTGGCTAAGCAAGAGGAATGCTACGGCAAGGACAGCTCATGAAAGGCATTTACATCTGCAATGGAGCAGCACGTTCCTGGTCGGCATTTCATTCACCAAACAGAGTCCAAAGCTTGCACATTAATAAATAATAATAATAATAATAATAGCTTTATCATTTTTAGCAGAATGTAAATCACCAAGAAAAGGTTATTGCACATTAATTAATAATAATAATAATAATAATAATAATAATAATAATAATAGCTTTATCATTTTTAGCAGAATGTAAATCACCAAGAAAAGGTTATTATTACACAGCAGCCACCTTACCTTCTGCCTCTGAGGCACTGACTGGAGTGGAAAGCTTCTTTAAACAGCTCTGCTGCAATTGAGCGAGAAACAAATTGGGTTACTCATTTGACTACACACACACATATGCACAGACCATACGGACATTAAATACACTAAAAACTTTGCAAGATGATATCTTACTTGCTGAGTGCAATTGTTGGGAGATTATGACAGACAGTCTTGAGAGAGGCATAGGGAAGAGAGAGATTTGAAGCACTAAAAATTAACTTGGGGACAAATAGCTGTGCCACAGACACGCTGAAAACTGATCAAAGTGCACACCTGTGTGGATTCAGCATGTAAGAATGCCAAGGAATTCATTTTACAGAAAGCCAGTATGTTTCCAAAAGGCAAAACACCATGCACTCTTAAAAAAAATGTAGAATCTGATTCTTGATTCTTTAGGACAAATGAAATGTAAAAAGAAAAACCTCCTTAGGAAATATTCAAACTCACACAGAGAAATAATGTCTCCTTAGTAAGATGCCTGGGAGGTTCTAGCCGATCTACTTATTTTGACCAGAATTTAAATAGCCATTTTCATAAAGTCCTGAGCTATATGAAAGACAGCACAGAATTAAAAAAAAAACCCTCAATAAGCCACCCGTGATCATACATATTTAGCCAAGGAAATAAAACCGCTACTCTGGGAATTAGAGAAGCATTGGGTTTATTTTAACGTTTTGCAGTTTTCACAGATACCAAGAATTTACATTTATATCGCTAACAACAGGAATGCAACAGTTCTGCGTCACTGTTATTTTAACACAATAACTGTGCACTGATAGTTGCATATTAATTTGCAACACTAAACTTTTCGCTAAGGAGAATACAGCAATATTACTTGCAACTGCCATTCACAATTTGTGTGCTAGCATTACTCTGAACCAAGAAAAGCTGGGGACCATGTTCTGGGTTTGAAGCAATTCAATTCACTTTAATATGACTAATATTGAGGAAGCAGACTGCAGATGTGCACCTATACTCTCAAGTATATAGTGTGTAGGATTGCAGGTGAAGACTGCAATCCAATACACACATACTTGAGAAGAAATCCCCTTTTCAATTCATGGGACTTTTTTGCAGGTAAGCCTCAAGTTGCAAAACCTCACATTTGATGAGGACTAACCAAAACCTTGAAGAAGTAAAATTGTAGCCATCTGGAGAATATGAGAAGAAGGAATGAGGTCCTTCAAGAAAAGACATGTAAACAGAACCTTACACAACTCAGCCTGCAGACAACCTTATCTGTCTTGCTTTCATTGATCATTTTAGCATCATGGTTCAATAAACTGCTTTTCAATTTTGTTTGTTTGGTTTGGTTTTGGTTTTGCTCCCTCACCCCACTCCATCTCACTCCACAGTGACTGTGGAAATGGAGAAAGATAAGTTACTGCCTGGGGAAGTGATAAGTGGGGGCTGCCCCACCTCCTCAGGTACTTTGGGGGGGCATTTTCATAAGGACACACACACACACCAGGATATATGCAAAATTAACCCCTGAAGAAGAAGTGTTAAGAAACACACAGGCACATGAGTTCTCAACTCACAACTACTCCAAATGAGACTCTTTGCTCACCAGCCTACAAAACACACCCCCTTACTGTACTTGAGAACACACTTCTATTCCATTTTAATCAATCACTAAGAACTTTCAGAAACCACCAGCCACGAAAGGAAAACCCACCACGAAATATGCTCAGGTGCCTGGGATGGTAATTAACCCGTATTAAGATACCTCTGTTATGTGCAGTAGGGTTGCTCTGCTTCTCCCCCACCAACCTCGATGCACAAATTTGCTGAGCCCTTATTCTGCTGGGGAGGGGAAGGAGAGAGGGCAAGGAAGCCGGGAGAGAGAGAGAGAGAGAGAGAGAGAGAGAGAGAGAGAGAACGGGTATCCCAAATACCTGATCCGGGAATCTTAGAAGAGAAAATATGACGACCTCGCTTTGAACACTGGGTTAATAATGATCTGTTTTATTTAAAACGTTGAGCACCACGGTTGCATTCTTTCAGTGCCGCCGCCCCCATGCAAATAAAAAATAAAAAATGAATGAATGGCTTTGCAATCGTTACATCAAAAGCAAGCTAAGCCCATCCTGCAGCGTGCTGCAAAACCAGGAGGAATTTAGCAAGGAACAAGAGCTAACGCAGGTAGAGCTATCCTACCCCAAACCTTAATCAGCGGAGAGAAGGGGGGTGCATCCCGAGCCACAGCATTGCAAAGGGGGGATGCACAGCTCTGCTCCTCCCCCTAGAGGATGTCTGCCTGCCTGCCTGCCTGCCTGCCTTCCAGTCCACCCGCCCAGCCCCTGCTCACCTTTCCACTCCGGATCCCTCCTTTGCAAGCGCCAGGAAAGAACCCGAGCAGGGCGCGAGGCTGCAGCTGTCCACTGGGGCCATAGCGCCTTCGCCCAGGTTTGACTCGCGTCTCTGTAGCAACGCCGAGTGGCAGGCTCTTTCCGCCAATCGGGACGACGCGTCCGGCAGAACGCCAAAGGCCAACACCAATAAGCGGGGGGAGAGAGAGAGATAGGCGGGGCTTGCTGGAAGAAAGGCGCTTGGGTAATGTAGTCCCAAACGTTACCTGTGCTCTCAGCGGAAAATGAACGCTGCTTTGGCGGGGATTTTTTCCCCCAGCCGGCTTGCTGTTTCTCTTGATTTGCCCGCCGCCAGCTGTTCTCCTCTTCACCATTTCCTTCTTCATTTCCTGATGTTTCAGTCTCGCTGCTTCTTACTACACCCCCAGGATCCCTGATGAATTGGGGTGGGGGATGTCACGGCACAATAACCCAGTTTAAAAATCGGTTTCGCCTCTGCTGCGGCGCTTATCAAAACCCAGATTCCCAAGGCGGAGGAAAAGCACCGCAGACCACAGGAGTTTGCAGTGCACTAAGGCTATACAATCCAGGGACGGAGTAATTTGCCCACCCAGGTATTGCTAGACTACAACTCCCGTCTTCCCTGTTCATTGGCCATACTGGAGGGGGGCTGGTGGGTGTTGGAGTCCAGCTACATCTGGAGGGTCAGAGGTGCCCCGTTGCGCTCAATGGGGTTTGCATTTGTGGAGCCTACGTGTCTGAAATGTACACTGTGCATAAAACCGAACTGACGGTTGCACTCAATTCTCATTGGGGATGGAGGCAGCAAAAATAGAGAGAGAGATATGAGGGCAGTATAAATCTTCCTTCTTTCGGCCAATTGTTTAACACAATTCTTGTGGGTAGTGTCTCCCAGACAGGTTCCTCCCAACCCCGATTTATCTGCTAATATCTCAAGCAGTGGGAATGATCGAAACTTTGCAGGTGGTCTGGCTGAAAAATAAATAGAACTCCGAATTTGACAGTTATGTACTCTCTGAGAGGAAAACTGAAAACATACAAAACCCACGAAAAGCTGCCTTATACCAGGAATATTGGTCCATCCAACCTAGAATTGTCGACACTGACTGGCAGCGACTCTTGAGAATTCCAAGCAAAGATTTTCTCCCAGCCCTGCTTAGAGAGGTCGGGAACCGAATCTGGGACCTTTTGCATATAAAGCATACCGCCCCTGCCCCAATGAAATGCTTTATAGTGTGTGTGTGTGGGGGGGTACTTTTTACAAACACACACATACGAAACGCCACCAGCATAGTGCAGTTTTTAAAGGTACACAAGAACCCTGTGCGATCCGGTGGCTGAAGGACAGAATCTAGCCCCCATCTTCCATTTCCTGGAAGGGCTTCAGGGAATCTCCAAAGAGGTGAGTCACGTGAGGAATAAAGTAAAATACAAAGCATAACCTACACACCTTTTTAGTCAGGAGTATGTCCCACCGTGTCCAATAGGATTTGCTCCCATGGAACGTGTGAGCAAGCTTAGCAGCCGGAAATTTACTTCCGTAGGCTTGAATTGCCGCCCTATATGAGCTTACACGGTTTCCATTGAATTTAACGTCGCTTACTCCCGAGTAGACTAGCTATTCTACATCGTGGCTATAAATAAAATGAACGAGTCCCAACCTTCTCTGGAGGATTTTCGTGTGTCCCCTAGAAATCCTCTTTCCAATTATAAGAAAATAAAGGAAAGGAAATTTTAGCACGAATTTATATTGAAGACCGTCTGATTACGGCGTAATCATACAACATATAAACACACACCAAAAGACGCGGCGCTCTTTTATTATATGATTGCTCTTATTGTTATTTAAAGCAGGCGTTTCCTCCAGTCAAGAATTCACCCTTCAAACGCATAAAAAGAATTAGCAGCAGCGATCAGAGAGAGAAATCGATAAATATGCAGGGGAAGAAACCCCAGGAGACTTGCTTGCTCTGAATCCGGATTTGCATGACAGGATCTTCACCCGCTCCCCGCCTCCTTCCTCGTCCCCCTCCCTTTGTCCCGAAGAGTTAACAACTACAAGTCAAGGCACTGAGAGAAAGAAGTCCACCACCTCTTTCTCCGAGAGATTTCAACAGAATGGATGGGGGGGGGGGAATCCTCCCGCCCCCTGAAGTTTTGGCATTGCTTTGTCTTCCACGGCAAAACAACATGTGCAGATAACTCGGTGCCAGAGAAGTCAATGGTTGGAAGACATTCGGTTCAACTGGGTTGCGGGTTGCCCCCTCATGGGCATAATTTGACCATTACATGCAGGCAGTGGAGGGGCGGGGGGTGGAAATGAGGTGAGGAGAGGTGGGGGAGTAGATGGGGGTGCAAGAAAAGCGCAGCGTGGTAATCCTGGAGAGACCCCATTGAATTTAACAGGACTTACTCCGGAGTAAGACACGCTTAGGGCCTTGCTTGCAACGGGTGCGCGCACCTGTAGATTATTCCTGGGGAGCAGCACCTCAAACTGAATCCGTGCCTGAAAGCAAGCCTCATTTTGCTCCATGGGTCTTGGGTCCCAAGAGCATGGGCTTGGGCTTGCAGCCTGGGAGTCGCCCTCCTTTCCTCTCCGTATTTACACAGTTAAAATAAAATAAAAATCACTGATCTGTGGACTGCATAGCAACTCTTTCCCGGGTGAGTTTAAATAATCAGCAAGCTTATTAACTTACACTTCTTTCTTTTTCTTTTCTAAAAACCCTCCCGAAAAGACACATACAGTACTTGAGAAGAAGATGGTTTTGGCAGATTTCAATGGAACTTGCTCGGGGGGTCAGAAATTTAGAACATTCCTAGATCCTTCAGTTTCAGAAAGAAAGACCCGGTTAGTTGACAGATGGGTACCCACTGTTCAGAGCCAGTCTGGATAAATTTGCTCTTCTCAGCTAAGCCGCCTCCCCGACCCGCTCCAATCTATCCCCCCTCTGGGTTTTTCCATTTTTTCCTTTAAACCCAATGTCTCCCGCGTCTCCAGTGTGTAAAAGAAGCAAGCAAGCAAGCTACAAGAGGCGCCGAATTCAGCCTTACGCTTCTCCGCTGCTTTTACCAAAGTTCTCCCCCCTTCGGAGTTTTCAAGACCAAAAGCGGAGGGCGATCATCGCTCCTCTGGCGGCGGCGGCGGCGGCTGCTGCCGTGGCTTTGAAACTGACACTCTGCTTGTGTATTTCATCTAAGTAAGTGGCTGAAAGAGCGGCCGCAATCTGGCAAGAACGACCTCCGCGGAAAGGAGGACACACGCAATGGGCACCAGACCAGAGCTATAGGAAAGAAACCCCATTCCAGACCCAGACCCCTGTGCACCCTTAAAAATAAATAAATCAGCAAGCCGGGCAGGAATTTCGCCAAGAGGGGGGCTGAGATTATGTGCTGTATGGATAGATGCAGGCATGCTAACGTATTGTGACTGGCTCTGTGTGTGTGTCATTGTCTGTGGATCCCGAGAGGAAACTTCGAAAGCTCATCAGCCGGCGTCGAGATGGATACAGAGTGCATTTGAAAGACAGAAACACCCACAAGGTGATGCGGAGGCACCTCACACAAGCGAAGCCCCATCTCCGCCTCTCCCCCCCCCCCCCCGCCAAAAAAGAGGTGGAGAGAGGGTATCTTCCTACAAGCGAAGGTATCTTCCTGCTGGCCTATATATCTGCTGGAATCAAAGGCGATTACATCCTACGATCGCTGTGGATTTCCCCCTGGCCCATATGGTTTTAATCTGCTTTCTCTTCTATCCTTTTATGAGTTTTAAATGGGGCGTGTAGTAAAGATACCTGGCTTATTCTTTTAGATGTTCTGCACAAACCTCTTTCAGCAGGCAGGTCTCTCCCATCATACCCCACCCCACTTTTCTCCTTATCCCCCCCCCCCCGCGCATTTTTCTCCATCCCAAGGAGGCTGATGGCGGAAGGTAAGAAATTGCCCCTATTATCACAACAGTTTTAAAACGCCCACCTTGGATTCTTTGTGCGTATTAAATAAACATACACATTTACAATCATCTCCGCAGCATCTGAGGGGGCGTTTGCCCTGTGCCCTTTGGTTCCGCATGTAACAACAGGTATGCTACAATTCCACCAAATAACAGCCCGCTAAGATGACCAGGGAGGGGATGGAGCGACGCGACGTCGATCCCCTGGTTTGGGCACCTTTGAGTTGTTCCATTGGCCTTCATCGACCTTTACGCACGAGCTCGCGGCTGTGCGTTCGCTGCCTATACTTCTCTTATTAATGTCGAGCGGAATGAATCCGTGATACTTATCCACAGTAAACCAGTTGGGACACACAGGGAGAGTGCGGTATTCCTCACAGCAACCCGGCGAGGTAGGTTGGGAGAAAAGACTAGGACATGTCCTTCCGCCACCCCACTCCCCCGAAAAGAAATATTTGGTTGAGTTTTCATCCCGCCTCCCGCCTCCCGCCTCCCGTCCCCAGTCCAGTCCAAAAGCCTGCTCCCAAACTCGACTTCGGGCTGTCAAAACGCAAAACTAATTGGCAAAATATGGCTCGCTCGTGTATGTCGCCGCGATCCCCAAAGCGCGTGAGCTGGCCTGCCAGTCCGCGCGCCTCCAGGCGTTTGGCGCCGCCCTGAGCCAAGCAGGCCGAACGGTGCGATCCGCGCGGCACCCACGCAGGCTTCCCAACCCCCAGCCATCCCCAAAACGTTTCAAGCTCCAGCACGCTGCTTTAAGCAGGCTGCGGAGGACTCGTTAAGCCCCCTCGCTAAGTGTCAAGCGGCTGGCCCAATCCGTTTAACCCGCAGTTGCTGCTGTCGAAAGGGGAGGGGGTGGTGCTGAGTGAGCGGTAGGAGGAGAAGAAATCCACAGCTGGATTCCTCGTGAGTAAAGGGCCATGTGGCTCACCAACATCCAGTAGTAATATGTGCTACAACAACAACAATAATAAGAGCGACAAGAGAAGCACGATCGCGAAGCAACTGTGGGGAACAGAAGTTATCTTCTTGCATCTCTTCTCTGCAGATAGTTTAAGAAACAAAAACAAAACCCTCACATTAACTGCTCTTTTTTCAAATGTTTACTCGGGAAGCATCGATTCATGATTTTATTTCCCCCGTGTGTGTGTGTTTTAATGGCTACTAAATCTTGTTATGAAATCTATTTCATCAACTGAGTGCCTTTTGCATTCCAGCGCAGGGAGCCAGAGAGAGAGAGCGAGAGAGAGAGAGAGAGAGAGCGCAAAAGCTCCTCGCTATAAATCAAAAGAGAAATTGCGCTGATGGTGTATTTAGCAAATGAAGAAAGTTGGAGGTGATCTTCGCTAAACAGCTTGGCTGTTGATTGCCAACCAGAGGCCGGCGCAGTTGAGCTTGAGAGAGGGAGAGGGAGAGAGAGAGGGAGAGGGAGAGAGAGAGGGGCTGGGAAAAAGAGAGGTTTTCTGGCTGGTTGGCTTTGGTTGTGGCAAGCCCAGCAGGAGCCAACCTCCTCCTCCTCTCTCTCTCTCTCTCTCTCTCTCGTTTCCCTCCCCCTCTTCTTTTCTCTCTCCCCCCCTCCACTTTTTTCCCCTTTTTGCTTTGCCAACACCCGCGGAAGGTGGAGCTTCGGCCGCGCTGCGTCGCAGGCGTCAGAATCCTCGATTTCCAACTTCGCGTCTTGGCCGGACCTTTTGGCGAAGCGCGCAAAGGAAAGTGGGGTGGGAGAGAGAGAGAGAGAGAGAGAGAGAGAGAGAGAGAAAGCGCCCTTCTCCGTCCAAAGGAGGGAGGCAGAGAGATAAGGCGAAGGAGTAGGAGAAGAGGGGGAGGAGGAAGAGGAGGGGAGAAAAGAAGAAGGGAGCCATTCGCCGGAGTGCGTCCAAGCTCAGCTCGGCTGCACTGGAGAGGCGGCGAAGGAGGGCGCGCGCGTCGAGCCCGCTAGCCCCGGCTTGCAGAAGCACCCTCCGAGGCAGACCTCGACGACGCTCGCCGTAGAGAGAAACGCACAGGGCGCCCGGGAGAGAGGGAGGCAGGGAGGGAGGACGGACGCAGTTCCTGGCGACGGCGGTGGTGGCTGTGCGCTCGCTGCCTGGCGGGTATATGCCTGCCTCTGGCCATGTCGTATCCTCAGGGTTATTTGTACCAGCCGTCGGCTTCCTTGGCGCTCTACTCCTGCCCGGCGTACAGCACCAGCGTGATCTCCGGCCCCAGGACGGATGAGCTGGGCAGATCGTCGTCCGGCTCGGCTTTCTCTCCTTACGCCGGCTCCACCGCCTTCAGCGCGCCCTCGCCGGGTTACAACTCACACCTCCAGTACGGCGCTGATCCGGCGGCCGCGGCCGCAGCCGCTTTCTCCTCTTACGTGGTAAGGGAAGCGCTCGGGTCGCCCTCTTCCTCCTCCTCCACGCCGGCCGCTTGTGGGAAAAGGAGGAGACCGAGAGAGGGATGGAACCAGAGCTCAGGGACGAAGACTTGGCGGGGCGGGTGTTATTGGGGAGTTGTGGGGATAACCCAGGGGGCTGGAGCTTGGAGGGTTTGCAGGCTGTAACCATAGACGAAAGCGGCAGGTAAAGTGGGGAAAGATGAAGTGCAGAGGGAGGGGTGCAGGAAAGAAAAGCTGCCCGTGGATTTTGGCACCTTCCATGGCCGCAGCTCCTCAGTGGATGGTTAGCCTACCGCATTTTCTTAAAAAGAAATCGGTTGCAGGAGGAAGGATTCCTGCGCGGAGATCAATGGGACATTTCTCTCGCAAGGAAGCCTGCAGCCGGCCAGCGTCTTTCTCCTCGCTGGTTTAACTCTGGACTATCAGCCCCCCCCCCCCCCCCCAATACAGAGTTGAACGGGAGCTGCAGCGCGATCTGGTTTTATTCCATAGTAAACTCCACTTTTGCTCCCAAGGAAGCCGGGCAGCGCCACGATCCTCGGCGGCTGTTTTACGCGCGAGTAAAAGCACGCCAGGTCGCCACGCAGCAGCAGAGCACGGCGATCCTAAGCGTGTTTGCTCGGAAGTCAACCCCGCAAAGTGACTCCGGGTCAGTGTGTGATTAGGGACGCAGCTTTGATCTTGAAGGGGCTAAGAAGAGCGAGGCTTTCCGTCTGTGCCTTTTCATTTTAATTTAGGAAAGCGTATGAGAGTTAGAGTCTCAGTGAAGGTGCGTGTCTATACATACACATACACTCTCCAGTACGATTTTCAGATGTTTTAATTCATGTCAAATCCGGCAGTTTAGATGCCCAAAAGAAAAGCTGGATAAGGGGGTGACCCTTCTGCCCCTTGCCATTTCCTTGCCGTCTTAATCGGTCCCCCCAAATATTGCAGAGCTATAATTCCCATCTCATGAAGCCGAATGGCAGTCTGATAATGATGAAGATGATGATTAGAGTAGGTACAAAAAGATTTTTTTGAAGTTTCATTATCTTTTTTTAAATGTACCTACCCCTTCCACAATAATCTCAGGCAGTATGGAATACATCTGGAAACATCTGTCCAGAAGTTATGTAAAAGAAACGCTTTCAGTAGCTCAATAAATCTACAAAGAGAAAGCGAATAAAGTGGTTATTCCCTCCTGAAACTAAACAAAGCCAAAACTAAAGGGCTCCCTCTTCCATGCTTGAACTACTTCTTCTAGTTACATTTCCAATCTAAATAACGCAGCTTCTTAAAAAAGAATGCGAGTTAGGCCTCTTGGAAACACTTGGACTGGAATAGAGTTGAATCCGAATATTTCGGTTTAAGGCTTATTGTCGGGAAAATTCCCCCTCGGGAGTGGGGGGTGGGTCATGGAGGCAGAGCTTGCTATCTGTCTAGACACTGTCATGCTTCCAAGTGAAAGGGGGGGGGGAAGGGTGTGTGTGGGTTTGTGTAAAAGGTTGCGTTCAATTAGAAGGGGAGGAGGTGTAATTTGTTACTGTTTATAGCTTGGTAATTTGGCAGAGATGGAAGTGGGTGGGTGAGATACACTTTCTGGTCGCATTCAGACACCGGTGGGCAACTCGTGTTTAGCTTAGGAAAGACTTATTTTGACTCCCACCCCCAGGTATGGTGACACTCCAACTTTTAGGCCGAGTCTGTTATGGAGATGGGGGTACAACCACGTATTGTGGAGAGGACCCTTTCAAACGGGAGGGAGATGGTTTGATTTCTCAGAGATATGGATTTCAAGAATGATTATTAGGAGGTCTCCTTCTCACCTCAGGCGACGCTTCTGCCTCTCCTTCTCCTTCCTCCAGGGCTCGCCCTACGACCACACCCCCGGCATGGCCGGCTCTTTGGGGTACCACCCTTACGCGGCTCCCTTGGGATCCTACCCCTACGGCGACCCGGCCTACCGGAAAAACGCCACCCGAGACGCCACGGCCACCCTCAAGGCCTGGCTGAACGAGCACCGGAAAAACCCTTACCCCACCAAAGGCGAGAAGATCATGCTGGCCATCATCACCAAGATGACCCTCACGCAGGTCTCCACCTGGTTCGCCAACGCCCGGCGGCGCCTCAAAAAGGAGAATAAAATGACCTGGACTCCCCGGAACCGGAGCGAAGACGAGGAGGAAGAGGAGAACATCGACTTGGAGAAGAACGACGAGGAGGAGCCACAGAAGCTGGAGGAGAAGGGCGATCTGGAGGCGATCGAGATAGGTAAGCGGCCGATGGAGATGAGAGGAGACGGATTTGGGGAGGTGAACTGGGTTGTACGCTTTTTGGCAAGGGGATCGGTCTGGGGCGAGGGAGGAGCAGGGGATCGCTAGACTTAATGGGGCTGAAACGGCCATGAGGGGGAAATAGAAACTGTCTGGATTAGTCCCCAGAAAACCTTGGTTCCAGAGTAGTTTATAAGGCGCGTTTTGGGAAGGTGTTTTTTCCCCCTTCCTGGGACTCGACGGGGTGGGTGGGAAGGCCGAGGATCGGGCTCCAGAGAGGCCTCAAGGACTGTGTGTCGCCCTCCCTCTGCCCTTGTCCTCAGGTGCTGGAGACCCGAAGGGAGGCGCGGCAGGCAAAGAAGCCGACGGCGCGTTGAGCGACTCGGATTGTAAAGAAGCCCCCGACGAGGCGTTGTCTAAAGGAGGCCCCGGGGCCTCGCCGCCTTTGGCCCATTGTCTGCCGGCGGCAGCGGCTGCTGCTGCAGCGGGCCGCCTCCTTCTCCAAGCGCACCAGCAGCTGCACCCGGCCGGAGGAGAGGACCCGCAGCCGGCCCACCCGCTGCCCGCCCAGTACAGACCCCCTTCGACGGACCTGCACCCCCTCCTGCCTTCCAGCAACGGGACGTCGGTGATCCACTCGCCCCAGGCGGCTCCCCAGGCAGCAGCGGCGGCGGGAGCCGGGGCCCTTTCCAAGCCTAAACTGTGGTCTTTGGCGGAGATCGCCACCTCAGCGGACAAATCGAAGGAGGGCAGCGGCGAGGCGGCCCCGCAGGCTCCGAGTTTAGCCGGAGCCGGCTCCGCGCAATCCCCGACGGCGCGGTCGCCTTCCTCCACGCACTGCCCTTTCCCCAATGGCGCCTCGGTCCTCTCGCGGCCCCTCTATTACACCACCAGCCCCTTTTACCCGGGTTACACGAACTACAGCTCTTTCGGACACCTCTCCGGCAACGCGGCGACGGCGGGGAACCCCAGCCCCCATTTTAACGGATTAAACCAGACTATTTTGAACAGAGCGGAAGCCTTGGCTAAAGAAACTAAAATCCTCAGAAGCCAGTCCCAGTTTGATCTTAGTAAAGACTCGCCTTACGAACTGAAGAAAGGTATGTCGCATATTTAATCTTGAGTTTCTTCCCAGATTAAACCCTCTTCGTCATCCACGACCGGACTATCCCCTCTCCCTTGATTTGTCTTTTCTTTTTAATTTTTTATGTTGTCTATTTCTTTCTGCTTTTTTATTGTTGTTGGTTTTAATTTATTTACAACCAATTCAGACTTGATTTTGGCAGAGGTTGCTTTTTTAATTAAAAAAGGAGAGAACTAAGTGCGGAAGGAGGAAAGCAAGAAAACGGGGGGGGGGGGGGGAGAGAGAGAAACCCAGACCACTCCAGTTTCCAAAATCAGTGGTATAATTTATTTGAGAAAGCAGAAAATAAGCAGCTCTTGGGAGGAGAACTAATAATAATAATAATGTCTTAAGGTAAAAGTGCAGGAAGTGCGGGAAGAAAGAAAAAAATACCCACATGGGGAGGGCGGGGGAAGGCAGAAACAATTTGTATGAAATGTTATTCTGTATATTTAATGTAGCTTTTTTGTATTTAAATCGGTAACACTATCTTTGAAGTAAATTATGAAATCCAACCGCCTGTACAGCCATCAATGTTGGTTTTTTTGGTAATATAAAATATAAATATATATATATATAAATATATATATACATTTCTGTGTCTTTTCCCAAATTGTTTCATAGTTTTAAAATCTATCTATATATATATATACAAGTTTAAATTAAATTTTTATGCCTATTGAATTACGATTAGTAGTATTATATTATTACTCAATGCGAAGAACTTTTTTAAAAAAAATTAGGGGAAGCGGGAGAAGCCGGTCAACCCACGGGATTAAGTATAAAAATGCAGATGCCCCTTTGTCAAATGTCGGTATTTAATCAAAGCACAGAGCTGTTTAAAAAAATACAAATTATTTTATTTATTCATTTTGATGGCAAAGTGGAGCCGACAGAAGGAAATGTGGGTTGGGGCGGAGACCCATAACAAAAGACATATTTAGAGTACATTCCTTCCACCACCACTCTTAAAAGGGGAAAGAGGGGAGGGGAAGCGGAAATCTGCACTCTAAGAATTTAACTGAAAGTAACTTTTCCAAGTGAGGGACGGATGTTTCCTGAACGCAGGCGATTTGGGCAAAGCCTCTACATTTGGCATAAGTTCCACCTGATGGATTTGGTGACAGGTGGGACCGGGAAGAAAGGCGAAAGCATACAGGGGTGAGCGGGGGAGGGAGGATGCAGTGAAATATGTACAGGTGATTGACTTGTGAAAGGAAGCGCCGGTGACGTTCCGGATCTAATGAGGGCCTGTCAGGGGAGTTAATTCAGTCTGAAAATCTGTGGGTCTGATCCCCGCGTAGGATGAGTGGCCTTCTAATTCTGCCTCGTTAAACGCGCAGAAGGTCCCAGGGTCCGGTCTCTCTGCATCATCTTTTTTTTTTTTTAAGGGTTTCGGGCAGAAAAGCTGGGAAAGATCTCTGCCAGAGAGACCTTGGACTCTCCCTGAGCTAGCTGGGACCCATGAACTGATTCAGTAAAAGCAGCACACCCCCCCTCAAAAAAACAAAAAAACAACAACAACAACAAAAAAAAAAAACAAACAAACCCGCAGCCGAATATGCCAGCTTGCTGTCTTAAGGCTCCCCCCGGTTTCCCTTGCCCCACCGCCCCCCTGGGGACCCAGTCCCGTGGATGCTAGCGGGCGACTCTGAACGTCTATCGCTTGTAGCTTGCTGCTTGTCGAGCGGGGTGGATGGATGGATGGATACAGGGATACAGGAGGAGAGGATGGAGATTTCCTGTGGAAGTGCACTCAAAAGCGCAGGATGGCAACAGCGGACCGTCTCTTAACCTAATTACTTTTAATCAGTGTCGGGCTTTATGCAAAGCAGTCAGCTCGTGAACTTTGCTAATGAGTTCGATTTTATGCCAGATTTATCCCTTATTACTATTTCAAAGGTCTGCAGAGTTTTTACGGAGAGGGATAGGGGGAATACATATTAAAAGAGAATACACTGGGGAAACAGATGGATAAATAGCTCTGTTTGTGCATATACTGTGTGCATCTCTCTCTATGTGTGTGTATACGGACAGACATTTCAGTTGTGCGTGTATAATACACACACACAGACAGAGAGAGGAAATATCTCCCTGCATCGCTAGCCTCAAGTTTAGCATTAAAATTATTCCCCCTATTGGCGGCTCCATTCTGCAAAAGCACTTGATGGTTTGGCGGGGTGTGCGTGCTGCCTGTACGGAGATTAGCACGTACAAATGGAAGGTTGAGGAGGGTCGCCTTTGGATTGCTTCCCAAATTCACAGGTAGGTGTCACACTTGTACCGAATTTCAAACATAGCGCTCATCTTTTGAAAGTTGGTCGAGTTTAAAGAGGGAGCGACAAGAAGCGCTTAAAAAAAAATATCTAGCACATCCACGGGAAACTTGAGTGGGGTGAAAGGAAGGCTCCGAAGAAAGATGGATTTCCGATTTGCTAAATCATTTGGAGCTCAGGAAACTTAACCACCTAGGGTCGCGATTTGATGTGAGGGTCTCACTCCTACACATACTGCCGGTTCTTTGGGGGACTCAGATTTATTTCCAGGTCTCAGGGTTATGGGCTTTTAAATAGAGGAGAAAGGAAAATTAAAAGTATTCCCCCCCCCCGCGCAATATCTCTTCCATTAATGGGAAAGGGGCATTGAATATTTATGAAAACACTGCCCTTAAAATATAAAAAAATTTTAAAAGAAAAGAAAACCCACAACTCAGAAGTGAAATAAGATAGCTTTCTTTTTCTATTTTTCACCTCTGCTTGGAAATTGATTGGCATCCCAGCCTCGAACCCACGATATCGAAGGGAAATTAAGTTGATTCTTACCCGCTTGCCTTGATTGTTTCCTTAACACAGGGAGCCTAAAAATATTTTCTCGGGAATAAACGCCATTGATTTGAACGAGATGGCAATGAATTTTCGTGGATTTTAGAAAGGCGACAACTTGTATTCGTTTGCTTAATCTTTCAACTCGGAGTTCACTTCCAGCATTTAAAAATTATTAAATATCTTCCTGCAAAAAGAGAGAGAGAATACCCCCCCATCACTTTGGATTTTCTACGGATGTCAGTTCCTAGCCTTTCGTCACTGCCTCGGAAAATAGGAAAAATTGTCTCCCTATATTTGTATAAATCTTTTGCGAGCTTTTCGGAACTTCGACTGGACCCGCATAATTAATTAGCTGCTAATTGGTTTAGCTACATACAGTTAAACGATTTGCGGGTGGGGGTAATCTTTTTCCTTTCACCCTCAAAGCGACCGAGATGTGATTTGATTTCCCCCAAGAAACCACGGGGTATATACAAATACTCTTTTAGCCTGGCCGATAAATCTAAATAAAGAAGTCAAAGCTGTTTAAACGTGTAAACAATCACATATTAGGGCCATAAGAATACTGTAAATAATGATTTCAAAGAAAGCACCGATTCAATACCCAGGTCAAATCGTTCATCTGAACTGTGATGCGGGGAGGGGGAGTGATGGCGGGGAGGGGGGGGAACTCTCCACAAATCAACCTGTTGCACTTACTTCCATCATTTAAGGGAAAAGAAAGTTGCGGATGATTCGTTGACCTTAGTTGAGTTCAGGGGAAACTGTTGTCCTATTAGAAATGGCCATCCGATCTTTCAATTCTGAAAGGCGCCTTTTAAATATAAATATAATGTTTAGCTTCCCGACATTCTAAAATAAAATAAAGAAGGCCGTGTTATACTTGGTATGGTTTTTTAAAAAAATAATTACGACCATTTTCAGCACGCACGTATATGAAAGCCTCGAGACTGTTGCTGATGTTATTTATAATTTTAATAACCACGATTCTTTCAGTCTTTGAATTTGGGGGGGGGACACCACACAAACTCAGAATATAAGGTTAGTAACTTAAACATAAATATTGTCAACCTTGGTTCCTTCTATATAATAATGATCATATTGAATGGCGCGCCAACAGTCTCCATAAGGTTTTCTTTTGATGTATTAAATTCCTAAGGGAATTAATCAATTTCCTTTAAGATACAACTAACCGGCCTGCTGTCCTTCTTGATTCTAGTTAAGGCTGAACTAGGATTATGAATAGATAATAAATCCAATAAAAATTAAGTGTACTCTCCTCTCCAGGTGAAATTTTAAATACATGTGTAACTAACATGCATTTGTCTGGGATACCCTTAGCAAAACATGTCTTCGGGTTGTTGTTGTTTTTATAGCAGCAAAAATAATGTTATGGTAATTAGCGTTTACAATGACATCCGAAACAAATTTACATTTTTATTTTAAACGGGGTGATTTTTGTTTTTATGTCTAAAGATCTAAAAACATCTGGAGCCTAGAGTTGTGTCCAATGTTTGTTCTACTCAGAGTAGACGCACTGAAATTCATGGACAAGAGAAACTTAAGTCCATTAATATGAACGTGTCTCCTCTAAGTAAAACTTGGCTGGGTGCTATTTCCCACCAACTGTATTTTCGGGAGGAAGTTACATACAAAACAGTCATTTCATCCCAAATAGTGTTTATGTATGCTGGGGTTTTTTTGGGGGGGGCGGGGAGGAGGCAAAACAATTTTCCTGAGCATCCAAAATGGGACACCACGTGAATCTGGTAGGAGGCTGATGTGCCGTGGTGCTAAATAGACCCCCCCCCCCCAAACACACACCAATACTTGAAAAAAAGATCTATGCGTTCCAGTGGAATTTCCTTCGTATTAGAAGTAATCAGGCGTATTAGATATCGAAAGGAAAGTCATTCCCATTGATTTCAGTTAAATTTACTTCGGAATCGCAACGTGCAAAGTACCTGGAGTCAAACCAGTTTCGATCCACTTGCGTTAGTGAAAGGAACCGCTTTTCGTCGTCTAAATATAACAAGTGGTCTCTGCATGGCTTTAGAAGCAAAACATAAGGCGGTTCATAATGGGTAGGTGTGCGCTAGCCAACTCACCCCCTGTGAAGTTTATGGATGTGGGGTGGTGGGAGAACAAGGCTTGTCAGTTTCAGTCCAGGGTTCCAGCTTTCTGAGACGTTTCGAACGTTCGGTGGGGAAGAGAGAGAGAACTCGTGTAAAGGTGTAACGTGTGGATCTCTGACTAATTTATTAAACCTGCAGCGAATGTGAATCCATCCTGGGTTGGGGGGGGGGCAGCCGGGCAGCTATCTTCCTCATTCACACAAAGGTAGAAAACAGCTGGACTTGAAAACAAAGTTTGGGGTAATAGAAGTATTCTCGTAAATGGGGGGGGGGGTCCGAATTAATGGCTGGGACTTGGGATCCAGTATTTTGAAAGCGGGGTGGTACTGGATGTGTGTGGTGTGGGGATAGAAAAGGTACTGGCGAAGGAGACAAGCGGCGTCGAAATCCGTGAATTTAGATAAGGCAACAGGCTGGGGGCGCCCAAATGCGTCAAGGCCACAAAGTAGACTGACTTCCAGGTCATAACATTTCTGAAGCCCTCGGTGTGGCGTTAAGCTACGTTCCCCATCCGAAGGGAATCGTGCAGAGGACCATGAGGCTTTCAAGCAAACCTGCTTCGGATTAAGTAAGCATGCAAACGCGTTCCTGGAAAAAAAGCCTTCACTGCTTTCGGAGTCCCTTCGCGTAGGATCACAATCCTGATGCCCGCTTAAGAGTGTGAGACTTCTTCCTCTGCAAGCACACATGCCATGGATAGCGTTTGAAATGCTCTGAGTTGACGCTCGTTTGGAGATCGAGGTTTCCTCAGGGCTGTGCATGTTGCAGGTTTAGATAGGGTCTGCGAGGACTGATTGGCCTCGTGTTCCAGCCAGATCTCTGTTCTGCAAATCGAAAACCGCGACGCGCAGATCAAACCGCAGCGAGGTGAGGTCAACCTTCCCCTCCGTCCACGCACACAAACGCCTGCAAACCGTTTGCCAGCGCCCCGGAATGGTCTGGGGGAAAGTAGTTTCTCTGATTTTTATTTTTTTAAAATGAGAACATAATGAAGCAGTAATTTCAAACCCGGAATCTTTCTGTCTCTGATCCCTCTCCAAATATTGCTTCATT
Source organism: Podarcis muralis (assembly GCF_964188315.1). NCBI lineage: Eukaryota > Metazoa > Chordata > Lepidosauria > Squamata > Lacertidae > Podarcis > Podarcis muralis. The sequence goes on along the minus strand of NC_135661.1, from coordinate 38,838,006 downwards.
CCTCCACGCTGCAGACTTATAACTTTTAGATCTCACTTTCAGGGGGTGGGGAGAAGACAAGGCAACCCCGCTTCCCTGGCCTTAACCTCCTAAAAACAGAAAAAGAAAATCCCTCTTAGGTTACGGTTGGAGTAAACAGCACTTCAGAGAGCAGTCATCAGAGGCTGTTACAAACTCGGTGGTAATTAACTAATGATCGGCTCGTTTGGGTTTCAGACGCATGCCGATTAAAAGCCGATTATTCACCCCTCCTTTCGCTTTCAGGGGCGCAGCTTTACCTGCAAATCAAAGTGATGGGAGCCGGGAAGTCGTCCTGAGGTACAAGTCCCAGAAAGTTCGCACTCCACTTTTGCCTGAGTTTGGAAGCGCTTGCTAGCAAGTGGGTTGCATATAAATCGAAGTCAAAGGCACTCCGTTTACAAGTCGGGTTTCCTGTTTGGAGCGCAGGGCTTCCAGGGACCTGTAAACTGAGTGCAGGCGTTTTGTCTAGCGCGAAGGTCCGGTTGATCCTCAAACCGGTTGATCTGCGAAGAGCAGTCACTGAAAGGAGCTAAACAGGCGCAGGTGGATTCTCTAGGCAGGTCGGCGTCGCCCCACCGCGTTAAGTGGGGTTTTCTCCCGAGTAAGAGCCCAAAGGATCTGTCTCAGCTGGAAAAACAACAACACGGGAAAACAATCGTTTCGAAATGTGAACATCTCTTAGGGCGGCTGAAATACCGAAATCACCTCCTTGGGGGTAACAAAGATCCATTAGGGCGTTCAGCTGCAGCCTATGCATGTTTACTCGGATATAAGTTTTGTTCGGTGGGTCTCACACTTCTGCTGAGAGGGTGGCCGCTTCACGTAATAGTTGCGGGGGAGACACGTGGGTTTGGGAGTACAATCCTCTAAATGTTTACACGGGAGTAAATCCCATTCTCTTCGACAGAGCTTATTCCTTAGTCTGCGTGTTTAGGATTGTAGTGAACGTCCAGCTGTAAGCTTAATAGGCGAAGTGTGCGTGTGTGGAGGAAAGTCCCATAAAAAGCATGGAAATGACTAGATTCAATTCAAGTTGAGAGAGGGAGAGAAATCACCAGTGTTGCAAAAACCATTTTCCTTTTCACCTCTACTCGCTTGGGATTCCGGTCAAAAGACTCCTGGCTGCTATTTGACTGAGGCCTTCAAAACAGGGGTTGATCATTTCCAAAGAGAGAGCGATGAAACTCACCATCAAAAGCCTGTTTCCAAACCCCCTCTCCATCCCAGATGCGGGCTCCCCCCCCCCAGCAGAAGGAAAGAACCCTTTGCACATGCTCAGAGACATCATGCCTCCCAGGACCGAGTCAGTACTGAAAGGAAGGTTCCCACCAGAACTTGATTTCAATGTCTGCATAAACTTCCACAAAGATGAGCTTGGAAGGAGGGGTGGTAGACCCATGTGCCCCTTCCTCATATCCTCCCTCCTCCAATTCCCATCAGCCTCAGCCAACCGGTCCAAAGGTCAGAGATTACCGGCACTGTAGTCTAACACTATCTAGAGGGTCATACTCCCAGCAAACCAGTTTAACCGAAATATTTCTACGTGTGTCTGACCCCGTGTATGTTTGCATGGGCGGCAATAGCAGATTAACGAGTGCTTCCTTCCTGAATGGGTGAAGCGGGAGGCGTATTCGGAACCGGTTTCCAAACTGTTAAAAATAAAACATAAAACAGCTATTTCAAGGAAACGCGCAGAAGGCAGAGGAGCACACTACCATATGAACGCAACTGCTCTGGTTTAGGTGACCCTCTCTGGGACTCCTGAGGGGCTCGTTTAAAGAGGTGCTGCCCAAGAAGAACAGATTTACTCTATAAAGACTAACCTAACTCTCCGGATTCAAAAGGAGTGGAGGCTTAATTGGTGATGAAAAGGTAAAAATAGGAAAGTGGTTCTCTCCCCCACCTGCCGCGCCCCATCTTTTAACGGGAGGAAGAAACTTCCCCACCAAGAATAGGGCTCTATTGTCTGACATTTCCTCGGAGTTTATGATCATTTAAACCACCTGCAACGAACAGATCCGTAACAAGGAAAACTAATCCAAAGGGATTTTTAAACTCCTCTTGATGTCAGATTCAGTTTGCGCTTTGCAAAACGCCCTTAACAATGCAATCCTATGCGTGTCTGCTGAGATATAAGTCCCACCAAGTTCAAATGGACCCGTGCCTAGGGAAGTGTGCCCGGGATTGCAGTCCAGACCTTCAGTCCTTTGTGTACTTTACCTTGGAGTAAACCCCATTGGACTCAGTGGGATATATTTCCGAGTAAAATGTAGATAGGATTGGGCAGTACAAACTGATTTTTTTTAGGGCCCTCGAATACTTATTATTATATATATAAAAATAAGTAAATAACGCGATTGTTACTATTTTTTAAAGGCTGCGATCCTGTGTACACTTATTCAGGAAGATACCTCCCTTAAAGCGGTAGGAAAACCTGGACAGGACAGAGTTGCGTAAAGATGCAATTCTAGGGAGTATTCATTATTTAATAATAATAATTAATAAAAGAATCCCGCAGAGTCCGTCTCCCTCCCACTCCGCATTTTATCTTCACTACAGCCATGCAAGGTAAGTTAGAGAAGGAGACTCGAAGCAGGGTCAGGTGAGCTTCACAGGTATGAGCCGAGAATTGACCTAAGTCCCCTTCCACACACCAAACTTTCTTTGTCCACTTCGCCACACCCTAGTTAGGCACAAGTCCAATTGCTCTCAGTAAGACTTTTTTACGAGTAAACAGCCACAGGAACCATCTTCACAGATCTGCGGTGACAGAGAGCTCTCTCCTCCAAGCCCTTACGCTTTCAAACCTTGCCTAAACCCCTTGATTTGCTTCGAATGGTCTGCGAATATGGGGAATTGGATGTTCTGACTGAAGTGGTATTATAAAAGTGGTATTATTTGGGGAAGGGGAAAGGGAGCTTGGGCATACAGACATGCGCACACGTGTCAGTGGATGAGGGTCCCCCTTTACCCCTTAAATCTTCTCCACTCAGATGCTGACTCCGGCTTGAGTTCCGAAAGGTTAACATCCGAGTTCCCACGCACACCCGGTTCCAGAGCTGGACTCGGATTTAAAATGATCACCAGAGAGCGTTCCCCGCTTTTAGTGATTGCGTATTACTGTCATTCTGGAGGCTTCCCCGATGTTTTATTGTGACTACATTGATTCGAATTCTACTTCGCTTTACCGTGGAGTGTGTGTGATGACGAATCTGGGATCTAGTTTTCCTTTGCGTGCAGTCCCTGAAACGCTATGGTGAAAACGAAGGGTCATTCGGGTTCGGAGGATTCGGATTGAAACCGATTTCACGCCAGTTTCTAAGCACACTTTCCCAATGAGGATAAAGGATGCTGCTGGCTTCGAAGATCATCCGCTCTCTGGCTCCAGTGGCCTGAGGGCCGGTGGGAATATATTTTCCACTCTTGTTTAAAGGCAGTATGAATAAAAGATGGTTCCGTAGCCTTCAAATTGTTTTATTCACACGCTGCTTTCAGGGTTGAGGGGAAAACAGGGAGAGTTTGTCATGCTCTTGCAAGAAAGGGGGAAAGAGGAGAGAAATCCCTGCTCCAATAAAGAAAGTATATATTAGCTTTTGTGCAACCAGCTCCCAAAACAGCTGTTTCCCCAATGCCCAAAGATATCCACAAAGACTGAGTTGGGGGGGGGGGAGGATGGAGGGAGATATTCTAGAGGGCTTGGGTAACTAAACTCAAATCGGTTTCGTTTGCATTTAAATCACACGGATTGCAACGGGATTGCTTCTGAGTGAAGCTCAGGAGACTTTCTGATTCCCTCCCACGGACACCGGTTTTAATCCAGCAAGGAGCCAGGCACCATACAGGAGTTAGTGGATATTTACTTCGGTTTAGCTCCCCTGAAGTTCGATTAGACTAATCCGAACTGGTTTTGGAGGAAGACGGCTGCGGCAGGGAAAAAACTGGGCATCTCCAAAGCAAAAAAACCCCAAGAGATTTCTCGCTAATAAACTGCAAGGCTTAAGCGACAAAGGCAAAGTGGAATCTTTACACCTAAGTTGGGCTGTGGTGACCTTGGTCTTGTCTGTTTCTTCCAAACAGGCAACAGGAGTGAGAGTTTGTGGACTTAGCTCTGGGAGCGACATCCTGTGGCCTTGGCCAATGTGTTGTGCTCTAACATTTATAATCTTCATGAGTGGCCTACCTCACAGGGCTGTTGTGAGGACAAGCACAATAAAGACAGCAAAGTCCTTTGCGAGGTGAACATCTTTTGAGAGTGGCAGATGCCTAGCAAATAAAGTAGGCCTATAGGCTCCAAGTGAGCTGCGGTGTAACTACTGTTCCGTTAGTAGAAACCGCATCAAGGATTGGATAGTCTATGCAGGAGTGAAGAAGGGCTGCCACAAATACAGATTCATGTATCTTCTCCATCCTGCAATGGTGGTCTACATTTAGCAGAGTAGAAAACTTTGGTCTCTTGCGGTCATGAGGACTAGAAACGCTGGTTTGGGGCGCAGGGAGCAGGAAGGCAGGAATAAAACGCAACGCAGCACTGCATGGATTTTATGGAAAGCCAGGATGCCCATTGGGCAGGGAAATTATTTCAACTGTTTGGTTCTAATGGCGTTTATTGATTTCTCCCAATTTAAAGAAACCAGTGCGCACTCGCTTCTTGCGCAGCAGCAGACAGACGTCCGTCCTGCTAGTTCCGGTCCTGTGCTGTTGGTAGCTTTTTTGGTAGCCAAAAAGGTAACGGGACCCCTGACCGTTAGGTCCAGTCGCAGACCGCTCTGGGGTTGTGGCGCTCATCTCGCTTTTCTGGCCGAGGGAGCGGTGTACAGCTTCCAGGTCATGTGGCTAGCATGATAAGCCACTTCTGGCGAACCAGAGCAGTGCACAGAAATGCCTTTTACCTTCCCGCCGGACTGGTACCTAATTATCTACTTGCACTGGTGTGCTTTCGAACTGCTAGGTGGGCAGGAGCAGGGACCAAACAACTGGAGCTCACCCCTTCACAGGGATTCGAACTGCTGACCTTCTGATGGGCAAGCCCTTGCCACCAATCATCTCTTGCCTTCTTTGGCACCTCTTATGCTCAAACACTCCTCCGACTTGGTCCTCTCCTGGGGGAAAAAGGAAGAAGCGGGGAGGTGGAATACCACATGTACTAAGGATATATAATACTCATATAATAAATTAAACTAATCAAGTTTACGGGGAAACTTCTCTCTTCCAGCCTCCAAAAAGGAGGACGATTTTTGTTCACTTATTATTAATAATAATCATCATCTTGATCACAAGAAAGCAGCGAACTTGAATAAAGTCACACGCCTCCCGCCCAGGAATCAACAATGCCAGCCTGGAACCCTTTTTGTATCCTAGATCCGATGTGTGTTTACTCAGAACTAACCTAAGGATTGTAAACTAACACTTTGGAGTTTACTACTCCTACCAGGTAAGTGGGTATAGGCTTGAACAACCCTTTCAGTGGGAGCCAGCAGAGATCTGAGAGAAGGGGGGCGGTGGGGAACGTGCCAGGTAATCTTATGCAGGTTTATTCAGAAGTAAATCCGTCTGGGTTCAACGGGCTTGCTCCCAAGGAGGGTGCCAGTCCAACCTCGACTCCAGTTGGAACAGTTTTCAGATCCATTACTTGGCCTGAGAGATCCTAAAGGATGAACCGATAGATGATAGATAGATGATAGATAGATAGATAGATAGATAGATGATAGATAGATAGATAGATAGATAGATAGATAGATAGATATAGATAGATGATAGATAGATAGATAGATGATAGATAGATAGACCTGGCTCAGAGAGAATTAAGGAGAGCATTAGCTGCTTGGAGTTGAGCGGACCCCGAAATCTGTTTCATCCGCTGAACCGGCCTCGGCTCATTGATTGGAAGTTAAAAGCGTCCGCTTTGAACCCGATCCACAGACAACTCGGCTAATCCAAGGCCCAGGTATTTGGACTCAAACTGGATTCCCCACTCACCAGTTCCCAGAGAATCCCGGGAACATTGTAGTTAGAGAGTAGATAGGCGACTCTTAGCAGACCACAGTTCCCAAGATTCTTTGTGGGGACAGCATGTCTCTTAAAGTGGTATATAATTATTCTTTGAGTGTATGGTGTGGATGTGACATACTAATACAAAACGTCTTCTAGACCAGGCTTCCTCAATCTTAGCCCTTCAGATGTTTTGAGACTACAGTTCCCAGCATCCCTGACCACTGGTCCTGCTAGCTAGGGATCTTGGGAGTTGCAGGCCAAAAACATCTGGAGGGCCGAGGTTGAGGAAGCATGTTCTAGATGATTGAAAGAGATATTAAATATCCAATTGCGTCAAAAGAGGGAAATGATTTTAAGAACTTGCGGTAAGACAGCCATGGGCGTAGCCAGGATTTTTTTTTGGGGGGGGGGCAGAACCTCAGTTTGCTATGTATTTTTATTGATTTGGGGGGGCAGCTGTCTCTCCCTGCCCCTCGTGGCTACACCCATGAAGACAGCCACCCAGAAACGCCCCCCCTCAACAGGCAACCCAAAGTCTTGAGTCGATGCATATGAAATAATCGCTCAGGCGATTTTAGCTGGACAAATGAACCGCACCTATTTTTAAAGGCGTTTTCTTTCTTCAAATCCCCGTGTTTGGCAAAAGGATCCGTTTCCCCATTGCATGACTCTGGGTGGAAGGACTGTCCTAAATGCCTCTCTTGTTAGTGGTGGTCATTCCAGGTGAACATATCCGGAATAAAATGCTCTGGTCTTTATCAGTGCGGGAACCATTTAGGCTTATTTCGTGGTTAACTAATTTGGATTATCCTTGCAATCAGCGAGTTTAACCCGCGTTAAGATATCTGTAGCGTGAACGCGCGTTAAATACTCTTGCTTCTAGACTGAGCTGAGGTAGGTTCGGATTCACTGAAAGGGGTTCTGACACTGTCTTTATTTGCACTGAAGTCAAACGTTCCTGGGGGTGGGGAAAGGAGAAATTAAATAATCTGGGGCGCAGCTTTCCATCCTCGGAAGTCACTGGGCAACTAAAGTGAGTCCTCTGCCCCCCCCCCAAGTCCCCCTTGGGTTAACGAGGTAGAGTTTCTATTCCACCCGGAGCCTTCTAGGCTGTGAGACGCTTCAAAAACTCGGGAAAGTCCTCTTCTCGCTTGAGACGGGGGCTGCAAACTGAAATCGCTGGGGAGGGAGCAAAGTTTTGTTTGCTTTTAAAGAAATTAACAAAACAAGTGGGCGTTGTTGTTAATTGTGGTTTTTGTTGCACAGGCTGCAGCCAGACATTCTTTTGCTTCGAATTAACTAACCGCGAGAGAAACTCCCCCACCCCCCGCGCAGCCTTACTCTCGCCCGTCAAAACCTGGGGTCCCTAGAGCCGAATCGAATTCGGCTCACGACGTGTAAAGCGATAGCCATGACCTCCCCTAACCAACCACTTCTCTCCCCCTCCTCCCCGCTCCTTTTTTTGACGTGACCTGCTTAGAGTATTAGGCCATCTGGACTTGGCAAGGCGCTAGACCGTCTCACACACAGACCCCTCCGCCTCCCCCCCAAAAAACCCCCCAAACCAGCTGCTTTTCCAAACGACCAATACGTTAATTCTTGACAGCACTGGCAATCCCCCCACCGCCACTTTCTAGTTCCTCATCACGATCATTTTGAAAAGGGAGAGGGAGCGTCCCTCCCTCCCCGAACCTTGCAAACAAGTGGCAATTTTGAATTAGTGTGAGCATTAGAGACAATCTGGAAACACCCTCCCCCTCTTCGCTCGTGGGGAGGGGAAGAGGCCGGTCCGTCCTATCTAGGGACATATATCTCCCCCCAGTTAAAAAAAAGAGAGAGAGAGAGGGGGGGGAGTGAAGTGGATCATTGCAGCCACAGAGGAGAATATGAGAGTCTGGGTTTTTATTGAATCATCAAATCCCCACGAACGGAGCTCTTAATTAATTTTGGGTGCGAGCAATGCAGCCCAGCTGTTTCCTTTGGAGTGGAGTTGTTCGGAGACAGACCCGCAGGAAGAAGGGAAAGTCTGCGGGCAGGCTGCTGCTTCCCCCTCCTCCATTCTCTCTCCCCCCCCCCCCCCGCTCCCCAGCGCCACGAAAGCGTATCCTAGCGTTCGGCCCTCTCCTCACGACCAAAAAAAGAAAAAGCCACTTGTAACTGACAGATGGCTGATTGTAGACTCGCATTCCTGCAGCCTCCTTACCTCTACAAGATGCGGGGAGGGGGAGATTGGTGAAAACCAAAGAACGATAGGTTTGGAAAGAAAGAAAGAAAGAAAGAAAGAAAGCTCGTAGCAGTGTAGGGAGACTTCGTATGTTAACCACACATACATTTTCACACAGAGACATATATATGATTAATATGATTTATTTTAACATGCCTCCCCCCGCGCGTCTCTCTCTCTCTCTCTCTCTCTCTCTCTCTCTCTCTCTCTCTGTGTGTGTGTGTGTGTGTGTGCGCGCGCGCGCGCGCATATATGGGATGTTAAAATCACATTAACCAGATAGAATTTCCACTCCTCCCCTGCCCTCAATAATTCTGGGCACCGTGCATATCAAGTAAGTGAAGTGCTATCACAGGTTGATAAAACACAGGTATTTCAGTTGCAGAGTGGTACTTAAGCCTCTCCCCACGCCTCTCGGGAAAATGAATGAGATTGAACTGGATCGGGTCCCTGACAAGAAGGAGAGTCTAAAGGGAAAGAAACGGACTTTTAGTGCGTATCTGCTCTTAAGAGAAAGCCGCGGCCTTACTCAGAGAGAAAGAAGGGGAGCTGGCCGGGAAAGAGCTGGGTTGTCATTTTTAAAACAATCATCTATAAGGGTCGTAGATTACCAAGAATTGGCATTGAGCTCTTAAGGCTGCAATCTTAAACGCACTCCTTTGCGGGAACCTACAGCAAAAGAGTTCAAAATCTAGAGTTGTGGAACAACTTTCTTGCTAAGCTAAGGCATGGACACAAAATAAGTCGCAAGTTTCCACCTATCTGCAGGAGGTTACTCTTTTGAGACATTTTGTGTAACATCTTGCCTAGCGAAGATATTTGGAGAACGCGGAAGCTTGCCACAATTTTGTGACTTTTTTATTGGTCTTAATAAGGTTTTGGCCAACCGTGGATTTGGGAGATTTATTTTGCTAGCTATCTATACGGTATCTTTGAGTTCTATAGGCTTGCTCTAGCAGGCGCTCTGGGTTGGTGGACATAGCTGAAAGAGAGCTGTATAGCCCTATCCACAAAGCAGTTGTAGCGATTTACTGAGCCTAAGGGTGCATTTTGATGAGAAAAATAATATTTAGGACACGATCCAGCCAAAGTTTGTAAAGCAGTTTTAAGCGCATGCTGATTTAAATGTTTTCCTTCTGCAATCAGCGCAGGGAGAACTTTCCTTTAGCTCTCTCTCTCTATTTAGAGCGACTTGCAAATGAATCCTGTATAGGTCTCGGGAGTAAATGCCGCTGTATTCAATGGGCCTCCCTCACAAGTAGATGTGTGTTATGTATATAGAGGATTGTAGCTATGGGTGCTTCAAAACATTCTGCATAGGTGTTCTCCCCAGCCCTTGCGACAACCCTGCTAGAAAGGCCAATCACTGTAAAGCAGAGGCGAGACTGAGAAAATTATAAACTTGCCTAGATGGCACTTCTGTTTTCCAATATAAGCCTGATGTGTCTCTGGCAATATACTGATAGCTAAAAGAGAAAAGGATCCCTAGAAAGGCGATAGCCACCAGGATGCCAAATTAGGGCTCCTTCTCCTTCTGTCGAGCAGCTCCTCTCCCTGGTAACATATCAGTGCACGGGATGCTTCGCGACAAATAAGCAGCAGGTCCCTGTCCGCACGGAGCTTACAGTCTATAAGCAGCTGTCGTGAAAAGTGCAGCGAGGGCAGTTTGAGAAATCCAAGTTTGGTTCATTGGGAAGTGAGCCGAAGCCATTCCTCTGGAAACCAGAGGCCACGTTTCCCTATTAAATAAGACCCTCTTGGAGAACAAACTTAAGACTGAGATCCTGTGCAAACTTTCCTGGAATTAAGTCCCGTTAAACACACTGGGGCGTACGTCTGAGTAAATAAGGCTAGGGTCCCTCCCCCCCCCCCATAGTTCAGATCACAGGGTTGCACTCCTAAGACAAACTTACCCACGTGTCCAAGGGCACGGCATCAAAAATGCCCCTTCCTCTCTTTTGACAGCGCCACAGATAGCGAGCGGAGTAAAATAGGTGGTCAGTTATAGCCTTTCCTTAAATAACTCCAGTAGCTAAGCTTTTAAATAAACCAAGAAACCCACATGCCCCTCAGGGCAAACTCTTGGGACAGAAGAATCGGCATATGATTCCTGCAGCTGTTGGGCAACTGGAGGTGGGGCAGAGAGGTTTGAGGGGGGAGACACACACCGCACCGTGGTGATACAATCTTCACCTCCAGCCAGATACCGTCTATTAATAAGTTTTGCAGTTGACAGTCTAACACAGGGTTCTGAAAGAGGCGACACACGGTTCTCCCTCCACCCCAACTCTGTGATTTAAAAGTATTTACAATCGACAAGGTTTCCTTTAAGACTCCTTTAAAATAACAAGCAGCATTTGACTCATCCTTGTGCTTTCGAGCGCCCCAAGATTGTCTCTTTGTTGTTCATGCAGAGAAGCAGCAGGAACGCGCGCCTTGAGGGCAGATCCTCCCCATGCTTCTCTGCAACCAGGGACACTGAACACCCCGACCCCAGGCCCTGCAGAGCTACCACAGAAATACCCACCCACTCCGCCCGCTAAAGCTGATTGAAAAGAGGAGAGAGCAGAACAAGGCATCGTGAAGTGAAACGGCGGAGAGCCCACTTTCTCAATGGTCATTTTTTTTTTTTTTTTTTTCCAATTTATTTCTTTTCCCTGAATGCATTCCCTTGCCTTGGCACAGAACTGGCAAATTGGACAAGCTAACTAATTCAAGATCAGACAAACAATGTTGGTGATTTCCCCCCGTGTGTGTGTGTCTAAGAAGTCAAGAGCTAGACCTAAGCAGAGGATCCCGAATTTACTTCAATTTCTGAGAGGTTTACCTTCAATGTAAAGTCTACATTGTGGCAATAAGGAGGGCTGTACACTTTGATTAAATACTTTTAAGATCCTCTGTTATTTTGGCTTTTAAAAACAATTTAATTCGACGAATTAACTCATTCCATGTCTAACATGTCCAACATTGCATCACTGCAACACAATTATCATTGAAGCATGCGCGTAGCCAAGGGGGTGGGGTGGGGCAGGGGGCCGCTGCCCCCCCCATACCAGGTAAATCAATAAAAATGCTTAACCTACTGAGGATCTGCCCCCCTAACAGAGAGCCTTTCCCCCTAACATGAAGCCTGCCCCCCACAACATAAATCCTGGCCACGCCCATGCCCTGAGGATTGGTGAAAAGTCCTCTCCCCCAGCATAAACCCACAGTTTAGACAACCAGACGCCTCTGTCTGATTTAAAAGCCCCTGTTAAAAATCCAAGTACTGCCATTTCCCCTGGTTTATATAGGACGGATTGTGAAAGCACCCCCCCCTCACAGTGACATCACACCTCCCTACGAATGTTAATTCGGAAGTAGGTCTCACCTAGCTCAATAGGACGGGCTCCCGGGTGCCACTCACGCACGCCATATCAACAGAAAACATACAGTATTCTATATGATTAAATCACTTTATCGTAAGCCACCCCAGGAACTTGTTTAATAGTGAAGGGCGTCGTACGCATCCCTAAAATAAAATCACAAAAGCGAGGATGTCATAATATCCTCTCGGTTTCTGTGAAGACAAGCCCCACCCAACTAGAAACCGCAGGCTTCTTACATACACCCAGGCACCAGCTCCGACGACATCAGTCGACCTCGCTTCAAAGCAAGTGCATTCTGAGGAGGTTAAGTATCAGTCTCGGCGCTCCTGGCAGCCCTCCATAAATACTGAGGAAGGGGAAATGGGTGGAAGAATATGGTGGCTTCCTGATTGTACACCTGTTGCTTATTTCAGATGCTGCTTTTTATTATGATAAAAAACCACACTTTTATTTATTTATATCAAAACTACAATATTTCAGTTCCAGCTCTAATATTAGGCAGAGCGAGGCATCTGCCTCCGGCAGCTGATATTGAGTGTCATGAAAGGGCAAGCAGTTAGTTAATTATTTAATTTATTATTGTTGTTTCATTAAAAATATCATTTTTTTAAAAACTCCCAAGGAAACGTCGAAAGCCCTGTATGGTTTTCTGCAGGCCTGATTTAAGTTAGTATTGCTTCATTTTCATTGCCAATGAAACGTAGGATCCCCATTCCACCCCTCGCTAGTATAAAGCAAGATGAATTGTATATAAGCTACGCTCACGGAAATGAATGGACCTAAGTTGGTCGAGACCATTATTTTCAATGGGTATGCGCTGAGTATAATTTTGTTGGATATAAAATGCTCAGTACCTTGGTGCGTGGTGCATGTGTGCGTGTGCGCGCGCGCACGCACGCATGCTTGGAGAGGGGTCATTTGTTGTTCGCGTCAGCCCGGCCCTGAATCCAATACCCACTTTCGTGAAAGTAAGCCTCTCTCAACTCCGTGGAACTTGAAGCCGAGTCTGAAGTGCCTGTCCGCCCTAGCTATGCGGGTTTATCACGCCAACTATTACAGTATTTAAGAATAGGATCGCGCTGCTGCGCTCTTCTTCTTTACTGCTGAGATCCAGCCTGAATCCACGGAAGAAAAAGGGATATACACCCGGCAGATCGTTTCACGCATAGTTCTAACGCCTCCCCCCAACCCCGCCACCCACATGCCACTCAATATACTCAAACCCAAACTTTATTCAATGTGGGTTGAATAAAGGCCCACAGTTGTCGTTCCTGTGTGCTCACCTACATTATGGAATGTGGCGACTTTCTGGTTCTGGGATGATGGTTGAAACCTCTTTTTACAGTCTATGGGGCCGCAATGGTTCCGAGCAAGGGATCTGAAGAACCTGAACAATTATTAAACTCAAGTTAAGGAAGGGGGAGCCGAGCAGTGCCCTCCACGAACACCCCAAAAGAACGATGCATGTATTTTTCTGCTGTTTGCAAAGCTGTTCTTGAACTGTGACTAACCCCGATGCAGCCCTCCTCTAATAAAAGTGGTACTTGTAACAGAAACGCCTCCCCATTCCAGCCATCCACTTACTCAACTGTTATAATTAGTTTCGTGTTCCAGCTTGTATTCAGAAGCTGGGATCCGGGACTCAGACGTGGGCTGCTAAGGAAGGCATTCTCGGCTGTTGATTTATTCGCTTGCAAAGAGTTTTGATATTTCGTGCCCCATAACACCTCCCCCCCCCCCAAAGAGCGCGCGCGCGCGCGCACACACACACACACACACACACGGCAAACCAAAAACTTTTTTGGGTAGCTCTTTTGTCCCCCAACCGCCCTGACTTTCTTGGTGGATCCACCGAGTAAATGAGAAGCAGAACCAAGCAGGGTTATTGGAAGTTATGGGGCTATTCCCCCCCCCCTCTTTTTGGCAAGGGACATTTGTTTGTACAAACACCCTAGCGCCGCCGCCGCCGCCTTTCCCCCTCTTCGCTCTTGTCTTGATGGATACAAATTTAAATGTGCACTTATTTAATTGGATCAGGTCCCGTGATAAAATAGATAAACGGCTCCCCGTTTGCCAAGTTATTTCCAGAAGCACGCAGTCATGCGAGGAAGGAAAATTAACCGAGAGAAGAGGAGGCGCACCGTACTTAAGTTACACCTCGGGTCTAGACTGCTGCAGAGAAAGCAGTCCTCTAGCCTATTTTAATCTCTCTCCCTCGTCCCTGTTTATTAGAACGAGCGGATTTCAGAGATAGAGAACCGGGGAACCCCATTTCTAAGGCTGCCATCCTAAACAGAGTAAGGGAGTCCGTCTGGCTGAGCACAGCGGGCCTTTCTTCCCAGTAAACCTGCACTTTCTCTCCCCGAACGTTCCACTTCGACGTTCTGCCGAGCGTTCCATCCGATCCAAATACTTGGGTTAATCTTCCTTGAATGCCTCATTGGAGGCGGGGGGGGGGGGGGGGAGAAATCGCAGAAGCTCTTGAAGCATGCATTGGCTAGCTCCCTACGTAAATACATTTTCTCATAAATCCCCTTTGACATCAGCCGGTGGGACTGTCTAGGAAGCGAAAATGAGCACACTGCAGCTTTATTTCGTAGAGAATCCAAGCTCTGGGCACTTAATGTATACCTTTCTAGAGGTTTCCACCCCCCTAAAACAGGTAATTAATACTCTCTCTCTCTTCTCTCCCCCTTCCCAGTTCTCTCCCTTTCCGTCTTTTTGCCTTGTTCCTTTCTGTGTTGTACATACTTATGCAGGAAAAGCTAACAGATGGTTATTGATACAAACATGGTTTCTGTTGCTAAAGGCCTCTCCAAAACAAATTTTGCCGGCTGAATGCCAATGTATGCATGTTGGCTGGTGACAGCTGATTAGTACAGTGATTTACGGCCAAGTTTCTTCTATTCCACCCCCCCCCACCCCCCAAAAAGGGATGATACTGTCAAAGGCAGCAATTTAGGGGAAAAAAGATAAGACAGCACACCCCAGAGGCTTTCTGTAAAACCACCCAACAAATCTAAACCTACACTACAAATACCTGAAACACTGGAGCAATCAATTGGTCACAGATTAAATACAGTCTCTATTACGACTTTCCCTGGCAATCCGTTACTTCTGACAATAGCAGCCTCTAGATTTATGTAACTGCCCCTCACCTGTCCACCCGGCTAACAGTGTGTATATTTCAAAGTGCTGCGGCAAAGAGAGATTGGTTGCATTGCCATCCCTTCCTCCTTTGCTGCGGAGCCCCTGGAATGAGATGAAGGCTGCAATTCAGAAAGCACAGATCACTGATGAGTAGTTCCCAGTGATTTCAAGTGGGCGGGGGGGGGGGGCGAGGAAGGCAGGGAAGTGGCACAAGCCTAAGTGTGTAGGCCTAGCAAAGAGCCAGAGTGGAAGGGCAGAACATCAGCAGTGCCATCCTGGGACAGAGCACTGGCCTATGGATTCCTGGCATTCACCAGCTGGTAGAGACAAAGTGCTTTTTTCACAGACAGAGCATCTTTTTAAAGAGGACATAGGAAAAGCTCATCCTTCTGTATTTCTGGTTACATGTGACCCATCCCTCCCAACAGTCATTATGCGGCATGTAAAATTAATTGCAATGAACGTTCTTAAAAGACACTGCTTTGGGGCAATTTAATACTAGGCTAATACAGATCAACCTTATGCAACCTAGAAACAAACTGTGGTTAGGTACACACTGGCAGCTTGAAATGTTGTGAGGTGTCTCTCTCTCTCCCCCCCCCCCGCCCACCCATTTTCAAGTCACATTTTTACATGGCTGATCTCCCATCCCTGCAACATTCCCTCCAAACTCTTCAATGCAGCTCTCATCTGCACATGCTCAATGGATGTTTCAGACATGCACACCTCAACTTGCATTTTCAAACTGAATGGTAACTGCTTTGAGGGGATGCACATCCAAAAGTAAGCTTTCTTAAGAAACTGCAGGATACCTATGGATTGTGGTTAGTGTTGGCAGCTTCAGATATCAGCAGCAGGAGTGCACTGGAGCAGCCCTGCAAACACATAGGATAAAACTGAGGTGTGCCATGCACACTGCAAATGAACCCGGTCGCAGAATACATGCTAAGATGCATCCACACAGGTTTTACATGTCCAAGCTTTTTATAACCTGCAATCTCCAGTTAGGAGAATCAGATAGGAGGCAGTAAGAAAGATCTCTGTCTGAGTTTGTGTACCCACAGCACATTTGAAATACATTTAAAGCATATCGCCCACTAAAGAATCCTGGGAACTGTAGTTTGTTAAGGGTGCTGATAATTGTAGCTCTGTGACGGGTAAATTTCAGTTCCCATGATATTTTTTTTTTGGGGTGCTTTAAATGTATGGTGCTTACCTAGACATAGAAAAAGATCTGAGACTCTAGAGAGCTACTGTTCTTTACTAAGCTGGATGGACTCATGGCAGCCTGATCTGGAATACGGTAGCTCTCTGTGTTTCTGTTCCCGGAACTGGTCCTTATTATATATGGTCCAGTGTCATCATTACCACTTGAAATGTCTCTCTCTTCCATCAGTGACACTCAATAAAAAAATAAAAATGAATTCTCCCATCCCTCCTTAACCCTCAGCCTCCCTTTTCATTTTTACCTCTTTTCTTCACAAATAAAGCTTTCGCTTGGCAATAAAGCCCAATGTTTCTGGTCTTCAGATCATCCTCTTTGGCTCTTTCCAGCCAAAAACCAGCGGCAAAAACTATGTGAAGTCATTGTTTGCAGGAAGGTTCCAAAAGGCCTGATTTATTAGCTTGTCAAGGGGAGCATTGTTGAGGAAGGCAATCAGAAAGCACTTACCTAGCAAAACTAAAATTACTGCCTTTTCACCCGCTAATTTGTATAACTCCCATGGAGGAACTTGGGAAGTGTTTGATGAGGCATAAAATGATGATTAATGAATTTATTGGCCCGTTGCTCATCAAATAGGGGTAGTATATCTTTCCTCTATTGGGCGGTTGGTTCCAGCAGCGATGTGGCTGCAGAGAGCTAGGCCGAAGTGGATCTCCTTTCCTGGAGTCTCTCTCCCCCCCTTTTTAACCTGCCTGACCTGAAGAATACCTTGCATGTAACAGAGGCAACGACAGGGAATGGCAATCCACAAAAGGCCCATTTGATTGGGTGGTAAATGAGAAATGTGAAGACAAGTGGCTGCGGGGAAGGGTGGTCTGCTCAGTTTTCAATCACTTTGACTACTGAAGAAGCGAAGAATGCAGAAACCAGATAAGGTGTGAGAAGCAAGAGGGGAAGGGGGGTGGGTGGAGAAAAAGAGAGAGGAATGGACAAACCAATTTTAAACTTTCATAAAGGAACCGGCCAAAGCGCTCGATTGTTGCTATAATGAAAGAGGCAAAGGCAGAAATGGAATTCTTTTGGCAAGACCACCATTTTCACAAAGCGGTCTTCTTAGATGTCACAAAATCCTGGGCACCTCTGCCCTAAATATTGGGTTGATGAGGGCTGGGCCCTAGACGTGAAGGCGCCCTTGGATGAGGCCTTGGCTGCATGCCTCCCCTCTGGCATGGATCAGTGCCCCTCCTTCCCTCTTCCTCCTTCACTCTTTGATGCAGGCCTGAAGGCAGATGTAACAAAGCACCAAGGGATAGGGGTATGTGACCAAAGTCCTGTTTTCCCAATGAGTATTTCATATCAGCCAACAAGGCTACACTAGGTTGCAGCCCCAACTCTTGCTTTTTGTGTGCTACCTATTCACTTAGCCACACCACACTGCACCCAGTCACTTACCCAATTCACACCATTGCCTGGACGTAGAGGGAGCAGTGCAGTGGTGCCTGGTGTCTGTTGGAACTGGTAGGGCATAAGGCAGGAGGCCAACAGTAGGTGGAGCCAGAGTCAAGACCAGCAGAGCCAACTAATTCTAATTTTGTCCTTGTTCTCCTCTCTGTGGAGTTCTGCAAGGACAACACAGAGACTGAGGAGGAGGAAGCTGACAACCAGAGCCACCCTCTGGACTGGTTGTATATACAGGCGAGTGCTGGATGAGGGCAGACTGAGATTATTACGGAGCAGTGTCCCATCCCCCCTAGGGAACCAGCCTTCCCTGGGATGGTGAGCAGAAATCGCTGCTCCATTCTTATTTTTCATGAAACCATTTATTCTCTTGTTGAGGAATCAGGAATCAGGAATGACAGCAAGGAAGAAGAGTTGCAACTCAGGGTGGGGTGAGGTTGGGCATGGTGCTCCGTTTAGGGTTTGGCAGCTACCTGGCAACATTGACACCTGATGTTGACCCTGGCATAAAGGAGAATAATGGGTTTGGAAGCCTACTCCCCAGGGGGAGGAAGTCTCTAAGGACATGGGAGAATGGCTGGAGATGATTGGTAGATCCAATCTTTCTGAGGTCCATTGTGATAATGCCTCAGGCGATACTGTCATGGGATGCCCTTTCCATTATCTCCAGGAAACTTTGCTTCATTAATTTGTCAAAGAATGTCCCTTTTTTAGGTGGACACCCAGCTGCACAAGGCACTGACACTGAACCAGCAAGTGGTTGGCCGGAATCCCTCACTCCCAAGTCATCTTTTTAAAGGTAGTGTGACCAACTGGAGACAGAGTCAGTCTCCGCTCTTCTCATACACTCCTCTCATACACTGATCTGGAGAAGAAGAAGTGAGCCCTTCTGTGGTTGTAAGTATTTTAATCCTGGCATTGAACCATTGCAAAACTTGGAGGAAGAGCTTGGTCTGTCAAGTTGGCATGTCTGAAAGTTTTGAAAGGTCTTCATTCCAGTACAGCAAAAAATGCTGACAATAAACTCCAAGGTGATGCTTGCAAAACAAAAACAAGAAAACACACACACACACACACACACACACACACACCACCCTCCTCCTTTGACTAGATGCATCAGCTGCCCACCTTATGCTGAAGACTAGAAAACCTCCAGAAACCTCTTGCAAGAATCGGTGGTGAATTCAGGAGTGTATAGCCGAACAGAGACGCTCACCATAAACCATATGCTTTAAAAATACAATAAAATATATAACCTTTTGAGTTGGTCTGTGCTTTCTCCTTGGTTTTGGAATATTACATACTATTAAAATTAAACTGCCTGCATCAGTAAACAAGAGACTGTTTTGAATTTGCAGTACTGGCTGAAGCAATGATGAGGAACCTGTGGCCCTCCAGATGTTGTTGGACTTTAGCTCCCATCAGCCTCAGCCAGCATGGCCAGTGTTCATGGTTGATGGGTGATAGTCCAGCAAGATCTGGAGGACCATAGACTCCCCATCTTGGGGCTAAAACAACATAATGTGTTTTACCATCACATTGATATGAGTGCTTATCAATTTGTGGTAATCATAAATCACGCTTGTTTTGGGCTGCCTTAACCAACACATTTCCTTCATCCCACATTCAGTGGCCAAATACTTGAGTTAGTTACATATGTTCCTTAAGAATTTGCCCTGCTTCTCATGAGGTTGTCAATCCATGGGGCCTACCACTTCAGACTGCAACAATATTATCCACATAGAAAACCAGAGAATGTTTTAGATCAAGTGTGGCAAAACTTTTGGCCCTCCAGATGTTGCTGAACTACAACTCCCATCACCTGTGGTTATTGGTGATGCTTGTTGAGGCTGATGGGTGTTGTAGTGCAGCAACACCTGGAGGGCTAAAGGTCCCTCACATCTGTTTCAGACCACCCTTTATTTGGTTCCATGAGACTTCCTCCATTTCACCAGGACATCGTTCCACATCGTTCTACATGTGTTATGCTCAGAACAAACAGGCAATGATTGTTTATAGGCTGTATATTCATCTGTATTGTGTACATGAATCAAACATGCATTTTCCAGCCACAAACATTACATACAACCTGAATAAGATCTGCAGACTCACTGAAGCAACTGATGAAATAAAAGAAGAACTTAGACTACAAGCTACTTACCTCTCCCCCCCACCAAAATTAGCTTCCACTAATGAAGAAAAGCCCAGACTACACAGTTACAGTATTCTGAATATGTTGAGAGTGGCAATATTTTAGACCTGATCTGAACTACCAAATGAGGTATTTGTTTCAGGGTGTATTTACGTCCCCAATGTATCTATGTCCCTACCTGCTCTTTCATGCCTCCTCCCTCCCTGTGATCAGTGTTTTTAAATGCTCACTTTCCGTGTGAAAGAAGTCACGTTCCAATTTGCATAGTCCCAGCAATATTTTAGGCATTTAGTGCTACAACCTTGGTGGGCTGACTTACGATTCTATCTGCATTGCTAAGAAGTTAGCAAGATGTATTAAAGTGTGTGGTGTGCACAGCATTAGACAATGACAGTTTTGGGGTATAATTGCTTTAATGTGGGCAATTAAGACTAAGTGCATGCGGTTTTACTGTCTGCCCTACATTCCTCTGAATGATTGCAATGATCGATACACATGATTTGTAAGTCGCTTCCTATTGATCGAATGGTAAAATGTTTGACCTTCCTCTGAGGAAGTAATTTGCTAAATTATGACGCTGTGTAAAGTCTTTCTCCGTTCAGAGGTGAGGGGTAATGGCTCATAGGACCAGGACAGGGAGAGCAGCATGTATGCATGTGAGAAACTTTTTTGCCTTTTGCCTGAAAGTAGATCTATGGCTGTAGAGACATTAGTGGCTTAAAACACAGTGAGGTCATTCCCAGCCCCATCATGTTTTAAGTTGCACTTGCACTTGTTGTGTACACCTAATGACAGGGTGTCTTCACTTCATTTGTCCTCCCGTGCCTGAAATCCCCAGCAAAAAAACGTGTTCAATGAAGCTGCAATCTACAAATGTGCTGTCTCCTGAGCATGCTCAATGGCCGTCTCAAATGTACACACCTCAGCTTAACCACAGCTTACATTTTCAAATCGGATGGAAGCTGGTTTGAGGGGAAACACATCAAGCAGCAGCATTTCTCAAGAAACTACAGGATACATGTCAATTACAGCTAACTTCATGTGTAGCGGGCTTCAAATAGCAGTGGTGGGAGCGGCCTGGAGTCAGAGTGAATGGTAATGCGCACACAGCTTATGTGTGGTGGTTCTGCTGCCAGTCCATTAACCTTTTCGAAGTTGGTGGCTGGCCATTTGATGCAGCAACACTCAGTTTGAACTTGTACACCTCGTTTTTCTTCTTTGCATTCAATTAAAAGAGGTTTGCTCATCTCATTTATGCTCAATTCTGCATCTGATGAATGCATCGGAAAGGCAATACTTGATGGAAATTTGTTGCTGTCAGCACCCATCCCCTGTACAGCAACCTCCCCACAGCTTGTTTTGGACTACATGTCCCACCAGCCCTTGTCAGCACAGCTGTGATGGCTGGGGCTGCTGGGGTTCATAGTCCAAAACATCTAGAGAACACTATCTTGCAGAAGGCTTCCTTATACATAAAGCTTCTCAAAGCCAAGCTCATGACTGGGCTTGGAAAACCAAGCTATTTACCTCCCACCACACTAAAAAATAGGAAAATAGCTTGGTTTATAGTGAACTCAGTACTGAGTCAAGTTTCCCCTTTAGTGCTCCTGGTGATATCATCAGGGGGAAAAACCCATGGAAGTTAAGAAAATATGGCTGCTGCCATGGTTCCATAAGAAAAACCATTTTTTTTCATACAATGTCCTTGAAAGAGGCAGGACGTCATCACATCTTGCCATTTCCAGGGACATTTGCAGTCCTGTTTACACCCCAAGTGGCAACAACCATGCTTCTTAGCCACTCCAAGGAGCTAGTCCCTGTTAAGGAAACGGGAAGAAAGATTTTAAATCCTCAGGCCACCTCTTAAGTGCTTATTTTTCATTATATCTGTGGCTTGTTGGAGAAACCATCAGTACATTAACTGTTGAAATGGGACAGAATGGATCCCTTTGCATCCAAAATAAGAAATGGATACAGAACAGGCTTCGAGTTGTCCATCCATCTCTAATAATTACCAGCTGCTGAGATCTGCATTTCCAAAACAGGAAATATGAAATTAGGTGACATCATGGATTTCTTATCCTCTAATACAGGCATGTCCAACTCCCAAGAGACTGTGATCTACTCCCAGTATTAAAAAACTGGCAGTGATCTATCCATTGTTATTGGAGGGAGGAGGAGCATGCATGGTTTTTTTTAGCTCCCCCCCCCCCCCAGGGATCTACCGGTAGATCTACTGGTTGGACATCCCTGCTCTAATATTTAACGCTTGAGCAATTCAGCTGATTATTTGAGTATTCTCTGTGTCATCATTATGACACTTTTCTTAGATGGGGAATAATTTAAGATTCCAAAATGGCAGGATGCTGATGGCAGCGAGTAAAGAGAGAGATGGAAAGAAAAGAGTGTTCTCCTTGGGCAAAAAAAGACTACAAAATTAACAATCAAGTTGTTCTGCATTAGCTTTTACAAAGTTAAAAACTTATAATCCACCAGTTTCTTTGTTGCTATTCACTTTGTCTTTTACCAGCTTGTTAACTGCATCACTTTGATGAATATACACATGCATGAATACATATATAAATGGCTATCACTCATTTGCAAGGCTTTGAAACATTGCTGAAAGTTTAAATGACGGGTAGCATTTATTCATGTTGCAGTATGCTGCTCAAAGTTTTGATACGGGATTAAAAATAATAATAAGAATGACATTTGGAGTTAAAAGACGACATCTTGATTAAAGCCAGAACAAATTGCTTGGCATAGGTTCAAGACTCTTTTTTTGCATGCCCTTCAAGTCTTTGATGCTCCCCTGTTGTCTCCCAGGCTTGCAGTGGGAGGAGTCAAATCCTGCGGCAATGATGTAATTTCATAGAATCATAGAATCGGAAGGGGCTCCAAGGGCCATCTAGTCCAACCCTCTGCAACATACTTCTGCAATTCAAGTGGGATTGGGGAGAAATTCAGTTTGCATTCAAAGGGAAACCTGGCTAATTTGCACCAATTGAAACACTTCTTTGAAGTTTGGACAACTCCGAATTTTGAAGTGCAGTTTTACAGTAATGTGTACAAAAATGCCTGTACTAGGGTAAAGTATGCAGAAAAATGCATATACTAGTGAACATAAGATACAAAATGCATTATTTTAGGGAAAACAGCTTGTAAAAATGTGCATATTGTGATAAATCTACCCTAAAATGCTGATCAATTTTCACGAAGACTTTGAAATAGCCACCCCAAATTGATGTTGTGATGTAGAGAACTGAATTTAAGATAGGGAAAAAAATAGAAACTGAGCAAAACCAAAGTCAACAGGTTCACCTATTCCTATCCCTCAGCCAGGCAGCTGTGTTTTCAGGATCCACATGACTCAGTCATGAAAACGCTAACCCATATTCCACCTCGCCCAATTTAATTCAGGTTGACTCTTTCTTTCTGCCAATAACCCAGCCTCCATTCCAGCACTGATGAGACCCCTATCTGCCTAGCAAGATTGACACATTCTGTACCTTCAGACTATGCCCTGAGAATGATGCAGTCCTTTTAAAACCGACCTTGAACTACACTAGCGCTTGGCACCAACTGCACTATACATTTGAAACACGCCCCTTGAAACTGTCAGGGCTTCCCCAAAGATTCCAGAGAAATGAAGTCGGTTGAGAGAGGTGAGAGTTGTTTGGAGACCCGCATTCCCATTCACAGAGCTACAATTCTCAGAGTTCCATGGGAAGTGATTGCTAAACCATTCTGAGAATTGTAGCTCTGCCAGGGGAATGGAAGTCTCCTAACAACTCTTAGCATTCTTAACAAACTACAGCTCTCAGGATTCTTTGCGGGAAGCCAAGAGTGCTTAAAGTAGCATGATACTTCTTTAAACGTATAGTGCAGATGAAGCCTATGTGTATGTGGGGGTGATCACTGCCCATGCATCTGAAGGAGACTCATGCCTATAACAAGTCTTGCCACAATAAATCTGTTGGGTTTTCACACATGCCTATTTTGTGTTTGCTGTTGCCGCTCTTGCTGCTGCAGCAACACTTGTGAAGGATACACAGCTGCCACCCAAAATGGCAGCCCTACACTGTCTCCTCCTCTCCTGTTCCCTGCAGTGTGTGCTATCCACGCAGTGACATCACTGCTTGGCAACACTCTTTGCCCGTGCAAAGGGCAGCCAATGAAGTTGACTGAGGGCAGGGAAACTTGGGATGTGACAACACCGTGAGTCTGGGGAAGTGAGGAGGAGAAAGGGATGTGGGTCTGCTGCTTCCAGCAGTAGCCACGAGACCCCCATAATGTCAAGCTCTGGTCTGACACAACTGCTTTTTTAAAAAGCTTGCTTCTCCTGCTAACAGTCAACTCAATAATGACCGACACATATCACCCGGAGATATGTCATTTCATCTCTGCGGGTGACATCTCAGTTGATCAAACAGTTGTCAAGTTGTTCGCCGTTTTGATGGCTATTAAACATCCCTTCCACAGCTAAATGAGTACACTTGCTAGCAACCCTCCAGCTATTCATAAAGAGATATTATGTTGGTGAAACAAGACCTGGCTGAACATTGCCTGCTCCTGAGGGCTAAAAGGGACTTAAAAGAAAACCCTTCCATAATATTTTGCAAGGGATTCCCCCACTCTCTTTCTCCCCCTGCTCACTCCCCACATACAGACTTTGAGCCCAAAGGCAAAATAACTTTGCCATTATCTCCCTTGGAACATGCACTAACTCACCACTATTTCTGCAGGGCTGAGCTGTTCGTGTCAGTGGAGTCGTCCGGGTGAGCTGGAGAATATCAGAGAGGGTCGCCACTCCTGTTTGCCTGCAACAGAGCCATGTCAAAAGCTTCTCAGTAATCAACAGAGCTTAAAGAAAGTCTCCGATTAGGCTTTCCTTTCATCTTTCTCTCTCCCCTTCCCCTCCCCACTGGTGTTAGCAATCAGCCCTCCAACTCTTCCGCTCTCTTAACAAATTTTGATTTATCTTTTAATCAGGGGATAGGCTGTGCCATTTTTTTTTTTACTGCAGCAGAAGTTATTCTTGGATGCAAGAGTTTCAGTATTGCCACAGTAGTCGATTAGCCCAGGAGTGAGTGCTACAGAAGGGATTGCTTCTGAGCGCGTGTAAAATAATGCCACACCAAAACTTGTCCTCCTATTTCTCAGCAGTTTCCTTCCCCCACAAAAGAGCTTTATATAATTTGCCTCATTTGTAGGGCATTGAAAATTGATTCAGAATGAGATTGAGCATCCCTTCTCATTGCAAGGTGGTCAAGATTGGTGCCTGTGTTTCTCTTTCCATTGGACATTTCTCCAGCACTAGGCCCTCTCCCCATCTGCCCATGCTTCCTGATCAGAAGAAGCCCCTTGGGAGACACCACCTCCCCTCCGATTTAATCAAAGTTCAGAAAACTGGAAGGTTATCTACCCAATGCCTGTGACTGGTAAGCCCACTTATTTTGTTTTTAAGGAAAGTCCTCCCTTTTACCTTAAAAACAAAATCTTTCCACTCTTGCTTCTGGAAGAGAAAAAAGTGTTCACATGCATGCACAAACTGATGCAGAAGCCAAGGAACAGCCATCAACATCATGGTGGGCAGCTTCTTTGCCTTTCTGTGCACTTTCTGAATGCCAAAGCATCCCCCCCCCCAATATCAAGCAAAGAAATCTGTGCTCATCCAGCTCAGCCCTAAAATCCATGATCACTGAAAAATTAAACTTCTGTCCAATGCCATTCTAGTTCAGACTCAGGTCTTTTGGCAAAGCTGTGTTTGGAAACCTACAAGACCCACTCCAGAAGAATGCCCAGGGCATCTCCGCACATTCCAAAGAGCCAGTAGTGACTACAGTGTTGGACATAGACTTAGAGTAATCCAGGTTCAAATTCCTGCTCAGCCATGATGCTCACTAAGCAACGTTGGGCCAGTCCACAGAAAAGTCCACAGTTCTCATGATAAAAGGGCTCAATAACAAGAGGTTATGGAACAGTTATTTATCTGTCTACCACCTTCCACAGACATGTATCAAGGTGATGTACAAAATCCAATAAAAGTGGATACCCCCCGTTAAAAACAACCCACCCATCGCACCCACATCATCAGATAAAATTTTAAAAAATACAAAAGAGACACCCATGTTAGAGATCTATCCATCCAGCTTGTAAAACAAAACAAAATGCTTTCAGTTGTTTCCGGAAGTTAAAGATAGTAGACAACTGTTATATCTCAAGAGAAATGCAATTCCACAGAACAGGGGCAGTCACACTAAAAGCCCTGCTCTGAGTTCCTGTGGAGTCTGTTTCTGATGTATTTGGAACTTGATGGAGAAGTGCTCCCACAGACCACAGTGGCCTACCTGGTATATATGTTGCCTGGGCCTGAGCTGCATAAGGTATTTTATGTTAGTACCAGTCACCATACCCTCCAACATTTCTCCAATGAAAATGGGGATATCCTAAGGAAAACGGAGACATTCCAGGATCAAATAAAAAACCGGGACGGCTTCTCTAAATTGGGGACATCCTTGGAAAATAGGGACACTTGGAGGGTCTGCAGTTACATGCATGATCATATAGCCATCCCCACTGACATAATGAAGGCTTTATTAGTAAAAATATATGCAATGAATTGGGTTGAAAAGACAACAGGGAATCAGCACAGGCTCAGATACATTGGTGTAATGTGCTCCTGGAGATTCACACCTGTAAGGAGAAGAATTGTGTCCTTAGAAGATTCCAAATGGTCTTGAAAGGTGACCATGTGTAGCACGCATTGCAACAAGTCAGCATGAGGCAGAGAAAGCACAAATTACCGTAGTGCTGTGTGTCCCTTGGTCACTGCAAAAGTAAGGTAAGCTCAACAGAAACGCTGCACCCCACCCAAGTGAATCTTCATCAACATTTTCTCTCTTATTTCCCAATGTTTAAATCAGTTTCTTTTCTCATTAACTGATGGAGAATGGTTAAAAAAAATAAATAAAATGCAGGATGATTTTTTTTTGTTTTTTTGGTACAGCACTAGCATGAATGGCAGTTGCAAGGTCATCATGACAGCTAATAATTTTCCAATCTCTGACACTAGCTTCCTGTTTGGCTTTGAGACATCTCCTTAATCCTTCTTTATCACAGTTGTCCTGATAACAACTTTCTTGCCTCTTGAGAGTGCTTTGAAGATTTATTGGGTACTGGTCTGATAGTGCTTTGAAGGCAAGAGCTCTATACACAAACTCTGGGCCTGGATCTGTAATCTGAAGGAACGCTTCTAAAAGGAAAACCTATTTTCCCCAGCAATGCAACTGGTAAAAAAAATATCAACAAATATATTAACATTCAAATGCTGCTTTGTTCTATTTCCATTAAACTTAAAGCTCAGCGCAATAGCTGAATTCACACCATATAATTAAAAGGTGGTGCAGTGGTCTAAACCACTGAGCCTGGGGCTTGCTGATCAGAAGGTCAGTGGTTTGAATCCCCGCGATGGGGTGAACTCTCATTGCTCGGTCCCAGCTCCTGCCAATCTAGCAGTTTGAAAGCACACCAGTGCAAGTAGATAAATAGGTAACACTGTGGCCAGAAGGTAAATGACATTTCCGTGTGCTGCTCTGGTTTCACCAGAAGTGGCTTAGTCATGCTGGCCACATGACCCAGAAAAACTGTCTGCAGGCAAACTTCCGTTCCCTTGGCCAGTAAAGCGAGATGAGCGCCACAACCCCAGAGTCGTTCGCAACTGGACTTAACTGTCAGGGGTCCCTTTACCTTTTATTCAAGCACAATGATATCACTTTGAACAATCATGGCTTTCCCCAAAGAATTCTGGGAGCTGTAGTTTGTTAAGGGTGTTGACAGCTGTTAGGGGACCCCTATATCCCTCCCAGAGCTATAGTTCCCTGGGAAGTGGGATTGAATGTCAAACTACTCCTAAGAACTGTAGCTCTAGAAGGGAAATATGGGGTCTCCTAAGAATCTTCAGCAACTACAGCTCCCAGAATTCCTTGGTGATAGGAATGCAGCCTTAATAACTGAGAATCTTAGGACCAGTTTTAGAATGTATGCAAGTAATGACTGCAGTGTGGGGGGAACTTGAAGGTGATTCATCATAGATCAAAACATCATAGGGAGCACTCTTGTATCTTCTCATATCACCTCAAGTACCAGTCATCAAGGATTGTGAAATCAAGTGATCCAGGTGTACTTGTTAACTGATCCTTGATAAGTCTCCAGTACACGTTTGAAAAGTACTGTGTGCTTGGGTTGGCATAAAATCAGTGATTACTTTAGTAGGGCTCCCCCACCTCCAGCAATGAAACTGTTTGACAGGAGATTCAGGACAGACAAGCACTTCCTCTTACATCATTTAACTGATTTGTGGAACTTATTTCCACAACATGTGATAGCCTTTAGTTCAGACCAGGGTTGGGGAACCTGTACTTCTCCAGAGGTAACTGGACTATCAGCCACAGCTACCATGTGGGTGATGGGAGTTGTAGTTCAACAACCCTGGCTTAAATGACTTTAAGGAAGACAGTTAAATTCATGAAAGCCAACTGATGACTACAAGTCATGATGGTACTATGCAACCACCACAGTCACCATCCCACTGCAACATTTCTGTGAGCAAGGCCTAGTGTCCAGGCTGATTGCACATTCAGCCTCAATTATGAAGTAGTGATGAGAGGATTTCCTTCATTTTATTATTCTGTTCTTCCTCTGGTTCATTATGAGCTATCTTCCACTCTTCCTGAATTCCAGTTTAACCAGGAGAATATGTAAAACCAGTTTAAGAGTTGCTTCAGTTAAACTCTTGCATCTTTTCTCTCTGCATCTCTGCCGGGTACCTTGTCAGCTCTGTATGCTTATATTTGGACATCGTTGAACTCTAACTACTGTTTTGACAACAGAAGAAGATCCAAAGAAAGGTGGTTTTAAAACCTGTATACATAGACATCAGCACTGACGTTGAAATTACATGCTATATTCTTAGGTGTTATTTACTTCCCTTTTGGGAAAACTCCATGCAAAACTTCTTTCATGTTCCTGAAATAAAAGCTTCTTAACTCTATACTTAACCTGTCCAAAATGGAATGGTGACTTCTACAAAGGCCGGGAAAGGTTCTAATCTATAATTTGCAGGAAATAAGGCTGGTTCCGTGTTGTGCTTTGCAAGAAACTTCATTACTCCACTGCATTCAGAAGCTGCCCTTTATGTCAGAAATACTTGTGTTGGAACATAAATAAATCTGATCTACATTAAATTTTTTTTTTAAAAAAGGTCTTCCATGGTATATGAAAAAGATCTTTCCTACCTTCCTCTTCTACAGTGCCTGAAATATTGAAGAGTAATTGGTAACCAAGACTGCAATCCTAATGCCTACTTAGTTGAGAGTAAGTGTCATTAAACTCAAAGGGGCTTACTTCTGAGTAAACACTTGTAGGACTGCCTGATTAAGATGGTTCCCAAATGTGATGTTCACTTGCAGTGGTGGCTAGTGTCCACTGGGACTGGTGGAAAGGAAGGCAAAGAAGTCCACAGTATATGCAGCCTGAGCCATTCATGGGCGGAGCCAACTAATTTTAGCTTTGTCCCTATCCTTCTCCTTGCTGAGGTCTACAAGAGCAACACTGAGATTGATGAGGAAGCTAACAGCCAGTGCCATTGCCTGAACTGGATGTAAGTAAGAAGGAAGTCAGGTGGGGGCTGGCTGGGAGTAGACTGTGGCTGCTGGGGATGTAGAGCTCCATTTGCCTATATGGACCAAGTTCCAGCTTATATTTACCTATTGTACTTTATATGATGGTTGTCTACTGAATACTTTATCTTGGAAAGTATTGCCTTTGTGGTGACATCAGATGACAGAAAAGCCCTAGTTGCAGTGGTAGAGCTGTAATGGTTCAGTCACACATATGCAATTAATAAGAGCATAAGAAAAGCCTTGCTGGACTAGACCAGTAGGTCTGTCTAGTCCACCATGTTGTTCCCAGATGCCTCTTGGAAGCCCATGAGCAGAACACACCATGACGCTATTGTGACCAGATGTTAAGAGCTACTGGGGATAGAGCAGGTGTGGGGAACCTTTGGACCTCCAGATGTTGCTGAACTACAGCTCCCATCATCCCTGGGGATGCTTATTGGAGATGATGGGAGTTATAGTTCAGCAACATCTAGAGGGCCAAAGGCTTCCCCATGCCTGTAATAGCTCAAGAGACCCTTAGTACATGACTGCTTCATGCAAACTGAACTGAATCTCCTGAACTTCCATTTGGAATGTCTTCCTGCACGGTAGATTGTCCTCAGATCCATACTAGCCCTGTACACTTACCCTATACAATGGGTCCTCCTAGACAGGAGACACTATCAAAAGACCTCATGTTTAGACTGGGACTTGGCTTATGTAGCAGTGATCTTTTGGGCTCTGATGCCTTTCTGTATTCTTCTGGATCACTGGACTCTTAGAAGCTCTCTATGGTGATTCACAAAGGCATACATGATTCTAATGAAAGCTTGCTTAGGGAACCCCAGGTTTCATTTTAAAAGAGATGATGCTTCTAGCTTTCAAGGAACAATGTTTGCTTATATGAAAGGACATCCTGATGAACCCATTTCACAAACAATACATTCTTAATACTTTACAGCGGAATGGTTTCCAACCTGCTCAACAGAGTTTCCTTGGCAAGAGGGCTGCACATGGCTGAAGGACATTACTGACCTTCCAAAGTGCATTTTAAGGGCATAGTTTAATTGCACAGAGTGATGGCTTGGACCAGGCACACCACATGGACTGGAAAAATGCTCTTTTAGAACATGTCCCAAAAACAACTGCTGCACATTGTAGAGATAACTCATAAATGCCCTCTCCAGATACTCTTGAATTCCAGCTCCCGCCAACCTTGACCACTGACCATGCAGACTGACGGAAGTTGAATTCTAATACAGGGAGGGACCATTACGGTTATCCCTGTTGTAGAGTATTCTGGAGCACACACTTAATTTGTATGTGGTATTTAGCCAAGTCTATTATAACTATTTGGTCACCACCTAGAGTTGGGATGAGTAACTTGTAACCTTGTAGACTTTGGTGGACTACAACTTCCATCATTTTAGCTGGCCATTCTGGCTGAGACTGATGGAAGCTGGAGTTCAACAAGATTGGGAAGCTACAGCTTCTGTAGCCCTGATCTAGATTATGCAACACACAGGGCAATGCACAGTCAACAGCAGTTTCGCAGACAACAAAGCAAAGCAAAGACTGGGAAGCTACAACTTCTGTAGCCCTGATCTAGATTATGCAACACATAGGGCAAAGCACAGTCAACAGCAGTTTTGCAGACAACAAAGCAATGCATAAAGGGTTCCTCCAGAGTGAAGCAGTTGAAAACTATTGCTTCATGTTCAGGGCATTTTTTTCTTTTGTATTGGGATCTGCAATAGGGAGCCAAACAGTTTAATTAGGGGAGAAAAGCACATTTTTTGTCAAGCAACCAGAGCCATTTTCAGATAGTTTTGCACTTGAACATGGCGACCTTTTGCTCCATAAGGCTGTTGTGTAAATGCAACATTTGTTGCCTATTATAAACAGGGATGCTCAAGTGGTGAAGTAGGCACTCTGGAACATTTCACAGATAACACTCTTTTTTCTGAAGAAAAAAAAAATCCCTCTCTGATCTGTTAATCATGCATCACAAATTGGTCTGGAAATTGTCTACCTAGATATTGGCTGAAGGCATCCAGTACTCTTTCCCCCCTCTTTTTAATGGCAAACACATTTCAGGAGAGCTTTGGCAGGGGCTTTAAAAAGCAAACACTATTTTACTTGGAAAATATTAATAACCTTTATGACACCTGCCTTTTGATCTTAAGAGAATCATTAGACAGCTTCCACGGCTGAAGCCTTTGCGGTGCCTTCTGAGCAACAAAAGAGATTAATAGATGATCAGAGAGTTTCTTCAGCTCAGCTAGCTGAGCAGCGGATAAGGATGGAAAGAGGCTACAGGTGTTTCTCAGGGCTTTTGAATACACCGATGGAAAAGCTTCCTCCGGCCTTCCACACACTTGCTTTCGGCACATGTCAAGACTTGCACCTGCAGCACCTCTTGAATTTTGACCTAAAAGGCAGCAGATTCAACTCATGTACTGTAAGAACTCTGCTGGATCAGATAAAAGGCCTAGCTAATGTACTTGCTTAGTTCTTTTCTTGTATTTGTATTCTATCTTTCTTCCATCATAAAACCCAAGACTGCATACAAGTGGTTCCTAGAGATGCACCCACCCTGGCACTGATCAGAATCAGACCCAGACTTGATCAGCACTAGGAAGGTAGTGGCCTCATGTGCTTTCAAACCCTGTCCTGGGACCTATTCTGTTTTCCACAATAGGCAATCAGATGCCTATCAAAAGCCCTAAGCAGAACATGAATATGAACGTATGAGCACAAGAAGAGCCCTGCTAGATGGGTCAAAGACCCATCTAGTCCAGCATCCTGTTCTCACAGTAGCCAAGCCTGCAAGCAGGACCTTATAGCCACAGCATGCCACCCTCCTGCAAATGCAGGAGCTTCTGCTTTTTGCCCCCAGCACCTGACATTCAGTGGTATACCACCTCTGATCCATGACTAATAGCCACCATTGACCTTGTCCTCCAAAGCAACTGACCAACCAATGGAATGAGCTGTAGGAAAGACTCTGGCCAAAGGAAGGAAGGGAGACAACTCAATGTAGCCTCTGTCTTTTTCCCAGTAGGTTACAACAGGTAAGATGATACCTTGGCCTCTGCAAAAGCTTCCATGACAGACTTGCTTCCTGGTCTTGACTTGTAAGGAGACTTGGGTCACATCTACCTCATACATTAAAATATGTCTTCTGCTCAAATATCCTATGAACCTTAGCTTAATCTGCACAGAGCTACAGTTGCCAGCACCCTTATTAAACCAAAGTTCCCAGAATTATTTGGGGGAAGCCATGTGCTTTAATTGTATGGTGTAGATGTGGCCTTGGTCCCACTTGCATTCCTTCTTGACTTTGGCAGGGGCTGGGTCAACCAGAATCCAAGTTCCAAGTCTTTTGCACTCCCCTCAAAAGTCCCATGATGGATGCATCATTCTATCATTCTACTCCTTTTCTTTATCGTCTCTGGCACACCATTATAGAATGTTCTGCAGCAGATTTGCTCACTGGTGTACGTCAGGGGTAGCCATTTTGGTGCCCTCCAGATGTTGTTGCACTACAGATCACTTCAGCCCCAGCTGATATGGGCAATGGCCAGTGGAGAGCCACTGCTTCTTAATGTAGACCAGCCTTTCTCAACCTGTGGGTCCCCAGATGCTGTTGAACTACAGCTCCCCTCACCCTTAGCTAGCAAGGCTCAGGGATGATGGGAGTTGTAGTCCAACAACATCTGGGGACCCACAGGTTGAGAACCTCTGAAGTAGACAACCCTGAGCTAGATGGACCAATGGTCTGATTCAATGTAAAACACCTTCCTATGTTTCTATATTCACCTAGATCAGGATTGACTACAACATGAATGTGGGTACTGATTCTGGCTATTGAGTCAGATCCTTATCTCCCTTACCCCCCTGTGGATAAATTTGACTGGTGGGTGGGGCAAAATAACCTAAGCCAATGAGACATTTTGAAGCCCCCACAACCAGTTGATTGCTGGGACTTCAAAGCAGGGTTCCCCTCACAGAGAGCTCTGCACTGTGCTTTGAAGTGCTACCAGTTGTTGGTGCTTCAAGAAGTCTCTTTTTTTTGCGTAGTCATCTTTTTACCTGCCCACATCTGATGTCATTAGCAGTCTACACTGACTAGCAGTGGCTCCCCAGGGTTTCAGAAGGGGGCATTCCAAGCCCTACCTAGATATGCTGGGGATTGAACCTGGACCCTTCAGAATGCAAAGCTGATGTGCTGCCGCTGAGCTATGGCCCTTCCCATTGCTTAAGGATAACATAGATTCCCTTTAATACTCTCCATGTTCTGAAAACTTGGCAGAACGCCATTTAACACCCCTCTCTAGCCAAACGGAAACACCAAGCAATAAATACAGAATTCTTAAATGGGAGTGAAAATGGTGGGATTAGATTTGGTTCTGCAGACTCCAAGCCCAATGATCTGCTACTAAGCTACAGACGAGTTGTTCCAGCTGCTCAGACCAGTGCGTCTCCTTATTCCCTCCTGTGATTCTACACATGCAACACTTTGTCTTGTTGTCACACACAAAGAGGGGGAATCGCTCAGGGAATTGGATTGAAGCCACATGTTAAATTGCTTGTGCAGCTTCTGTTATTGGGGCATCAGGCCTTGCCTGCTTCCCGTGATGGGGACATCTCAATCCAATCAGACATGTTCTTCATGATAGCGGTTTCAATCCAATTCAAAAGAAGAAGGAGGTGGTGGGGTGGGGGGTGGGGGAAGAGAAGAGAATGAATGAGAAGACAGATTTCATATATTTTTCCCATTTGCCTTTGTCACAGGTTCAACTGTTTCCCTTAAACACTCCCATCCCCTTCAAGACATTTCCTGCAGAAGAACATTGTGTTATTCAGACACAGGAGCATGGGAAGTTGTCTTCTGCTTAGTCAGACCATTGGCCTATCTGTTCAGTATTGTCTACACCAGGCATGTCCAAAGTCCATTTCAGGGGCCTAATCCGGCCCGCTGGTCAGTTTAATTCGGCCCCTGTGGCAGTTCATTTCCTGTGGTAAAATCCTAAAAAACCCTCAACAACTTCAATCCTAAAAAAAGGCTAACAACTTTGGTTGGTCCTTTGGTCAGCCCTCACGGCCCTTCATCAAATCTGGCCCTCTTTGAAAAAAGTTTGGACATCACTGGTCTACACAATGGGTAGAGTGTCTGTTTCAGACAAAGGGCCACATTTCTTCATAGGCAACCTTCCAGGGGCCACATGCCAGTGGAAGGTGGAGAAAGAAGCAATATCAAAAGTGGGTGGAACAATTATTATTATTCAATTCATTTCATTTCAATACCACTTTATGTTTTAAAGAAAAAAACCCTCAAATCAGTTTACAATATATTAAAAGATCAAATGAAACAAAGAAGAATGAGGAAGAACAAAGAATGAGGAAAGTCAACTATAAAGTATATATTCAAAGCAAAATAATTAACATAAAAGAAAAACATTACCTTCAAGATCTCAAAGCAGAACATTACGAAGGAGGTTGGTCAACTACAGAATGCACATTTAATGCAGCAAAGTTGACTAAAGCAATTCCTTAAACATTTCAAAAGAAAACATGACTAAAGGAAGTCAAACATAAAGTGCACTTTTATAACAGCATAATCAACAAGAGAATAAACAATATCATAAGCATAGAGCATATCTGCTACAGTTGCTGCCAATCCTGCCAATGGTGGTTTATGGTGGTTGGTAGATGTGGAAGCTCAGGCTCAATGACCTGGGTCTGCATTAAAAGACAGCCAGGATGGTCTGTGGCCTCAGCTGTGGCTTCAGCAGCTTCAGCTTTGGGTAACTGGAGTCAGACAGGGTCTTCTCCTCCCAGTGAAGGTGGAAAAAGGCCTCCAAGGCAGGGAGCAGGTCTTCTAGGACCTTTCTTAATGGATGCATTTATTCATCTATCACATTATTATATTTCCTCCAAGGAGCTCTAGGTGGCATAAATATGTCTCCTTCTCATTTCTGTCCTCACAACAACCCTGTGAGGTAAGTTAGGCTGTGAGGAAGTGTCTGGTCCAAGGGGATTTGAACCCTGGTCTCACAAGTTCTAGTCCACAACTCTAACCACTATATCACTATTCTGGCTCTCTTGTTGATGTTGGTTCTTCACCCTCACTAAAATATGAGACGGAACCCTTAATTTTAGGTTTCCCCCTCATGACTTTGATAAATGAGGTTTCAGGGCACATTCAGCTGTATCCAG
This sequence comes from Podarcis muralis, assembly GCF_964188315.1. NCBI lineage: Eukaryota > Metazoa > Chordata > Lepidosauria > Squamata > Lacertidae > Podarcis > Podarcis muralis. Next base: position 38,802,593 of record NC_135661.1, on the reverse strand, counting down.
TGGGGGTTCTACTCTGAGTAGACCCATTGAAATTTATGGATATGAACTAACTTGTATCTCTTCATTTCAATGGGTTTACTCCAAGCAGAACTTAGTTGGTTGCAACACCTTGCCCTTCCTCTTTTAAGACACATCACACAACTTCTTACATTAATATAGGTTTTTATATGGTGATGATCAGAACTTTGTTAAAGAAAAGAAAGTGTGGGGAAGGTATGCAACAAACACCTGCCCCTGTAGATTTTATTTTTTTTATAAAAAATGATTATTTTTACCTTGGAATGAGGTCCGTTTGGTGGATTTCAATTCAGGAAGAACAAGAGCCTCAGCTGGATCTATGGACTGTTTCATGTAAGAGTCCATCAATATTTCATACTATTATTGTCTCTGCCTCCTCTTAGTTTCCTTGTTATCTTGCACAATGAGGAGGGCAGGGAGCTGCAATAAGATACATCAGTGGGAGAGTGTGAAGCGATGCTTCAGTAGCAGGGCGTTAGGCTTCTGATGCCAACAAGCCTCTCGACCTTGACCTCCTTTAAGTGTGTCCTCCCTTGGAGCCGTATAATTAGAATATAGATCTTTCTTCTTGCTGTACTGTGAATGAGGAAGGGGGACAGCTTGAAAATGAAACTGGCATAAGAACGAACAGGGAGGGTGAAATTGCAAATTTCAGTTTCTCGATGCTTCTCATTTTTTCCAGTTTTGAGTTCAGCCAGCATAATTCTGCACAAATTTGCATTTTTTTTAAAAAGGAACTGTACACTCACAAGAATCTAGCAACAATTTAGTGCACATTTATTTTAATATACACCTCTAATAAACATATTTTTGCAAGCGGTTTTCCTTATATTTCACACATTTTGTATGTTATTTGCACTTTTAGCCACTTTCCCACATGCTCCTTTCATTTTTTCTCTCCATTGCTAAATTAGACCAGTGACCTATCCAATCCAGTATCCTGTATGCATGGTGGCCAAACAGATGCCCACAAAAAAGGACATCAGTGCAACAGCAATACTTCCACTTGCGATCCTCAGAAAATGGTCTTCAAAGGCAAATACTCTCAAACACTGGAGGCAGTACGTATATACAGCCATCATGGTTAGTAGTTGCTTATTTGAATAAAGAGGATATCATTCTTAAATAAGATTCAGGACACTCTCAAGTTCATCATCACAGATTCCAGGGAGGTGTGCAACAACAAAACACAATGTAATAAAACATCACATCAACACCACACATTCTTCATACTGAGAAGCAACATAGCTACAAAGTTATAAAGCAGGCAGAGACAGTAAAGCAAGTCTATTTTAGATTCCTTAGGGAGGGTGTTCCAGAATTGGGGTGCCACCACAGAAGAGGCCCAACAAAAAAAATCGGATCTTTTATTACCAAAGTATCAGAATATTTTCCAATCCGACAATCTCACACTGACCTATTTAAGGTTCACCCTAGTTAAAATTTACCACTTTAGCATTAAAAACACATTAAAAGCTTCTAATAACACTCACTATATCAGTAGAGTAATAAGCCTTCCCAAACTGGCCACAGCCATGAGATGATTGACCCAGCCAGTAAATCGGTGCCCTTGGCTTTACCTTTGCACGTCAATCAATTACAGTCGTCAATCATGCCCAAGTACTGCCTGCCTCAGCAGGTCTTACTGCTTAATCATATAACTGTTGAGCTAATACCATTCATATTTCTGGCCTTAAAAAACTCCTCTAGGAATTCTCATCCATTATGGCATCAAAATTAACGAGATCTTAAAGTGTGCACTATATCACTTGCAACTTAATACTCTGCTAAATGGAAAACATCAAAATTGAGCATAATTTATCACTATTTACATTTGCTTGTTCATTAGCAGTTCTCATGAATGATCAAGTAATTGAGAATAAAGAATTTTCTTCTTTTCCCAGACAAGTTTATGGATGGGAGTGGATGTTCCCGCCTAAGTGTTTACCTGAGAGCAAGTTTATGTATCAAACTTAAGGGAGCACTGAGCCCCAATCATTTGCAAAAATGTGTATATTAATCAAAACTACATACAAAACCACATGATGGGAGAAATTTGCACTAAATTGCTGCAGGAATGTGGAGAACTGAATCTGTGACTGGGGAAAAAAAAAGGGGGAAACACAGAGAAGCTAAGATTGACAGATTCATCCATCCCTAAACCCTATATTTACTTCTCAGTAGACACAGATTGGATTGCCCCATAAAAGACATAAATGATCCCCTCCCCAGTAAAGTGTGATGTATCTACGCACCTCAACAAAAGCAGAAGATAGGAAACAAACTGCATTAGCTCTAGAGACGACTTTATGAAAATACCAGAGAAGTGTGGTTTTGGAAGCAAATCTATATTGTTAGTCACTCAGTGAGAACGATGTAGACAAAACATTATTAATGCTAACTATGTCTGGATTGCACATTCAACCAAGATAGGAGTCAACATGTTTGGTAACATCAAAGGGAACCTGATACCTGAAAGTATAAGAAGATTAACGTTTACAGTGATCTGTAGGTTTGGCTGTTCCAGGGAGACTAACAGACACAGCCAGGAGGGACACTTAGTTATAAATTGGCATGGGAATCCTCTCATGTGCTTAACAAAATCTGGCACTGTATATAAACTCATATTTGAGGCCTTTTCTTTTAAAACCCCCTACTACAAGCCGTGGAGAAACGTGGTCTATAATACTAACAGACAAAACAGTGAAACGTGAGCTGTTAAGGCTTGCCTAAGTTAGACGGGTACACCCCACGGCATGAAAATGTGTCAGGGTTTCTGAAAGAGGGAAGGGGTGGGTGAGTGAAGGAAGCATATAGCCAGTGTTTGCCATTCCTTTCAAAAATAAAGTTTTCTGTGGGGGACTTTGAATAAGGAAACCACTTCAAGACTTCAGCTCCTGCAATGTGACTTTCAAGGATTTTCCAGGAGATTCTGCTATTGAGTGATTTAGGGCCCTTTTACGATGCTTCCAGGAATATTTTGCACTCGTGATGGTATTGGGGTGGTTATACACAATCCTGCTTTCAAAACAATTTGTGGCTGCAAAAGTTTTGCAGTGAACATACCACTTCGGGGCATGTCCTGCTGCAATCCTGTCACTTTTTATACCAACAAATGTTCCAGGTTTTTCTTTGTGTCCTGCTTTTGCTGTGCCATAGTTCAATAGCTCCCTTCCAGAAGGCAATCAATCAATCAATCAATCAATCAATCAATAAAATAATAATAATAATAATAATAATAATAATAATAATAATAATAATAATAATAATATCTTTATTGTCATTACCCCCTCTCGGGGACAACGAAATTACAATAAGGCAGTAACATCAGAGATGTATCTCAGAACAGCTAATAATGCGTGGACGGCCCAGTATAAATCCATCACTCATGCACTATCATTGCACCAATGATATGTTGCAGAAAATATATGCAAAAATCCCCCAGTCTGTAGCAGCCCTTACACAGCAATTCTGTAGACACTTTACACTGGAGTAAGCCCCATTGAATGGAATGGGGCTTTCTTCACAGTAAGATATTGCCGTTATGACCTACCTAGCTGTAGCCCACAGCTAGTTACTTGATCGGTAGATTTCGGAATGATTTGCCATAGATTAGCAAGTATTTCTGATGCTAAATGGTCAAACAGTAGCAGCAACTATAGCTGTGCAAACACTATACCTTTAAAGCATATTTGAAGCACAATCTTTCCCCTTAATGAATTCCGTAGTTTGTTAAGAGTTGCTGGGCAAACTACAGTGCCCACAACACTTGGAGATAAAGGCTATGTTTCAAATGCATTTTAAAGGTACAGCACATCCAGACCTTAAATTATACTGCTGAAATTAAAAGCACTTGAGGCAAGGAGTGTGGGAGGAGGATCATGAACTTCATTCCAATCTGTTACTCTTGAACAGTGTTTGGCTTTAGGGCCTGGCTGTTGGATCCCATGATTCTAGTAAAAACCCCCAAAACAACACACCAAAACATGAAATCTGCCCACCCCTGCGATCAGACTTATCTCTAAGTAAACATAAATAGAATCAGGCATTAACATCTAAGGTGATTCAATAAAACCAAAATGCCTTTGGGATGTGCCCTGCACTCAGTAACTCCAAATAAATGGAAAAACACAGTGCCAAGTTTCCTCTCCCATCCCCCACTCACCTCCTTCTTGAGGAATGATATATAGATCTTTTTAAAAAAACCTATAAAGATGGAGCCAATCTGCTCCCACATGTTGCTACCTACCCAATTTGGCAACACCAAAGTATAAATTGACTATAACCTTGCTTTATGAACAGCTGCTGGAAATTACCACTCTGCTCAAAGATAATTGGCAATTAGTTAAACAACACTCATTAAACTCTTTTCTCCTGGCTCCGGCTGGTGCGAGTCAATCTTCCAAAATTTAAATTAAATAAAATGTTGTGCAAACTTGTTCCCGTATCTCTCTTGCTACCTGAAGCAACTCACTAGGAAAAGTATAATTTGCATTATCCTTTGAGGCAACAATGATGGAAGACTGCTAATATCTGGGTTCTTGGCCAAAGCTGGAAGACTTGCTAGTCACAAATGCAGCCATGTTAATGAGAGATAAGAAACAGTTTCACATGTTGAATAAGATGTCAAAGTTAATTGATCCTCTTAGAATCCCGTTGAGATAAGCTAGTATTGTATCTATTTAACACAGTGTTTTGCAAGGTTCCTATCCTCAAGGAACATTCCATATAAATTTATATGTCACATCTGAAAGGTCTGGCTATCAGCCCACTTGAACTAAGAGCATAGAGCAGGGATGGCAAAAACATGGCCCTCCAGGTGTGGCTGGACTACAACTCCCATCATCCCTGTCCATTGACAATACTGGCTGGGGCTGATGGGAGTTGTAGTCCAACAGCATATGGCAGACCACATTTTCCTCATCCCAATCTTACAGCTCAAGCAACACTTTTAGCCCTTTCCCCATAGGTGTAGGGAACCTTTGGCTTGCCATATGTCACTGAATTACAGCTCCCCATCAGTCCTGGAAAGCATGGCCAGTCCTGGAAAGCATGTCCAGGGATGATGGGAGTTGTAGTTCAGCAATTTCTGAAGGGCCAAAGGTTCCCTATACCTGGTTTATCACAATGTTATACAATCATTCTGCAAACAAATCGGAAGGGAATCACTCATAAAAATAGCTGATATTGTCTATCCTCCTTACAAACTTTGTGTGAAGAAATCAGGGATGAATGCTCAATACAGCTTGTCTAGAAATCCTGTAACATCAGTGAATTTGTGTGTATGTGAAAATACCTGGAAGATTTCCACTGAACAGAGTGAAACCTTTTTGACCATTGCATTGAGATCTGCCTTGTAAGGAGACTGTAGCCCTCTTCATATGTTGTGCCTGAAAAGGAAGTATCAAGCCATATATATGGTGCCTTCCTATTTTCCTTCATTGAGTGGGGTAATTCCTACGATTTCATGAATGCAAGTAGAAGCCTCTGCATGGTTAGGAACCTTGCTTTATGAAGCAAACACAGGTAAACAGCTCCCCCACCCAAACCTCCCTAACTTAATGTGGGATGATCAGGAACAGGAAAACTGGAGTTGGTATGTATGTATTTTCAACAAGGGATGAAATTTCCTGATCTGATCTTCCCTTGAACTTTAACCAAAGCACAGGAAGTCCGGAAGACTACTTATCCATTGCCTAAGATTAAGATGGGTTTGCTAATTTTGTATGAAGGAAAGTCCTTCCTATTACACTTCTTTAAAAAAAAAAGATTCCCACATTGATTTCTTTTAAAAGTTTTCAAAATTTATTTATTTCTTTATTTTGGCAATGTATATAACACTTAATTACATTGATCTCTATCTGCTGTTTGTGAAGGTCAGTAAAATGCAAATACAGGTCAACTATAAAATCAGAATTAAGTTAAAATTCCTTCTGGAATAATGAAAAAAAAAAAAAAGGTTTTTAGTAGCTTCTGGAATTTCAACAGGGAGGGGCTGCTGATCTGACATCAGCTAAAATTGGGCCCACAATACACAATGCACAGCTCCTGATGGATATGAGCTTTGCTTCTGAGGCATGGGAGACCATCAAGGAAAATGTCAAACAGCTCTCAGGTGCACAGTAGACAGTCTCCCCAGCTTCCTGTGCTTAGAGAAAAGCCCAGCCAAGGATAGCATTGTATTTTCTGAAAAGGGAGATACCCTGCAAGGCACTAGAGTTCAGATCACCAGAGAGATGCTTTGCAGAGTGAAAGAAAAGACCCTTCACAAACACTTTATGGCCACCTCGGTCAGAAGGTAAGCACAACAAAACTCTGCATCCCACCTGTGAGAATATCCCCACTTTTTTCTCCCCATTGATAACTTTTGGATGCATTCCTTTTCTCATTAATTGATGGATGGTAAAAAAGAACAGCAAGACAAGTTTTCACCACCACATTATCTCTCACACTTGTACCAACATACATTTGAGGCTGCATGGTTGTATGGGGAAGGTGTGACTCTCCAGATGTTGCTGGAATACAACTCCCACCCTCCCTGACTGTTTCACATACTGTATGGGTCGAATGTGACTTGTAAGTGCAACAACATCTGGAGGGCCACACAGTCTCCATCCCTGCTGTATCACCTGATTAGGGTTTCAAGTCATATCCCACAACTAGCAACTGAACTCTTTCCTAGCCCTAGAAAGCTTTCATAGCCCTTCTTCCCTTTTTATCAGTCCTGCCCGCCCACTGGCCTCATGCAACATGATGCTTCTGTAAGTCCCTTGCATTTTTATAGGTCAGCTGACCACATCCCATACTGCAAAGAGGAGCATAATAGCCCATAATTGGAATGACTGTTGAGGAATGCTGTGGAGCTGCAGCAAGAACAGTGAATGCAGACTAATGAGCTACCACACCACAACATTGTTTAAGAATACCTTTCAGCTTTTAACAACTAGCTAATAATGTAAGCAGTGTTTTATTTGAAACAGGATAAATCCATTTGATGTAACTTCAGCTTAAGCATCCTGAACTGTCTGAAGTCTCCCCCTACTGGTTAACCAACACCATTTCCAGCATGGTTAACTATAGTTTACCTTGGAACATAGGGAGCTGCCTTATACTGAGCCACACCATTGGTCTGTCTAGCAAAGTATTGTCAACAATGACTAGTAGCAGTTCTCCAGGGTTTCAAACAGTGTTCTTCCAAAACCCTATTTGGAGATTCTGGTGATTGAACCTGAGTCTTTCTGCATGCAAGCAGATAGCCTGCTGCTGAGCGATGACCCTAACTATAGCCATGACAACAACAACAACAACAACAACAACAACAACAATTAATATGTTGCCCATCTTACTGGGTTGCCCCAGCTACTCTGGGCAGCTTCCAACAATTTATAAAACCACATTAAAACATCAAACATTAAAAACTTCCCTAAACAGGGCTGCCTTCAGATGTCTTCTAAAAGTAAAATAGTTGTTTATTTCCTTGACCTCTGATGGAATGACATTCCACAGGGCAGGTGCGGCTACTGAGAAGGCCCTCTGCCTGGTTCCCTGTAACCTTACTTTTCACAATGAGGGAACTGCCAGAAGGCCCTCAGAATTAGATCTCAGTGTTTGGACTGAACAACGGTAGTGAAGACGCTAATTTAGGTATACAGGGCTGAAGCAGTTTAGGGCTTTAAAGGTCAGCACTTTGAATTCCACTTAAAAATAAAAATAGAGGGTTTAGTCTCTGTAGAGACTAGAGGAGATGCCATGTAAATATATATGAAAAAGTCAAATATCTAGCACCAAACCAGTTGTAAGAATTGCAGATAAAAAGGCAGTGTTAGGACTCCAGAATTCTATGCTTCCATGACTGGCTGCAGCAAAAAAGGAGAAAGTTCTGCATGCAGGACATATGATGCAAATCAGAGATCAATTACAGTTTTAAGGGGTTTTGTGTAGGTGGACCTGTGGTGTGGGGGGTTGTGCTCAACTCCACAAATTCAGTTACTCAACCAGTTCTCTGAACAGGACTCATGTCATTATGAAGGATCAGCCACAGATACTTGGAGAGTTTGTTATTCAGTGCACCAGCCAAATCAGTTGTAAACTGTTGGGCTTTTGGAGGATGTTGATGAGACGTGTTGATAAGTTAGAATGGTAGGAATGCAAACAATGTGACTCTGGTGTGTGTCACCAAATGCCAAGCCACCAAGGCTAGTTTTTGGAGTGGTGCCTAGTTGTTACATACCCCTTGGTTGGCCTTAATGGACTTTCATTTTAAGCCATCTGTCTGCCCATTTTCATGAGTTAGAAAACAAGCACAGTGACAATCTTACAGGATGCCTCAGTTGACACATTTGCAGCATCAATATGCCAGATCTAACTATGGGCCACGGTTCACAAGGCCAGGTTTCTGATACAGCCCTTTCTCTTGTGAGGATGAGGATGATTTACATCCTGCCTTTCCCCCCAAACAAGGCGGCTCATAAAAATTAAATACTGATAAAACAAATATAGCTAAAAACCTATCAAAGGTTGTCGTTAAAAAGTAGATTATATATGGAATTAAAATAATGTAAAAAAGAACTACTGAACTGCAGATACTACTACTACCACCAGTGCTAATAATAATAATAATAATAATAATAATAATAATAATAATAATCATACAGCACAGCATTAAGAGCCCTTTCCTTACAAGAAATCAGTTCCCCAAACTCTGTTGGAATAAAAATGTCTCCACCTGCTGGCAGAAGGGCAACAAGGAGGGAGCCAATCGAGCCTCTCTAAGAAGGGAGTTCCAAACCCAGGGAGCAGCCACCGAGAAGGCCCTCTCCCTTGTCACCACCAGGCACGCCTGTGAATCTCCCCTGAAGACCTCAGAACCTGTGTAGGTTCATATGGGAGAAGCAGACTCTTTTTTCCGCAGGGCCTGTAAGACAGAGTTGTTCCACCTGGCCTTTGGCTTGGAGCCAATTTGATTCCCTCCCTCTCTTTCTTTTTTCTTTTCCTTCTCCTCCTGCGATGAGGCTACATTTTAATATTTTAATGTTTCAATATTTTAATGTTGTATTTTAATTTTGTTTTTAAGTTGTAATCATTCAACTTGTTTTTATTATTGCTTGTAAGCCGCTCTGAGCCCCGCCTTGGCTGGGGAGGGCGTAGTATAAATAAACATTATTATTATTATTATTATTATTATTATTATTATTATTATTATTTTATGCCTTTTTATTCTCCTTGCTTTTACTTTTTAAATTGCATTTGTGTGTGTCTGATTCTGTTTTTGTTACACATTAATTATCCCACAGGAAGCTGCATTTTACCAAGTCAGACCACTGGTCCATCTAGTTCAAAAATGTGTATGTTGGATGGCAGTGGTTCTACAGGGTTTCAGACAGGGAGTCTTTCCTAGTCTACCTGGAGATGCTGGGGACTAAACCCAGGACCTTCTGCATGCAAAGCATACGCTCTACCACTAAGCTAAAGGTAGCTCTCTGGATGTTTTTTGTACTACAACTCTCATCATGCCTTGCTATTGGTCATCCTAGCTGAGAATCATGGGAGTTGGAGTCCAACAATACCCGGAACACTACAGGTTTCCCACTCTGGCACTAAGCTGCAGTCTTTCCCTCCTGCTTTTAGCATTTTTATTTCAAGATCCCTTGTAATAGCTTGCCTAAAGGGAGGGGTGGCAATTAAAAACAATAATATAATATAATACAATAATGCAACATTGAAGGACCTAATTCAAGATTTAATTTGTGCTGAGGCTTATTAGAATCTGGCCCTGTGACCTTTCCTCAATTGCAGAGACTGGAGAAGAGAGAGAAGAAGATTGCAATACTGAACTGTGTGAGAAGCAAGGACTCAGCACTATTACCGCCCTGCATTGTGCATGAGAGCTGTCCCTTGGGATATGATATTCTGCAGCCTCACACCTGTGGAGAGGGGGCACAGCTCTTTTCACACATCCCTTAACATGTACACAATTGCTCCAGTCACTGAATGGGGCAGCTCATTCCTGCAGGAGCTCTTCATGCACAGGGGAGTATACATGGGGCTCTGGATCCAGGTGCAAATATTTAGACATTCCTTCCTCTGTGGCCTGAAGTAAGCCGTTTGACTTATGACCTCAGGTCCTCAAGGGAAAGGAAGATATACTAATCCTATTATTATTATTATTATTATTATTACCATCATCATTATTACTAGTAGACGACAAAATCTTTAGAGCATCACAGTGCTGAGGTATGGGGACAAAAGCATTCAGCTCCAACTCACCCACGACTGTTCTCTTTTCAAGGCAAGCAGAGCAAGACAGTCTCTCTGGAAACACAGTCAAAGCCCTGTTAACAGAAACTTGAATTGTCCTTTGGAAGTGTCAAAACGGTTGACATCTATTGAGACATGACTTTCCGGCTCTGCTCTTGAACAACTCTTACAAACACACACTTGTAGTGATGGCAAAGCCTTTACACGCCCTGCACATTGCTTTTTAACTTCCTTGATTTGGAAGCAAACAATGCCATTCCCCACTTGATAGCTCAAGATGTCGACGCAGACCGATTCCCTGACACCTTGCAGCAGGGAAGAGATAAACACCCTGCTGTGGAGTTGCATGACTTTACAAGTGTCTGTGATTTTGCCAAGGGATATATTTTGCCCATCTCCCATGGCAGAACGGTACCCCTCACTCACTTCTTTTAAGGGCTTTTGTGTTTTGACTCGTGACATGTGCTCTGGGCCACTCTGTCTCTTCCAGAAGTTCTTTCACCTGACATGGGAGATGAGAAGGGGAGGGGGAAGAAGAAGAAGAAGAAGAAGAGAAGGTCAGATTGAGAGAGAGAAAAGAAATACAACCCCCACACCGAACAGCTATATGTGAAACCATTTCACTTACTTCTGCTCTCTTCGGCCCAGCCATGTGTAAGGAAGGAGAGAACAATGGAGAAGTTCCAACTCAATTCTCCTGGCAAATCAGAGCCCCCTCTAGAGGAAGGCAAAGCAGTCAAGAAGGCATGTAAATGATCTCTAACCAATAACTCCAGTCTACTTGTGGTCTCCAAGTAGGGTCTGTGCAATCCCTTGTTCTGAACAGTAATGAATGTATGTAGTGCTATGTGCTCCACAAGCAGAGCACTGAAAGATTAGAGAGGGGAGGTTGGCCTGGGACATGTCAATATGGATCTGAGATGATCAAAGGAAGTTGTCCCTCGTGGGTTGGAGATTGGGATGGGTTGGAGGCAGGGGGAAGGGGAGGAAGAATGTGAAGTGCTTCTTAATGTGGTTTCCCTGTATTCTCTCTTTTAAAAGGAACAGCTTCATCCTCCCTCATAATCTGTTTCCTCCATATGGCTACCCCAATAAATATTTCAAGATTTTGTTTGAAGGATACAATTTTTTAAAAATGGAGGGGTCAGGAGGGAACTGCCATCATTTGTGCAAAGTTGTAACACCTATATCGTAATGCACTGTAGGCAAAATATGTAAATACATCTTAAGGAATACAAGTAGTTTTTTTAATTATTTGTATGTATGCCTATATTTGTTATTACATTTTCTCACTTATCAAATCCTGAGAATTATATTTTAAAACATCTTGCTTTGTCTCTCTCACTCTCACACATGTACAAATGTGTGTACACAAACACACAACCCGGCTCACTGAAGAACACAGAGCAAAGCTACAGACCTAACTCACCGTAACACTCCTTACCTGGACAAATCTGTCAATTTCAGAATAATATAGACCAAGGCTGCAATCCTAACCCTGCTTATCTGGAAGCAGAAAGTGGATTCATCTCTCAATTTCATTTCTCTTCATTTCTCATTTCATCCCAGTCTTAAATTCAGTTCATGATAAAATGCTCATGAAAAGTCATGAACATTTTATTACAAATTTCTTCTAATAAACCCATTTTTTTTGTATGGAGATTTGACTAATATTCACATTTGTACAAATCAATTCCCCTAATATAATTCATTTTTACATGTTATTTTCACTAATACATGCATTTCTATGCATATCCCTCCCCCCTTAATATAGGAATCTATGTACATATTGTTCGGTTATAGAACTGCATCACAAAATTCAGAGAAGTGTGAATTCGAAGAATGGCTCCATTCCAGTTCATGCATTGGTTCAAAAAGTGTGAATTTGGTAGTTTCCGATTAAAATGCAAACAAAATTGAATTTCTCCTCTACTCCTGAGTGAGCCCATAGAATACAATAGGACTTCCATGTAGCCATGGTTAGGATCGCGCTGTTAAATTCTCACATCCTTAAAAGCTTAACCATAACTGACAAAATCTGGTTAGTTAAAAACCAGCCCATCAGTGTCAAAACAAGGTTCAACTGCCAATCCAACTGGCTTTTGTCTGTCAAGCAGGAGTGCCACCTTCTCCTTCACCTCAAGCATCAAATTGTCTTGGACTGGCCCTGCCTTTCACCAAGTCACATTATTTGCCGACTACTCCAGTGTTGTCTACTTTGATAGGCAGTAGCCATCCAGGATGTCAGGCAGAGGCTTTCTTTCACATCTAACTGAAATTGCTAGAGATTAGACCTTGGATCTAATCTCTTACTATTGAATTGTATCCCTCCTCCATGTAATACCATTGATCTTGTATTGCAGAACTATTTTAAAGGAGAACATGTAATTTCTCCAGGGCTGAAGTTCACTGGCCGAGTGAATCAATCCCTGACACCTCCAGGTAGGACTGGGACTGTCCTATCTGAAACTCTTGAGATCTGCTGCATATCAGTGCAGACAATAAGAGCTAGAGGGACCAATGGCCTGATGCTGTATAAGACAGCTTCCTACATCCCAATGTTCTCTTCCTTTCCTCACTTCCACCCATGTGTAAAGGTGGCAATGTAGTTTGCATGTAACTCTTTCTCTCTGTTTTAGCTCTGTGATCCTATAATAGGACCAGTGCATAATAAACCTGTGATGATTTCTAGGCATATGATAGAACATGCAAAAGCCAGGAATGGTCTCCCATTTTTTTCACCAATGGGGCCCACTTGGATCTAGAATGAAATGCTTGCAGTATTTCCACACCCCCATCACTTGTTCAGCTGTCTATCCACAATTCACAAGGAGGCACTGTGGTTAGAAGTTCACTACAATTAGTCATTTAATGGCTGCTGTGCAAATAGGGGGGGGGGGAATGAACAAGGGAAGGAATCAGAGCCAAAAGGCACAGAGCTGGTGGGTCAGCAGTTGGCTAATCACCTCTCAGTGCAGATGACCTATGCTGTGGACCTCAGCTGGTATAAATCAGAGTAGTTTGGCTGATTTATAGAGGCTGAAAGTTTGGCTGTTTGACTCCTATGGAACTATGCCAAGTTATAATGATCTGTAAATGTGGATACAAATGGAACTCACCAGAGGCATTGCTTCCTTTGATGTGCATCCATGGCCCTCCTATTTAAACCAGGAATAACAGTCATCAGCCTAAAGCTCGGCTGAGGCAGACCTTCAACCTTGGTCTTGCAGTTCTGCCTGTGCTTCTGGGACAACATGTCCTTTCCAAAACCAATCATGCTGTTCTTCAGTACACCTACTGTAGGGCTCATCAGGCCCTCCAAGACTCTTGTCCTGGCTCTCCCATTGGCACTGTTCAGTTGACCAAGCAAGGGCAGAAGGCCAAAGTCCTATAAGGCTCAGCCAATCTGAGGCATCCACACTGTCTACCGAGCGGACCCCTTATAAAGAAAGCTTGGAACATTTGGAGCTTTTTAGTTTAGAACAAGTTGAGTAAGGTGGACATGACAGAAGTTCATAAAATTATGCATAGTGTGGAGAATGTGGAAAGGACACTTTTCTTCTCTCTAGAACTCAAGGAGCCACTGATCTTCAGAGGTCTACTACCTCTGAAAGTGGAGTTAGAACATAGCCATTGTGGTCAGTCAGTAATCATCTATAATCTTATCCTTCATGAATTTGTCTAATCCTTTTCAAAAGCAATCCAAGTTGGTGGCCACCACTGATTCCTGTGAGAGTGAGTTCCATAGTTTAACTGTGTACCACGTGAGAAAGCATTTTCTCTACATAAGTCCTGACTCTTCCAGCATTCAGCTCCACTGGATGTCCTTAAGTTCTTGTGTTTTGAGGGAGGGAGAAAAGCTACCTATTCACTTTCTTTACACCATGCATAATCTCACACACCTCTACCATGCCCCCCACTCATTCTCCCCCTAAACTGCCCCCCCCAATGTTATGTTTCCTCATAGGGAAACTGGGATTTGAAACATCTGACATGAGGAGTCAGAGTCTCCTTCCTTGAGTCTCAGATCAGCTTGCAGCCAAACTGCAAGCATCCTGGATTCCTGAACAGCTTTATAACAAACTTTCCAGCTGCCTCTCTGTAGAATTCTTGAAGCCAGTCTTCACTGGCTGAGGATGGCCACTGCATGGAAATCCAGAGCTGCCAAGAGGTGGGTTAAATTAATCCTTGCCAGCTTGTCCATTGGAAGGAATGTGAACCTTTTAGCAGCCAATAGCCCTCTGAGATGTTCAGTGGTCATGCTGCCATAAAGGGAGCACATCGTGAGCAAAACTCTTTCATGTGCCACTCATGGGACCAGTAGAGCTCTGGGCTGGAGTGCCTTATGGATCCCAGCTGCCATGGCACTCCTCTGTTACCACACTCCCTGATTATATTGCACTGCCATCGGTACGGTAAAACTGGAAGAGAGAACTTGGCCGAACAGCTGCGTACTTAATCCTTGGTGGTGTGAGGTCCTTAATTACAGTTTCATGCTCTAGTGAGGGAGAGAGAGAGAAATGCAAACAGTAGTTTAAAGTTGCCACTTCCCCCAAGAGAAATAGCAACCTCATAACCACTTATTAGCAGATACTAATTAATGCAAAGACCTAGTTGCAAGCCTGTTGCCTAGTTTGGGGATTGCTGCTCCTATTAATTGGTGCATATTAATTCATGCATATTTGACTGCCTATTACATACTACAGTGGTACCTCGGGTTACATTCACTTCAGGTTACACACTCCGCTAACCCAGAAATAGTGCTTCAGGTTAAGAAATTTGCTTCAGGATAAGAATAGAAATCAGGCTCCGGCGGTGCGGTGGCAGCAGGAGGCCCCATTAGCTAAAGTGGTGCTTCAGGTTAAGAACAGTTTCAGGTTAAGAACGGACCTCCGGAACGAATTAAGTACTTAACCCGAGGTACCACTGTATTGGGATAATTGGGTTAATAAAATGTGTGTGATATATATGGTCTTATATTGACCACATAACAATGCCAAAATGGGCTTTGATTGTTATTAAGCACTAATATAGTACTTTTAATGAATGAAGGCTTTCATGTGGATTACCACCTCTGTCCTGCTTAGCAAACTGTGTTAGGAAGGTTGCACATGTTCTCATTTTACAGATGCAAACTGAGGCATATAGATGATAGATAGATAGATAGATAGATACATAGATAGATAGATGATCATGGGTAGGCCCGGGGGCCAGATCTGGCCCAATCGCCTTCTAAATCCAGCCTGCGGATGGTCTGGGAATCAACATGTTTTTACATGAGTAGAATGTGTGCTTTTATTTAAAATGCATCTCTGGGTTATTTGTAGGGCATAGGAATTTGTTCACCCCCCAAAAAATATAGTCTGCCCCCCCACAAGGTCTGAGGGACAGTGGATGGGCCCCCTGCTGAAAAAGTTAGATAGATAGATAGATAGATAGAGAGTGCCATGACAACCCAACACTCTCAGCTGAGAGGGACTTAAATCTGTGTCTGAAGTTCAGCTTGGCATCCATTGGGCTATGAGATTTGGAGAGAAAGCCATCTTTATCGAAATTATATTTTGTTTTGAAGAACTCTGAGGATCTCTCAGCTAGCTCCACAGAACACTTATTGTGCTCCAGAAGTGACAGGAGGTGTTATAAGTGCCACTTTTCCAATGCTCAAAGTGACTTGCAAGGACAGGACACTGGATAGGGCGGAATAAAAGAACAATTGAAAATGTTTTGAAGCAACCAACACATTCACAGGAAGACAGGAGGTTGCCTTATTCCAGGACAGACCATTGAAACATTTAGCTCAGCAGTGGTGCTCCTGGGTTTCAAGAAGGGAGTCTCTCCAAGCCTACCTGGGGATGTCAGGCACAGTACCTGTAATCTTCTGCATGCAAGACAGATGCTCTACCACTAGGCATGGGTGAATCTGTCAATTTCAGTTTCACTCAGTTTCTCACTTTTCTCATCTTAAATTCAGTTCTCCATATTTCCACATTAGTTTATGACTTGGAGGAAAGGTGGAATATAAAAGCTTAAAGAATATATCCAAAATAGAACAGTGGAAAGTTTTTGTTTGTTTGGTTTTTGTTTGCAAAGGGGGAAAAAAGTTTATGAAATGTGAGGACAGCTTTTTGTCACAGCACTAATGGATTTCACCCAAAGAAGAACAGAAAGACCCTCATCAACCCTGCAACATTCTTGGGATTTAGCAAGGTTATGACTTGCAGAACCACGTCCCTTCTCTTCGCCAGTCAAGTTGTTATCATTCTGGAAGAACCAAAACCTCCCCTTTAACCCACTGAGATCAGCAGCTTCTTAAAACTAAAACATTTATGGGAGCCACCAAACTACAACAGCAAATGATTGGAGTTTTGATGTTTACCTTGTTGGAATGACGGCGGGGAAGCTTTTCTTGTTTCCAGCTCTTTCATCCCCCCATTTTTGCCCTAAAGCAAGAAAGAATTCAAGCTGCCTCACTCTGCCAGGACCCTTTCCTTGGCTAAGTTGATGCTGCTTTGCACAATTTTTTAAAAAGCTAGTGCTGAAGCTGAAGTTGCTGCAGGGGTAGGTGGCTTAGTTCATACCGTCAGTAATGCTGCTACTTCTTCTTTTTTCAAATCTATACTTTGGATATAAAAGGCATTATTTTGTTCCTTTTTTGTTCTACAACCCTTTTTCAAAGCTGGCAGAAAGCAGAAGATAGCCACCCAATTGATTGAGACTTCAACGCAACGTGCCTTAGTGGTATTATTTTCAACTAAGAATGTCAATACAACTCCTTAAAGAGACGTCAACGGTATTAGCTTTAGTGACTGCCTTTGCAGAGATTTCTTTCAGGTTGACTTAAATGTCAGATGTCATTAATGCTGGATGTTCAGACAGTCCTCCGGTGTAAGCATCTTCTGCAGCGGAGGGTGAAAGGGTCACAGGTAAGCACAGCCACAAAGAGAAATAAAGCACATTCTGCCATACGTTATGTAGGCGGCAAATGGTACCAGAGGAAAAAGCTGGATGCAATATGTGTTGAGATACAGGAATTCACCTTAGTGACATATCAAGATACAACAGTGGATCTTGAAACTTGTAGCTAACACAGTCTGCTTCCTGTTAAAATTTCTTTCTTTCATATATATATATATAGTCAAAGAAGAAGAAGAAGAGAGGAAGTCAGACTTCCAAGTTCAAAACCCTGTGTGCGTCTTTGAGGATGAGAAAAATGAACTATTGATCAGGCAATTGACAAATGCAATAGAAATTTTATATGGCTCAAGAGAGACCCCTGAATAATTTAGAAGTGTGCCAAATATGAGTGACGGCCAGCAGTGGGGGGGTATTGATTACTTTAAAAAAACCCTGAGAAAGGCCCCGTGCTGTGGGCTGGGAGGATAAAGCAGAATGCCAGCAAATAGAAAGGAGAAAACAGGAGCAAAGCCATTAAGGACGTCGTGCTACCAGACACTGCCAGACGTGGAAGTTGGAGAGACAGTCAGGTGGGGCGTCCCTGCTCTCTCTTCCTTCCCAATCAATAATAGCATGTCAAAACATAAAATGCAGGCTTTTGCTCTTAACTAAAATGTGTCTTAAGATTTTTTAAAAGCATTGATTCAAGATGGATCAATGAAGATCCAGGGATGGATATATATATATATATATATATATATATATATATATATATATATGCACAAAAAGGGGGTAATATGACTTGGTACATCATTGTGCCGCCAAAGAGCCTTCCAAGACCTCATAATGAATGTCCTGTTTATATTAAGAATCTTTTTGGCAGGGGAGGTTAAAAAGAGTCAGGTCAAGGAGCTTGGCATTGTTTCAGATGGGAAGTCAGAAAGATCAGTGGTGACCGGGGGGCAGAATTGGTTTAGAAGATGATGAGAAAAGGGCTAGATCTTGGACCTTTCTGTGATTTGATTATAATATGCATTTGAGCATCTTAGAATACCAGCAGACGCCTGTACTGAGTTGAACAATTGCCTCCACCTGTCCCAGGTTAAGAACATAAGAAGAGCTGTGCTGGATCAGGCCAATGGCCCATTCCAGTGCAGAATTCTGTTTTCACAGTGGCCAAGCAGCTGTTTGACAAGAAGCCTGCATGTGGGAGCAAATTCTATAATTTAACTATGCATTACCCAGACTGACTCTTCTCCCTGTCATTGTTTAGATCATATCCTTCCTTATACAGGCTGCTGTCTTGCTGTTATATACTGGGCAAATGGCTGTACAGATATATTTTGGTGATCCATTTCATCTTTTTGGGAGATGTATAGGAGGTCACACTGGAGGTCACACTACCTTGGAGCAGCCCACAACACTAGTTTTCTGTGCTGTCCTGTGTGATGGACAGAAACCAAAACGAGCTGATTCACCCACCCCTACCTACCATGTTGCAGATCCAGTATTTTGGGTACTATTTGACCCACATTAAAAGTTTAATTTCAAGTGTTATGTGTGTTGGTCAGTCAAGAAAATACCCTTTTATGATTGGAAATGCCACAGTTGTAGTTGTTGTCAGAGAATAACAATTATTATAACAGCAATAGTAGTAATAATCTTTTGTTGTTGTTTTAAAATAATCATCTTAGAATTTGGAAAAAAAAACCTACCAGTTCTTCACAGGACAAGTTACAAAATTACAAAATTCATCATAAAGACAATTATAGGAACTCATTTTAAAAGTCTTTCCTCTGCTCCAGTTTTTAAGTACCTTTTCTTAAGAACAATACCATATTTTACCAGCGTAAGGATTTGCATGGCCTTGAAACTCCCATACAAAGAGGCACTAAATCTTTGCCATCAATAAAAGATATTCCCATTTGCAAACTCCTGCTGTTCTCCTCGTTGTTTGGTGAAAACCTGAAAAGGCTCGTGGAAAATAATTATTTTGCTGCACACGGGTTTTCATTGTTGATAGGAATCTGAACAGCAGACTCTCCCAAAGAGACATCTAAGAGAAACCTTGTCATTACATCCTTTGACCTGGGTAATTAGGCATAAAACCAGGGACACCTGCTTCTTGATTGGTGAAATGTGAAGCATAAAAGTGGAGTCCTAGGAGGTCCCTCTTCCCCCCATCTCCCCTTCATCAGGAAGTGAAATGGCTCAAATGCTAGAGTTGCAAGAACAAAAGAGAAGCTCTTGTGAAGTGGGGTAGCCCATGGAAGCACAAGATTCATTGGATTATTTTTTATATCTATCGGAGAGCCAAGTTTAGCTATTTCATTCTGCGGAATGTTCTTTTCATCCTGCCTGGGGTGGGAATTGGCTTTCAGCCAGTGATGACCTCAGTACAATCTCTCTCTCTCTCTCTCTCTCTCTCTCTCTCTCTCTCTCTCTGTGTGTGTGTGTGTGTGTGTCAAAGTGTGAGGTTCTTTCATGTACAATGTAGAATTCTGCGCTATGTAGAATCAGACCACTGGCTCACCTAGCTCAGCATTGTCAACACCAGAGACCACCACTGTGATGTCATCTCTGTGTTGCTGGGATACAACTCCCAACACCCCATATCATCGGCAATGTTGGTTCAGGTTCATGGGATCTACAATTCAAATAACATTGAGTAGAATGTAAGAGGACCCTGCTGGATCAGGCCAATGACCCATCTAGTTCAGTATCCTGTTCTTACAGTAGTCACCTAGATGGCCATAGGAAGCCCACAAGCACGACCTGAGTACAAGAGCACTATCCCTCCTGTGATTTCCAGAAACTGGTTTTCAGAAGCATTACTCTCTCCAGCCATGGAGGCATAGCATAGCCAGAACAAAGTCATCACTATACCCACACCCCCTTGCTCAGATGACAAGACCCCCTTTTTGGTGCACTGATGTGGGTCAAAGGAAAGCAGAGCAATACATTTGGCACCAGCTTCGCTGCAGGAGTTGCCAGAGGGAAGCATCAAGGAGTTATCCAACCATTTTAGGGACTCCACTCCAGATTATTGTAGGGTTTACTCCTTAGCCTTTTCTTCTCTCAAAGATATCCTGCACCAGAGTTTTCCTTCTCTTTGATGGGCTATGTTCCCAAGTTGACAAGCCCCTCACTTTCCTCTACACCATGTGGAGAAACCACATTTTGTACTATTGGTCTCATCCACACAATCCACCACAATCCACTGGAGCCTCAAACCCTAACTCACTGAGGGCTTGAGACCCATTGGCTACTCTCACCTGGTTTAGCCGACCAGTTGAAGCCAGTCCTGGGGTGCTGTCACATGCTGACAGCTACAGGTGAGAGCTGAGTGCAGGTTGGGGTCCAAAGGTGGAAAAGTATCCAGAAGGAGAACAATGTGTCCCCACCAGACATACTACCCCTCCCCTAACACCCTATTTGCCCATGTACATGCACAGAAAATAGATCTAAGTGAAAGGCAACACATGAGGATCTGCATTGATCATTGTGATGCATCTGTAATCATTATTATTGTATAATCTTATTTTTTAAAAAAATATATTTCTTTTTATTGAGTTTCAATTAAATCATCAAAAAAGGAATACAGGAAAAAAAACAACCCAAAGAAACGACAAAAAGCAAAAGAACAGTTCCAAAATAAGAAATACAAGCAAAAAAGAAAAAAATACTCATACATAATCCAAAAGAAAAAAAGCATCAAATTCTGTTACAGTTCTTTATCTTATTCTTAAAGTCTTTTTATCTTTATATCTTTTGGTATTTAGATCTTTCTTCTACTCACCTATTGACTTCCTTCCCTCCTGATTTCGGGCTTCTTGGTGAAAAGAAATTTTCCTTCTCCCCCCCCCCCCTTCTGCAGTCAATAATTATTAATGGTTTACGTATCGTAAGATTTATATCAGACCAGCTATTGTTTTTAAATTTCTGTAGTTTCCTTCTATATATACCATAAATTTATTCCAGTCACTAATAAACTGTATTTTTTTGGTTTCTAATTTTTTGCGTCATTTTTGCTATTTCAACATACTCAAATAATTTATATTATTGTATAATCTTAAAAGGTTATATAAACTTAGAAGGGGCATAGCTGTGAGGGGTCATGGCTGTGTTGCTCATAAAGGCACTTTTGAATGTGCCACTCCACTACTGACAACAAATGAATGACAAAACTAATGCAGACATTCGGCATTTCCATTATTTCAATGTGACTGTTCTGAGTAGAACTTAAATAGCTACAACCCGATGAAAATGAATGCAGAAACAAAAGCAGTCACAGATCCTTGCATCTCCCTCATGGCCAGCTTCACAGGACAGTCCATGATCAAGCAGGGGTGGGGGAATAAATTAAACTCCATGGAACACAAACCCCACAAAATTCCATGCCATCTCTGTGGCATTCACAATTCTATACTAGTCCCAGCGCAGACTGGAGCTCTTAACACCTTCTTTGTTACAATTGCTGGGCTGGATCATCTGTTTAGTGCTGTCATCGGCAGGCTTCCTGTGTTATACATTTTTTATATTTAATTACGTTTTTAAACACATAATCTCCCCAGTGGCTTGAACAATGGGCATCTGCTTTTCTAAGTACTCACATTAATGACTGGGGTTTGTAGCTGTTAGGTAATTTGAAATGCCTTTGGTTTTCCAGAATAGTCGTACACTCATTTCAGTAATAATACATGATGTTTAGAAAGCTTCATTCCCAGAGCACTTAAACTAATTACGACTCATAATATCCCTGGGAGACAGGTACAATATTCTTATGTTCTAGAGGTGAGGAAAACTGAGACTGAGAGGTAAAACAGCTTGACCAGGTCAGCCTGGCTAGGGAGGGGGCAGGAATCCTATAAGTAAAGTCATTGTCTCCGTGTCAGCCCTTATGGAGTCAAAATGGCACCACACATGCACAGAAACCACCAAATTCAATTACCACTTTAAGCAAAGATCCTACATACATTTATCTATAGCCACACTAGATATGAACCTCTTTTCAGAGGCTGTCTGGAATACGATAAGTGTCTATGGGGTCAGAGTCTATGAAATAAACCCTGGCAGGGTCAAATTGGGGAGGTGGGAGTAGATGAAGGACAGAAACACATGAATACAAGTAGGGTTGTCTGTCTGGGTCCGCATTTCCTTGTGAGAAACTTTCCAGGGGCCACACAAGCCAGTGGTAAGGGGGGCAGATGTAAAAGTTAGCAGAGCAATGGATGTAACTCTTACCTTTGTATGATAGGTGACATTCTAGCTACACAACACTCACCCTTTCACACACACCTACAGCACCCTCCATCCTACTTTCAGGCAAGCAAGAGGCAATATGACAGTGGAAGGTCAGATACTAGCCAGAAGAAAGCGTTCAAGGAAAGTGTGGTCAATGTACCTTAGATGTGGGGCCTGTGGACAGCCCCGAGGTCGAAATAGATAGTCCTGAAGAGATGTGCTTGGTTCCCAGGCTGCATGGCAGTTAAGATAGGGGTCAGTGTTGATCAGAATGTGCCATGAAAGGCTCACAATGGTCTAACAGTCTAATATAATGTACCAGTGGAAAATGCATTAATCCAAATGCATTAATCCAGATACAATATGATTCTATACACTACACACAGTGCTGTTGAATTCTGCATCAGCTGAAGTTTCTGAACAGTCTTCAGAGGCAGCCCCACATATAATGCATTGCAGTAATCTAACCTAGAGGTTACCATAGCACAGACAACAGAAGTTGGACTATCCTTGTCCAGATAGGGGTGCAAATGGATTAGTGACATTGTCCAATGTTATTTGCTGTTGTGTAACACCATGCCCAGGGACACGGGTGGTGCTTTGGGTAAAAGCCTCAGCGCCTAGGGCTTGCTGATCGAAAGGTCGGCGGTTCGAATCCCTGCGGCGGGGTGCGCTCCCGCTGCTCGGTCCCAGCGCCTGCCAACCTAGCAGTTCGAAAGCACCCCCGGGTGCAAGTAGATAAATAGGGACCGCTTACTAGCGGGAAGGTAAACGGCGTTTCTGTGTGCGGTTCTGGCTTGCCAGAGCAGCGATGTCACACTGGCCACGTGACCCCGAAGTGTCTCTGGACAGCGCTGGCCCCCGGCCTCTTGAGTGAGATGGGCGCACAACCCTAGAGTCTGTCAAGACTGGCCCGTACGGGCAGGGGTACCTTTACCTTTACCTTTAACACCATGCCCACTGGTGTGAATGGTATTCAGTGCATTATGCTGGCATCTTGGTCAAAGAGCCACAGTTGCATAACACGACAGGCACTGCATGTTGGGATTCGCAGGATACTGGATAAGTCTGCAGGCTTCAACAGGATGATGCAATACTCTGCTGGGTCAGAGTGACTCAGCAGGAGTGTGATTAGTGTAATTGGCTATCACCTGTTTTAAAAAGGAAAGCCTGTTTAACAGTGGTGTGGTGGTTGTGCTGTAGTGTGGTGGTGCTGTGGTGGAGAGTATTCGTTTGTAAGTACTCTGTATGGACTGTTTCTTTTGTATATAGCCTGTGTATAGCTCACATTAAAAAGGACTGCACTGAAAAACCTGGAACTCTTAATGCTTTGCTGAAAACGCCGCGTGGAATACGCGACAGGGTTATGGGCCCAGCACGCTTCCGCTGCGCAAGAGTACAGGTGGCAGTTATCTAGCCGTGGGTGCTGGAGGTGAGCTGCAGGGATGGAGCAGTCCAGAACTGGCGTGTTGCTGGAGAAGCTGACGGCCACGAACTACAGCATCTGGTCGGTCCGCATGCAACACTTCCTCAAGCGTGAGGGCCTGTGGAAGGTGGTGCAAACTCCACCACAGCCCCCTGAGGAGGATGAGGACGACGATGAAAAGCTGGCACTAGAAGAGGCCCAGCTTGAAAAGGATGAGAAAGCTTTGGCTACGATCATCCTTGGAGTGGACGACAGCCAGCTAGTCTACGTAGCTGATAAGGTGACGGCAAGTGAGGCGTGGAATGCGCTCAAGGCTGTCCATGTGCGAGAGACAGCTGGCTCACTGATAACACTGACCAGGAGACTGTACCGGTGTCGGAAGAAACCGGGGGACTCCCTGGTAAACCACCTAAAATTCCTAACAGGCTGTTTCCAGGAGCTAGCCTTAAGAGGGAGGCCTGTGGGGGAAGAGGACAAAGTCTTTATAGTCCTGAGTTCCCTTGATGACAGCTATGATATGCTGGTCAACTCCCTCGAGTCGGTAGAGACTGATAAGCTGACTCTGGAATACGTTACCGGACGGTTGTATGCAGAGGAGGACAGGCGTGCAGAGCGAAAGATGACCTCAGCCCAGCTGTTGGAGCATCCCAGAGGGAACAACAGCCGGGAAGAGCAGAGGTGTCAGGAGCCGGAGAAACAGCCAGGAGGAGCTGCTGCAGACCAGCCAGTGGTCAACAAAGTAAAAAGGTGTTTTTGCTGCAAGTCCAGTGGACACCTGCTTCGGGACTGCCCAAGAAAACAACAAAAACAGCAGAAGCACAAGAGGCAGCAGAGGGAGTCTACCGCTTGGGTGTCTGCAGATGGTCAAGAAAATGAAGAGCTGTGGGTTCTGGACAGTGGAGCTTCTCAAACCTTTTGTAAAAGAAAAGGACTGCTAACTGATGCTAGGGCTTCAAACAAAAAACATGTAAGTCTTGCTACGGGCCAGAAAGCTAATGTGGTTTGTGAGGGGGAGGTTGTGTTCCCACAGCTGGGACACACATTCAGGAATGTGTTGTGTGTGCCTAGTTTGCAAAACAATCTCCTGAGCATTCCTGACTTGGCAAAAGCAGGCTTCGAAGTAAATTTTGTGGGAGATCAGTGCCAGATAAAGCAAAATGGGGCAGTGTTGGCAAATGCTAACCTTAGAGCTAATATGTATGTACTGCAGTGTGAGTCTAAGGTTGCAAATGTGCAAAATGTCCCAACCCATGATATGTGTATTCATCTCCTGCACAGGCGTCTGGCTCATGCTAGCTATAAGGTGCTAAACAAAACATTGCAGTTGTGTGGGGGGATGAAAAACGTTAAAAGTTGTGATAATTACTTAGACTGCAATATCTGCAAGGAGGTTAAAAGCAGGGCTTGCCCAGTAGCAAGAGCAAGCCAGAGAGAAACCAAAAAACCACTGGAGTTGATTCATGCTGATGTAACTGGTCCTTTTCCACCAAGTGTCTCCCACAACAAGTACTGTTTGATCCTAGTGGATGACTATTCTAGATTTGGCTGGGTCTATCCATTAAAGCAAAAGTCTGACGTTGCCCAAACTTTGAGGTTTTGGGTAAGAAGGGTAGAAAGGCAACTTGGCGAAAAGGTGTGTTCTATTCAGACAGACAGGGGAGGAGAGTTTATGGCAAGCTCCCTAAGAAACTGGTTGCGTTCCCAAGGGATTAAACATAGGCTTACCAATG
Organism: Podarcis muralis; assembly: GCF_964188315.1. Lineage (NCBI taxonomy): Eukaryota > Metazoa > Chordata > Lepidosauria > Squamata > Lacertidae > Podarcis > Podarcis muralis. The sequence continues at coordinate 38,777,024 of NC_135661.1, read as the reverse complement.
TGGCGACACCTCAGGAGAACGGGGTAGCAGAGCGTAGGGGAGGTGTCTTGCAGACACAAATGAAAGCATTGTTAGCAGATGCAAATCTTCCAATTAAGTACTGGGCTGAGAGTATTAAGACCGCAAATTATATTGGGAATCGCTTGTGGTCAAGGGTACTAGATGACATACCCTATAAAATTCTCTATAACAAAAGTCCCAGTTTGCAACATTTGAGAATCTTTGGGACAAAGGCATGGGTTGACATACCTGTAAAGAACCGAAGAAAAGGTGGGAAAAGGGCACAGCAGTTGCTATTTCTTGGGTATGAAAGTGGTACGAAAGCCTACAGGTTTGAAGATGATAAAAATCTTTTGAGTTATAGTCGATCAGCCAGCTTTAATGAGCAAAGAAATTGGCCCAAGATACATGCAAACCTGCTGCCAGAAAAAGTTTTACTGCCGAGCATACCTGATAAGGCAGTTGAAACAAAGCTAAGAATTGGCAGCTCTCCCAGAGAAACTGAAAGGGAGGAGGTAAAGGTTGAGCATTTTTCTCCAGCTGCTAGCATGGAGCAGGGGAGAGAAGAAAGTGCAACAGGGACAGGAGGAGGTAGATCTACGGAGTCAATCCACCCCAAAAGCAGTCCTGAAGATTAATTAATGAACCAAGGAGGTCTGCAAGAAGTAATAAAGGTCAACCTCCAGACCGTTATGGGTTCCCAGCCACCATAAACCAGGTTTGTGTAACTGAGCCAGAAAACTTTGAAGAAGTGCAAGAGTTACCTACTCTGGAGAAAGAGGCGTGGTTAAAGGCAATGCAGGCAGAGTATAACTCTCTGCTAAACAACAATGTCTTTGTACCTACAGAATTGCCTGAAGGTAAAAAGCCCATAAGCTGTAAGTGGGTTTTTAAAGTGAAAAAACTGGCTGATGGTAGTTGTCAGAGGAAAGCCAGGTTGGTTGCACGGGGCTTTACACAGAGGAAAATGATACATTATGATGAAGTGTTTGCCCCAACAGCAAAGGCTGAAACAGTAAAATCAGTTTTAGCAATGGCAAGTCTGAGAGGGTTAAAAGTTAATCATTTTGATGTTGCCTCAGCATATTTAAATGCTCCTATTGATGCCGAGGTGTATTTACAGCAAATACCAGGTTATGAGCTGGAAAAAGACAGCATGGTGTTAAAACTGCAAAGGGCACTATACGGTCTACACCAAAGTGCACGTCTATGGCATGAATGCATAGACACAACTTTGAAAAAGATGGGATTCAAACAAAGCCTGGCTGATTCCTGTTTATATTCAGCAATGGTGCAAGGAAGTGTTTGTTATTTACTTTTGTACGTTGATGATATCTGTCTAATAACAACTGCACAAAAGCAAGTGTCTTGGTTTATAAACAGCCTAGGTAACAAATACAAACTGAAGTATTTGGGAGAGATTCAGAATTACTTAGGAGTAGAGGTTCAGAGAAATGAAGAGGGTGTCTACTCTCTGAGTCAGAAGGAAAAAATTGAAAAGTTGCTGAAGACATATGGAATGGAGAGGGCAAATGAGGTTGACACTCCCATAACTACCCAGTACAAAAATGAACCAGAAGGGCAAAAATGTGAGAATGCAACAGCGTTTCATTCTCTGTTGGGTTCTCTGTTATATTTAAGTTGTTGGACAAGACCCGACATAACATTGGCAGTGCACATGTTAAGCCAAAGAAGTGCAGACCCGGCTCAGAGAGATTGGGTAGCACTTAAAAGAATCCTAAGGTATCTGAAAGGCACAAAAGATTACAAACTGGTGCTGGATACAGGATATGATCAGCAAGTGTATGCATATGCTGATGCCAGCTGGGGGGACAGAGAAAATGGAAAGTCTACCACTGGCTATGCCATATATATTGGAAATGCCCTCGTTCAGTGGAAATCCCAGAAACAAACATTTGTTGCCACAAGTACTTGTGAAGCAGAGTACTCAGCCATAAGCGAATGTGTATCACAAATAGAATGGTTTGCTTGCCTAACAAAAGAGCTTGGAATACCTTCAGAAATGCCAATCACTGTGCTAAGTGACAACATGGCTGCACAACAGCTTGCTAACCAACAGAACTTTAAAAGCAAGAGTAAACATATTGCTATAAGATACGGAAATGTGAAAAATGCTTTGGAAAGAAATGTGTTAAAGGTACAGCACTGTAACACAAAATGTAATGTGGCAGATTTGTATACAAAATGTTTGGATGCTCCTAAATTTCGAGACTTAAGAGAATTATTAGGTCTCAAGCCTTTGACTTAAGGAGGAGTGTTGGGATTCGCAGGATACTGGATAAGTCTGCAGGCTTCAACAGGATGATGCAATACTCTGCTGGGTCAGAGTGACTCAGCAGGAGTGTGATTAGTGTAATTGGCTATCACCTGTTTTAAAAAGGAAAGCCTGTTTAACAGTGGTGTGGTGGTTGTGCTGTAGTGTGGTGGTGCTGTGGTGGAGAGTATTCGTTTGTAAGTACTCTGTATGGACTGTTTCTTTTGTATATAGCCTGTGTATAGCTCACATTAAAAAGGACTGCACTGAAAAACCTGGAACTCTTAATGCTTTGCTGAAAACGCCGCGTGGAATACGCGACACTGCACTGTGAAAGAAGCACTGGAAAACGGGACAGAAGCACTAGCATTATAATCAGGAAAACTAATACAAATACTCCTCACGTTTGAATGCACTCAAACACTATGGTAGATTGTGGCCATTGGTGCTGTTCCTGTGACTTTCTATCATTCTCATCATGAGGATTTATCTTTCTGAAGCACCATTCCATGAGTCGTCCGTAAAGTGTATTCAAAATTATACTGCCCATTATGTGCCAAAGGTTACTGAGTGCATAGAAGGCCATCGTGGGAGGCAAAGTAATATGTGAAGATCATTCTCTCTCTCTCTCTTTCTCTCTCAACCCCTCCCACATTGCCACTTTCTCATTAAAGTTTAATGTATCCTTGCTACTGACAGTGGCACTATAATATTTCTGGAAAATAGAGGAGGGCGGGAAAGAACGACAAAAGAAGGGAATTTGCGTGAAACTAAATCCTCTCATCTTGGGACTCTGTAGGCTTTATATATGTTCATTTAACCATTTTCCTGAAGAATGGGATGACTGCTCCATCAGATTCACGGTGGACAAGCTTAGGTCTAAATTTATTTCCTCTTACATCAATTAATGGCTGCATTTTTGATTTTCCATTTGCTAGACATAAAGATTGTCGGCTTTCAGCACATTTATTACAACTTTGTCTGCCTTCTATGACTCTTAACATTCTTAGTAACTAGCTCAGCCATAATGGGGGTAATCATGCATTTTATTCTACAATTTTTCATCATTGGTGTTACTCTTATTCTCTGGGATTTTGCATTTAAATTTTTTTTTTTGTAGCAATGTAACCTTTGCAATGTACTGTGATTCCAATTCAATAGAGTCCATGTAGTGCCATTTTCTAAAAGCTACAACAGTACTAAGCATCTGTTCATCTGGGAAATAGAAGCATGAAGGATTCATACCCCCCCCCCCCATGTTTCATGGATGAAAGAAGGAAAAGCCTTGCAACATGCTTTGTCATTCACAAGAGGGATGTTGAAGTATTCAAATGAAAATGGAAATAGAAATCTCAAATGTTTGCTTATTTAGTTTGGATCTGGAATGGAAATCAATATGGCAAACTTGATTGGTATTAGCTGTTGCTGCTTTCAATTGACAAATAATATGTAATTGGTGACCCTCCGCTCTATTTCCATTCTGTTTCTTTTGCATTGAAATGAATGGGGTGGAACAACTAATGGCCATGTAATTACATGATTTATATGATTTATTTAATTATGTAAATTACATAAGTTACATAATTTCACCCCATGGAAAGTGAGACAAATATTGTAGTTTTTGGTAGAAGACAGAGTGCAGCATAACAGAAACAGTGCTGCATGCAACAAATGCAGTGTGGAACAGGCAGTGATGTCTTCTCACAAATCTACTTTCATTCCCACCACACACACACACACACACACGGTTCTAAGGTTTTGGACAGCCCAGCTTAAAGGAATTCTCAGAGGTGCATTTTGTCCAGTTTTCAATGGAAGCACTGCAGACGTGCCCAAATTGCAGTGTTCTTTTTATTTTCTCAAAGCTGAGATAGAAGAAAGATTCCCCACATAAAGAGTCTAAAAGCTAGGAGGAAATCATTATAGCTCTTACAATGGTTGAGTCTAAAAGCCATCTTCCACTAGCAACACTCAACATGGCCAATGGCCAGGGTTGATGGGAGCTGAAGTTGGCAACATCTTGATGTCAACAGCTTCCTCAACCCCTGGCCGAGACATTTCAGAACTTGATCCAGGGTGAAGCAGTGCTTTAATTACAATAGGGAGGCAGGTGAGATGAGCCCCAACCCTTTGGTGATTGTTCTTAGATGGATTATGGGAGAGGACACAGGTGGGCATCAGGATGTGGGGGCTAGTGCAGGAACTGGTGGCCCTCCAGATGCTGGACTCCAGATCCCATCACCCCCAGGCAGCACAACCAATGGTCAGGGATGATGGGAGTTGTAGTTCAACAGCATCTGGAGGGTCACAGCTTCCTCACTTCTCACCTAGTGGATCTTACTATGGCTCCCTGTCTCCCGTCCCCCCCCCCCCAATCTGAGCAGTGCTTTGAAAGCATGTGGCGAGAGAAACAGAGATCTTGCCATGCTGCCACAATCAAGGTCAGGAGAGACAATAGGATTATAATCACTTTGTAATGTTCAGCTCAGCTTTGCTATATTTCCTTGCTGCTCCAGAGGAAATTGTGGACAGGTGTTGACACAGTTGTGGAGGCAGGAAGGAATTTTGCACACATTAAGAGCGGTCAGTGAACATTTAAGTTGAAAGACAACAAAAGCATTTGAGAGCACAGTGCATATGAAATGCTGCTGAAATAAGCACACAAAGGTTTTTTTCCTGGTAAGTTCTTCTATTTCAATGGCGACTAAGAGTATAAGTAGTAACCATAATATGAAAGGATACATGGCCAGCAAGTTTTGTATTCTCATCTAGAGGTGGCCTGGGAGGACAGAGGGTTGAAGACAGGGTCCCTGTCTCCAGAATCCAAAAGTCACTCAATCAGTGTGAAAGGGAGCTTTGTAGGCACTGAGCAGAAGTCTTCCTACCTTTTGTGTTGATTGGAGCCAATCAGAGCAAAAGGAGGTGAGTCAGACACTTAGGATTGGCTCCTGGAGAAGGTGCTTGGGAAGAAAATAATAACCCACAATGCAGTATAGCTGCAATAGAAACATACTTGTACAAAAAACACCCAGGATATCAAACTGCAGTGAACAAGGCAGCAATGGCCGTGCAAAGAAAGTCACATGATATAAAAATAAACAGAGATACCCCCCCTCAAAAAACAAAAACAAAACCTGACAAGAGATGGAATTGAAAGCAAAATTCCACTTGAGGGCTTCTATGTGTGCTTGCAAATAACACACCACATTTTCTATTCAGAAGGGGGGAAACCCACATACTTCTGTTCTCTTGCTTGAGGAACACGTTCCTCTCTGTGGTTGACTCTCTCTGCATTGTCACTCTGCCAAAATCCAGTCAGTGAAAATGTTTCTGGCCCTACAAGACTGGAGATAACATAATAAGGAATGTAAGCACAGTTAGATAAATTAATTTCAAGGTCAAACATGGAGACAATGGGAAATGGATGCATGGAGCAGGTAATAGATGAGAATTCGTGTGCATACTGATCTCGCTGTTAAAGGCAGATGTTAACCGATAATTGAATCTGAAATGTAACTGATGTTTTCGCCTGCCCTCTTCCATTAAAAAAATTGTAGGAGATGCAAAAATCAAAGATTATTCAAAGAATTAGGATATGAAAAGCATGTTAGATCACTAAACTCCAATTAGTTAAATTAAATTGTATACCATTATCTACCTGTTGCTTTATTGGTGGCTAGCATTAGCACTCAAGCTAGCACAATAATAAAATTAGGGAATAACACTTTAATTGAATTGCACTTAAAAGGATCACACTGACAAAAACGATTGTATCTGGCTGTAATGCACACCTTTTCTCCCTTCGCTCTCCTTCCCAGCAATCATTAAATCCAATGAAATGAAAGTCACAGGATCTTGACAGCTTTCCGAAATAATGTGTAAACTAGGCTGAAATTGCAGAGCATCTAATCAATTTAGGGAGGTCTCATTAGGGCTTAGGTAGATTTACTAAAAAACAGAGACGAAAAGAAAATCGATTAAATAATCAAAGCAAATCACTGCACACTGAGGCTAGCCAGCTAATTGTGTCGATGTGACAAGAATGTTCTGCTGTCTGCAACAATTCATTATAAATATACACTCACAACTCCCCCAAAAGAAAACGAAAAACAATTGTCCTAAATAATTCCAGGATTGATATTCAGAAATGTGGTTCAGATTGTTCTGATGCCAGATTTTCCCTGCTCCCTTAGCTTCTGCTCCTAATCAACGGATCCTATGCTATGCTCAACTCTGAGTAGTCAGTCAGGCTCTTTGAATACCTGCTTATTAATTATAAGACTGTACCCCAGATTGTTGCTGGCACTGGGTTTTGGCTGACACAGAACAAATGTTGTCTGACCAGAGGACCGAAGTAGATATTACTAGACACCAGCACACACACGCCAAAACGGTTCTTGGGAACAGTGGTGTATAAGGATTTTATTAAGGATTCTTTTTGCAGCCAATAAGTCTCTCCTTGTGGCTTCCCCCCTGTTCCTCTGCGGCTGTTTCCTCTTTCTGATGGCAGCTAATGCAAAATGGCCTGTTTGGATGCGATGCTTACGCATAAAGCAATCTGAGCTGGGTAATTTAGCAGATTAATGAGACCAGCAAATCGGCATTTAAAACCCAGACGTATCTGCAGCACTCATTCTCCGTCTGTTTAGGCAACCTGGGGACGTGGCCGGTCACCTTTTCCAATATACTTTTCCCCGCTCACGTGATAAATCATGCTCACTCCCGATTTTGCTAGGTTTTCTAGCACAGCCCTCTGCTCAGTTTGACTGGCCGTGGGCCTCAGAGGACACGGAATGAAACACGGAGACCATTCTTCAAGGTTTTCACTCGAGTTAGGTAGCAAGTCTGACCTAGGGTTGCCATCTCCCCAGCCCCCGACCCCATGTGCTCATGGACAGGAGCTTTGTGTTTCTAACAGCTGCATAGCAAGTAGATTTCCTTCATCACTACAACCCTGCAGTGCACCTGTTGATAGTCTGTCTTTCATTCAGTTATGAAAGGTACAGTATCAGGACAAAAAAAGAAAAGAAAAGCAGCCTATGAGCCCTGGTTGATTAGCCCAGAAACTCAGCTAGTCCATCATCCTATTATCACAGTGGCCAACCAGATGCCGATGGGAAGCCCACACGCAGGACGTGAGGGCCACAGTTCTCTCCCTGCCAGTGATTCCCAGCAACTTATATTCAGAGGCATATTGCCTCTGGCAATGGACAGAGAATGCAGCTGTCATGACTTGCAGCCATTGATAGCTTCATCCTCCACAAATTCGTCTAAACTCCTTTTTCTTTTCTTTTCTGAGCATTATCTATTTTAATTGATTTGAAACATCATGTCTTTCAGTATTTTTTGTACTCAAATCATTTTTTGTAAAGTATGTGCAGGCTTATCATATCCATGTTGATCAGGACAGGCCAAAGCTCAATACAACAGCATCCGTTTTGCATGCAGAAAAAGGTTCCAAGTTCAATTCCCATAATTGCCAGGTAGGGCTTTTTTAAGGCAGTCCAAGATGGCAGCCACCACTACATCCTGAGGCTGTGAATTCCACAGTTAAAACATCATGTTGCCGGAAGAAGTCCTTCCTTTTACCTGCCCCGAATCTTCCACAACAGTACTCTCTCTACTCTAGTTCCCCAGAAAATGGTATTCAGAGACATCTCTGATACTAGAGTCATCATGCCCAGCAGCCTTTAGTATCCTTATCCTCCAGGGAATTTGTCTAATGCTCTTCAAAATGGCAGATTGATGGTCTTTTCCAGATGGGTGGTTTTTCTGCAGGTGCATTCTGCAACATGCCATTGATGTAATAATAGTGAATATGTGGTGGGTTTATACTGGACTGTCCACACTTCATGCCACATTATGGAGGTGTTCACATTACTGCCTTAGAGCACAGGAAAGTTGCCTGCCCCCCTGGCCCAGTGCATTTCATAGCTCTCCCCCCCAGCTGTTCACATCAGCACAATTCATTAGTGCTGCATTAGTTTCTATTTGTATGGATGCCAGGCAGTGCTGACAAGATAGGGATGTCTTTATCCTATGCATAGGAATGGCTTAAGGACTCCAGTCAGTGTGAAGCTGGTTTGAGAAGCAACACACCTTTCTTATATAAAAGAAGAACAGAATACATACGCATTTTGGATAATAATGTTGTTTGATGAAAATGGAGCAGGGACACAGGTGGCGCTGTGGGTTAAACCACAGAGCCTAGGACATGCCAATCAGAAGGTCGGCGGTTTGAATCCCCGTGACGGGGTGAGCTCCCGCTGCTCGGTCCCTGCTGCTGCCAACCTAGAAGTTCAAAAGCACGTCAAAGTATAAGTAGATAAATAGGTACCGCTCCAGCGGGAAGGTAAACAGTGTTTCCGTGCACTGCTCTGGTTCTCCAGAAGCGGCTTAGTCATTTTGGTCACATGACCCGGAAGCTGTATGCTGGCTCCCTCGGCCTATAGAGCAAGATGAGCACCGCAACCCCAGAGTTGGCCACGACTATACCTAATGGTCAGGGGTCCCTTTACCTTTACCTTTATGAAAATGGACTGTGAGCCAGTGTAGAGGTAGGTGTGTTGGAACAGGACCAGGGTTCAAATCCATGGGTGTGAAGCTTGCTGGATGACTTTGGGCCAGTCACTGTCTCTCAGCCAAACCTACCTTACAGGGTTGTTGTGGGGATTGCATGAAGAGGGGGAGAGACATGTACCCCACCTTGAGCTCTTTGGAGAGAAAAGATGGAATAACAATGGAAACACAGCGAGTGCACAGCCAATGCGGGTTTGAACACAGCCTGCTAGTTTTTTCTGCAGTGCATCTCAAAATTCTTTATTTTATTGTTTCTGTATGGAGGGACATTCTTGCACTATGTAGCACAGCAAAAATGGGAGAAAAAGTAAACTAGTATAACAAAAAGTGGTATAAAGATTTATAGTATAAAAACCTACAGGGTTTCAGCAGAAAGCTACAGGACATGCCCACTGGAAATGAAGCAGTTATGTCCAGCCCAAAAGTATTGCAAGTGCAATCGGTATTGAAAGTGAGACTGCATATAACTTCCGCAATAACATCATGAGCACAAGTCATCATAATGAAAAGGACGTCTGTTGGGATCCATGGTGAGAGGACATGCTTACATACCAATTTTCATCAGTAGTTGTGAGGTCTTGGAAAGAGGAGGCAGGGGCTGCTTGATGATTTCTGCCGGTGACTCTCAGCTAAGCTGCTGCACTTCACACGCCTGTGCTGTCGCTGGAAAAGGATAAACAGCATTATCTAGACTTCAATGAGTCAATAAAATCCTCAATCGGGGCTCTGCATGCCTTCCATTCCTGATAGCCACTGGAATTTACTGAGTGAAGTTGAAGGAATCCAATAAAGCTGCAAAATTACCAGTGAGAGGAGCATAACTCACTCAGACATGAATGCTCAACTCAAGGAGACGAAAGAAATCCCGAGAGACTCGCAGAGGCTGCAGTGCGAGGATAAGGCAGGTAAAAGTCAGCCAAAGAAGCCAAAATAAGAAGGCGTCTTGGATCTGCAGAGGATGGCATACTTCATTCTGCTCCCACAAAGCCTGAATAGGGAGGGAACAGGGAAGGTGTCTGTCTGCAGGGAAGATCAACTGGAGGGAGTTCTAGAATAGATTCAAAGCTTTTTCTTGGAATCAGTTGGGAATCATGTCATGGGATCTATAGGATGATTGGGGTCCAGCCATTTATTTATTGAAGAAGAAAGTGGGGGTACATGTGTCTGAGGCTCAAGCATGCCTTGAAGTTATCTCTTTGAAGCCAGAAGCAGGGCTGATGTCATAGGAACACTGTAAGCTGCCTTATGCAGAATCAGACCCATCTAGCCCAGTCCTGTTCACACCGACTGGCAGCAGCTCTCCAGGAGTCTTCCTCAGCCTTATCTGGAGACACTGAAGATGGAACTGGAGACCTTGTGCATGCAAAGCAGATGCTCTGCCACTGAGCTATGTTCCTTCCCCTACTCTCGGAGTGGCCATGTGTGCTGTAGGGACCTAGAGCAAGCCAGAAGTCTAACCCTATCTAGGCCAGTGGTTCCCAATTAGGGGTCCAAGGATCCCTGGGGGTCCATAGAACACACCCAGGGGGTCCACAGCCCCATCCCTTGCCTCCTCCCAACTATTTTTTTTTTTTGGTCATTTTTGCATGGTAATATCACAAATTTTCTGAAAATTCCTTCCAGTAGCACCTTAAAGACCAACTAAGTTAGTTCTTGGTATGAGCTTTCGTGTGCATGCACACTTCTTCAGATACACTGAAACAGAAGTTGCCAGATCCTTCTATATAGTGAGAAGGTGGGGAGGGGTATTACTCAGAAGGGTGGTGGGAATGGGTGATTGGCAGATAGCTGTGATGAGCCTGTTGACGGCTCTTAACGACTGCAATAGGTCTTACAGGAAAAAGCAAGGGGTGAGAAGGATCTGGCAACTTCTGTTTCAGTGTATCTGAAGAAGTGTGCATGCACACGAAAGCTCATACCAAGAACTAACTTAGTTGGTCTTTAAGGTGCTACTGGAAGGAATTTTTTGACTATGGCAGACCAACACGGCTACCTATCTGTAACAAATTTTCTGGTCTGTTTCAGTGCTGTGTGATTTTTTTCAATATATTGGTCAAAATTGGTTTTGAAATCATACTGCAAGAACGATTTTGACCTGGCAATATGCAGCAATATATTGCTCCTCATGCGAGGGAGAGCAGGGCAACCGATTTCAAGGCACTACCAATATCACACGATGATCTCAGCCAATAACGCTGCTGATCTGAGCTGCCTTCCTTCAAGCTGAGGGAGACCAGGGCAGCTGATTGCCCTCACTTCAAGGCACCGTGGAACTACCTTCCCCTGGCACTGAGGCGGAGCAGCTTTTCTCGGTCAGCAGGAAAGCAGCAGCAGCCTCAGTGGACGTTCATCTTCACTGGCTGCCACCGCTGGCTGCCCTACTGTTGGCAGCTTGATGCATCCCCCATGCCCCTCTCTCCCACTCAAACCATAGAGGTAACTCCGCTTCCTCTTCTCCCCCCCCCCCGAATCTGCCTGATCTCTGTGGCTTCTTCTTCCCCCACCCCCAAGCCTGATCTCCAATTCCAGACATCGTGGCATATCGGAATATCACAATGCTTAGCTGCTGATATATAACAATGCTGAAAACCGGATATCGCTCAGCCCTAGTCGGTTTTTTAGTATACCAAAAATCCTTTGCTTATTAGGGGCCACTCCACAATTTGTTCAAAAAATCACTTTGCAAAGGTAACTAAAATAAGAGTTATCAACATTTTCAAAAGTAGGGAGTCCGTGGCTTGGCTTTTGAAAAATAGTGGGTCCTCAGTGCTTAGCTAATTGGGAACCACTGATCTAGGCCACCACTTCCATCCCGGCCCCACTCCAGTCCTCTCAAACTTCCCCTTCCCCACTTGTTCAAACCTGATTCTGGGATTGCTTGTTTATGACACTTAAGAGGAGATGAGTGTAAGTCAAGCAAGCATCACCTTGGTGCTGAAATCACAGTAGCTGCCATTTTATTCAATTTTTATTTATTTATTTACCTGATCTTCAGCCTTTACAGGCTCCCAGAGTAGCTTGCCTAAGACAAACAAGACAATCTAATCTGGTCAAAAGCTCTCTGTTGGGAAGCCAGGTGGGCAACACGATTCCACCCTCCACCAGCCACTTCTGTTATAAACAGGTTAACATTTAAAAAAGTGGTGAACAAGACATACCTGGTTAACAAAGGAAGAGAAGAGATGGGAGGTGGGAAGCCTCTCCCTTTTCTTCCCCACAGGTCAGAGTTCGCAGTTTTTGAACATTAGTGCTGCTTTCCCAGAGGAAGCACAATCGCAGACCTTGCACCTCCACTCCCCTTTGCCTGCGAAGTTGCAGTGGTGGTTGTAACTTTGAATTAAAGCATCGCTGGACACATTGATGGTGATGACTTTTGATGAGTTCTATATTCTAAGAGACAGTTAAGCATGCCGAGGATTTACTGTGCATCGATCAGACACTCAACCAATTGGGAGTCAAGATTTAGTGCCGGCAGATTCATAACTTTCCCCTCGCTTTCTTAAAACAATTGCCGATGTGGCACCCAAAGTGGTTTTGATCCATTTTATGGTCCTGAACATAGCACTTACTTGCAAGCCTGGGGAGAAGGAGAGAGGTGGGGGTGGGTGGGTTGGAGGGTCTCAGGTGCAGCCAGTAACCTTGAGGCATCAATTATGTTACAGTGCATGCCTGACATGCTACCTGGAGAAACTAAGCAAAACAGAGATGGTGCTGCTGTGGTCAAACCAAAGGCTTTTTGCCATTGTAGCATATGCACACATTAGGGCTGTTTTTATTTTGAATTCTGCTTTTGCTAGAGACCTGCGATGAATGATCTTGCTGGCTGCTTGGGGTCATCACTGGCATAGGTTGTTGTATTTTAGTGTTTTGTTGGAAGCCGCCCAGAGTGGCTGGGGGGACCCAGCCAGATGGGCGGGGTATAAATAAATTATTATTATTATTATTACATACTCACGGGAACAAAGGAAGCTGAGTCAGATCATGAAGGGATCAGTTGCTTTGGGGTTTGGGTTTGTGTAGAAATTTGTAAGCTTTTTTGGGTCTTCTTTTACTGTGTAGATCTAATGGGCTGAAGTGGCGGAGGGTAGATTTTGGTTGAATGAGAAGAAACTTTTTTTCTGATACAAGTATGCTAAACAATGGAACCAATTGCCTAGAAGAAAGGTGATCTCTCACTCTCTCATTGGGGTCTTCAGGCAGAGGCTGGACACAGGAATGAGCAAATTTATTTTGGTTTCTTTCTCCCTTCTCATTTTTTCCAATCTTAAATTCAGTTTTACACATTCATTTTCAATGCAAACTGATGTGAAAATAAGTCCTCATGAAAATCAATCATAATTTTAGTATGGATTTCACAATTCCCATCACAAAGCTGGAATTCCCAGAGTTCCCCATGAATAAGAATGGATTTTTAAGCCACCCTGACAATTTTAGCTCTGTGGAATAGGCGTCTCCAAACATCTCACATGATCCTCAACAAACTACAGTTCCCAGGATTCTTTGAGGGAAGCCATGACTGTTTAAAAATAGAATGATACTGCTTTAAATGCATGGTGTAGATGGGACCTGCCTTGAAATCCACAGTGGAATGTGTTGATTTAACTGACTATATCAGTGTCCAGAAATCAAAAGTTGGAGGACTAGAAGACTGCTAACCTGGTCATTGCTGCTTCACAAGCAAGACCAGGCAATTTAGAATCCCCAAATCCTGGTAGGAAGTTGGATGAGCAGAATTTTGTAAGCAATGCTAAAGATAATATTGAGTCCAAATAAAAAATAAACAGCAATAGCACTAGGGGGCCAGGAAGCTTTCGAGAGAAGATTTGCTTCTCATTTTTAAGGATCAGCACAGAGCTCATTCATAGCACTGATTAAACAGCTCAATGGAAGTTGAGTCCCTCAGCAGTCACTGCTGCATTTAGCCTCTGCTGTCTGTCAACAGCTGATGGGCTCCTGTCTGCTTGCCATAAGGCAGGAACAACCTGCTATTTCTGTAAGGCATCCGGCCTATTCAAACAAACAGTTGGTGCAGTTTACTGCTGTCAAAATGTGAGCAAGCCATGGGGAAACGCTTGATCTGTATATGAGCAGGCCCAGGTTTTGACGCTGGTCTCACTCATATGATCTGGCCAAGAGAATGGAGTGAGTGTTCCATGAGACAGCGTTCCTCAAGTTGGGCAGCTCTAAACAAAATCTCCCTATTTCTCAGGGTTTATGTTTAGAATGCAAGACCAGGATGTGGGAAATCTCTCTTCAAGTTCCTCTATGAATGAAAGCAGTGCTTTTTTTCTGGCGGTACTCAATGGTATGCAATACAGTGGTATCTCGGGTTACATACGCTTCAGGTTACATACGCTTCAGGTTACAGACTCCGCTAACCCAGAAATGGTGCTTCAGGTTAAGAACTTTGCTTCAGGATGAGAACAGAAATCGTGCTCCGGTGGCGCCGCAGCAGCAGGAGGCCCCATTAGCTAAAGTGGTGCTTCAGGTTAAGAACAGTTTCAGGTTAAGAATGGACCTCCAGAATGAATTAAGTACTTAACCCAAGGTACCACTGTACCAACACCATTTCCCCCATCCCCCACCCCCTGCACCCAGTTCCTAAAAGCCTGGTTAGTTGGAAAGGCAAACATCAGTGGTTTTATCCCCTTGCCCTTCCCAGCCCCACGACAGGGCAAGGTTTTGGAGGCACCCACAGTGCAGGCACCTGCCTGTTGCACACATGCACTGCCTTTCCACCCTTTAGCTACTGCCGGTGGGCTGGACCTGGAGCTTTCAGGGGTATGTGTGTGCAGCCTCTGTGAGCCCACACATGCACAGTTGGGTGGCAGTGCAGGTGCAGTGCAGCCTGGCCTCTGTGAGAGGATAGGGCAGGACAGGTGGCTGTCTGGCTGTCTGGTTCATCAGGTGGCAGACACTGGAGGGGCTGGCGATACACCCCCTATGAAAAGAGAGGTGGTGGAGGAAGATGTATCTCCATGAACCTGGTGAAGGCACTGAATGAAACACACCCAGGTCCACAAAACAGCCAGGAAGATTCTGAGCATGCTCAGTTGCCTGCAACAGCTGATTGGCTGTTGGGAGTGGAAAAACAAGGGTGATGAAGGAATGGAATGGAACATCTTGGGAAAAGATAATAACTGGCTGGCTGAAATCCTGAACAGGAGTAATCCACACTGCAAAAGATTGTTGCAGGATGCACTTCTACAGCAGGGGTGGGGAAGCTTTTTCAGCTAGGGCCACATTCCATTCTGGGCAGCCTTCATTGGGAGGGGGGCACATGCCAGAGTAATGGATGTAAAATTAACCTTTGTGCTGTAGGCTAGTTTCTAGATGCACTTCTCTATCCTCCACCCAGGACAACGAGAGACATGATCAGAGTTCAAGGACATATTTCAGAAAGGCAAAAACTCAAGTTGGGTGCTAAGCAAGAGCAGTGGGGAGGTTGGCTGGTCAGATAGAGGGGCTTGGGAGTTCCCCTACCCCTGCCCTATAGAATGCTAAACTACAAGGCAATTGAGGTGCACCCCAAGACATCCTCTCCTGCACATCATTTCCAGCATGCAGCCCTTTGCTCTTCAGCCGACACTATGAACTGCAACTCAACCAAGCAGAAGCAGCAATAAGAAACAACAAATTTCTGTAAAACGGGCCCAACTTGTTCTTTATGTGACCTGTGTAATAATGGTAGCCTTTCTAAAATGTGAGATGAATTAAGAGGGCTTTGGAGTCCCAAGGCAGGTGTTTAGAATAGAGGTTTTTTGTTTTTTAAAGGGAAAAATACACCCTGGAAAACAAAAAACCATCTTAAAGCCCAGGGAGGGAAAAATTGTTGGGTGGATACGATGCTGAAAATGTCATCGGCATTGTTTAGGTCTTATTTATTTAGAGACACAGCTGACCACCATAAATGAACATGCTTGAATGTTTCCTTTTATAAACATGTAGCCTTAAATTTAGTATTTGTGGGTAGAGCCAGGTTGATTGCTTCAGAAACAGAAATTTCAGGTCTTGGAGCTGGTACAGCCTCCCCACCAAGACTGCATCTTAAGCACATGCTTATTAAAGAGCAAGTCCCATTGAACTTAGAAATGAGTGGGCATGTTTAGGGTCATCAAGCACTTCTCTCTTGGCTACCATGTGCTCACTGGCTGGGCTTGCAAAACTCTAAGCATTTATTCTCTCTCTCTGTAATTTTGCCCTATGTCTATAGGGAGGAATATTGAGCTTAGGGACTGAATTCAACCGTCCAGGCCTCTCTATTTCGGCCTGGGGCCTTTCCCCAAACTATACCCCCTCCTCAACCACACACCCCTCTCCCCAGATCATACTCCTCACTACTTTGCGCCCTCCTTGAGTGTCTGTGCCTGGTTGGAATGCATCCTTAAACTCTGCTGGTGCCTCTTGGATGGAGGATCGAGAAGGGTGTGTGAGTGCATGTAGAAACTAGGCTACTCTGCAAAGGCCAAATTTGCATTCACTGCTTTGCCTGCTTTTGCCTCTGGCCCAACCCTCCACTGGCATGTGGTCCCTTGAAGGTTGCCCCAAAGGGAATGAAAAAGGTTTCCCATCCCAGCTCCAGGGATTTCTATACCAGCCTTCATTATGCATTCCCAGGGTAGTTTTCAAGAAAGAAATAAAATGAAAAAAGTCACAAAGGCAATATAATTTCCACATCAGGTCTCCTAAAAATTCAACAGCATTTTTGTGCGGATTTCTCCTAATATACACATTTGCATGCAATTTTGCCTATTGCATTCATTTTTGCAAAAGAGTCTCCCCTAATATAATGCATGTGTGTATGCTACTTTCAGTAATATATGCATTTGGGTGCACACCTTACCCTACTACATGCATTTTTTGTACACATTGCTTGGCAGGAGAGCGGAAGAATCTACTGCAGAAATTACTAATGCAAATTTTGAAGGATGGATGAGTTTCAGTTGGCATGTTGTTTCAGAAAGTGCAGATTGGGTAGGCTCACCTTCAAATGTGAATGGAACCAAATTTCTCTGCTATAGTTGATATCCATGGATTTTTTTTTAATGGAATACCCAGATTGAGATCTCTGAAGAATATCAGGCCACGTTAGCTCACTAGGTTATCTTCCAACCTTCAGCCCAGGAGCTTCCCAGTTCCAGATCTGCAACACTGACATTGCTCTCTGCAGCAACTGTGAAGGATAAGCTCTTTCCCACCCTGTATTCATGTTTTAGGATAACATGAGTCAGGGCCAGCTCTAACATTAAGCAGAGGGAAGAGGTTGCCTTCAGGGGATGAAGGTATGGTGGCAAGTTGTTGGAGAATAGTGTGCTTTGTGACCTGCCCCCCACCATCTAAGCTAATCTGGGGCTCTCTAGTTGCAGAGTAGGATTCTGCACCACTAACACAGTGGTTGCTATAAGATTCATCTGCTGGGGTAGTTGACTTTTGTGCATAAAATAGAAGTGGGCACTATTTTTCCTTGGCTTCAGGCAGCAAAATATCTTGGCCTACAGTAGCTCTTGCAGCAGCTGTGCTTGGAAGGAGTGGTAGCTTTTGCTAGAATTATTTTGGTCTTGACACAGGGAGCATCCCTCTGACTTCTGACCTGCTTTGGAACCTCAAGCCCCTTTAGGAGAGTATATTTTTCAAGCGAGCAATTAGTTATCTGCCATTACATACAGCTACTGGCCTGCTTGTCCAGACCTTAATGGCAAGCTTTTTAGGAGACGCGAAGGGTCAAATGTGTTAGCAATTCATTTATGCCAACTCTGGTTTAAAAGGATAATTTGCAGTAGGCCAAGAAGTAGGCTGTTACAAGCCTCCCCTGTCAAGCGTTCATCATCACAAGGATTCCCTGAATGCTTATTTATAAGATCAGGAGAGGGAATGATTGTCGATATTGCTTTGTTTAAATAGTCCCTGAACACATGACATAATCCACATTCGAAAACGCCCCATCCAATATTTCTGCAATTTCCAAAGAAGCTCTCACCAACTTGCCTATGCCTAGGGGAGCAATCTCAATATTCCTTGGCTCTTTTAAGTGCAGTCCCTTCTCCCTTTGCAAAGATAAAGCATAGTCAAAGGGATCTCTTGGGACTGTGGCCATTTATGTCAGGCCCAGTTTTGGCCTGACAAACCCACAAATATTTTCTAGAGCAGAGCATGATGTCAAGAAGTGGAGAGTGGAAAGTCTTCAAGAACTGAGAGAAATCAGCACTTGTGATATGATTGAAAGCATGGCTAAGTGACACATTTATTTAGTAAGTTAGATTTATAATGCACCCTAACCCAAGGGATCAAGGTGGGCTATAAAGTCTTCTCTGCCCAGCAACCATATATATGCTTAGTGCAGCTTAAGGTTTAGTACATGGAGGAAAGCCAACCAGGCAGGACTATGGAGAAGGGGTGTAGCTCAGTGGTGTAGCACATGCCTTTCAGGAAGGAGGTCCTAGGCTCAGTCTCTGCTATCTTCAGGCAGTGCTGGAAAAAAAGATCCGGTAGAAATTGTAAAGAGAAGCTGCCAGTCAGTATAGACCAGCTTTTCCCAACCTGGTACCCTCTAGAGGTATTGGGTTACAATTCCCATCACCCTGGATCAAGGGCATCTTGAATGGAGCTGACGGGAATCGTAGAATTGGAAGAGACCTCAAGGGTCATGTGGTCCAACCCCTTGCAATGTAGGAAATACAGCTAAAGAATCCCTGACAAATGGCTATCCAATCTTTGCTTAAAGACCTTCAATGCAGGAGAGTCTACTACTTTCTATGCCAATCCATTCCAGTGCCGAACAGCTCTTACTGTCACTGCATAGACAGCAGCAGTGGCATAGCATGGGTTGCCTTTGCCGGGGCAGGGCAAGTGTTGCGTCCCCCTGGTGGACTGGGCAGCCCGGGAGAACGTGACTCTCCTTCTCTTACCTGCCTCTCTCCCTCCTTGTCCAGTTGGATCCTCTCATGGTAGTAAGACACCCCCCCCCCAAGCGGGAAAAGGGATTCCCTTATTAATTCCTCACCAATAAATTTTATTCAAAAACGTCTTTGGCCCAGAAGGTAAACCAGCCTTCTGACCATGAGTATACTATTAAGGAACTTGGGACTTCGTGCTTAAAAAAAAAGGGGGGGTGCTTGACTACCTCAGTTTAGACATCAGTTTCACCACCTGTTTATTTTTTTATTGCATTTATATACCACCTTATACCCAGAGGTCTCAGGGCAGTTCACAGAATCTGTTGCCTTTTGGATGGGCCTTCAAGTGAAGCTATGCTTCTTTTGGGGCAGTGATAGAGCACCTGGGTAGAGCACCTGACTTTGCACTCAGAAAGTCCCAGGTCCAGTTCCCATCATTTCTAGGTAGTCTGGGAGAAACCCTGAAATCCAGGAGAGTCCCCCCTGGGAAAAATACTGAGCTAGATAGACCAGTGGTCTGACTAGCAGCTTCCTGTGCTCCTAACATCTGGAAAATGAGGGTGGTTGCTTTGGGGAACACAGGGAGAGACAGAATTGTCACAACACAATTGGATTAGAAATAATAAAACACATGCTCTCTTCCCAAGACATGGAGTTAGTTCCCTCACACATTAGTGAAACAGCAATTTCAGTTATGCACAACAATGTTAAACAGGATTCTTCAGGGCACGATAAAAATCAATAGTAAATATAAGCTTATTAAGATGTCATTTTTCAGTTCAATGCTGTTTTCTTCTACCTGGATTAAAGGGATCACAAAAGTGATGCTCTGCAGAGATGTCGCAATTCACTCCCAATTTTGCTGCCAGGCGAGGTTTCCTCCCTTGACTCCGAGTGATGTACCAGTAGCCTTGTACATCTGTAATTCTATATTTTGCAAAGCTCCAAAATAAAGGTTTTAATGTATTATTAAAATCCTCGCTCAGAGGCAGCTGCCAGTACACCTACCATCATTTTAATTGTAGGTTCTCAATTGTGTGTGTGTGTTTTGTTTTGCATGATATTATGGCAGAAGACAAAGTTGTAATGAATACCTCAGTGTATTTTCCGGTGTTACAGCAACAGCTTTTGTTGCATGGGGGTAATGAAGTGGTTACGGCACAGTGGGGTATTTTTAGTTTTATAGAAAAGAGGTTTGGGAAGAGTTTGGTGCCAAAGAAAACAGACGCGGTTACTAAGATGCAAATGGCTGGAAATGAAATTAGAAGGGCAGAAGCAGGCAAGGAAATGGGAAACGAATTCCCAAACAGAGGCAGAGAGGTGACAGTTGATCCCTTCATTGTGCATAACTGCATTTTGGGTGAAAACAACAAAGCACAGTCAAAGCCCTCTTATCCAAATTCATCTGCATTTCTCCTGTTGCTGCTGCCTTAATAGCTTGTTAGGGACATTTTCTTCCTGTTGGGACATATGAAACGGCCTTATAGTGACTTAGATCATTGCTTCATCTTCAAGTCCAGGAATGGCTCTCGAGATGTTGCTGAACTCCAACTCCCATCATCCCCAGCCTCCGGTCTTGCTGGTTGGGGATGATGGGAGTCAGAGTCTGACAATGTTTGGAGGACAACAGGTTACTCATTCCTGCTCTAGCTCATCTCTGCAGCTCATTGGTCTCATGAGATAGGGCAAGAGGCAACCCTGCTTATCTTTAAGGCCTAACTTAGCTGGGTATGGAGTGGTGGCCACTTACATAGGGATGGGCAAATCTGTCTCTCTTGGTTTCTCCCAGTTTCTCGTTTTTTCAAACTTAAATTCAGTTCTTCATATATCCACAAAGGTTTGTGATTTATTTTATTTTTGAAAAATTGTGAAGACTCAGAAGATAATCACACTAAAATGAGGCATTGTTGGCTGAAGTGGCTGATTCCTCATAACATGATGCCCTTTTTACAGGTGGGTGCCATGTTTTTTGTGGTGGTGGTCATTACTCCTCACAATGCATGGAACCACTCAACATCTCACTGTCAGAAAGAAAGATGGCAGCTGTGAGCTGCCTGCCACTGTCTCCCAACAGGGAAAGTTCTTCAGGGTCCACATTATATGGCAATTGTTATAGGAGAGGGCTCACAGAAAGACACTTTGTTGACAGGTCTCCTCAGCCATAGTCCTGCCCTTAGGACAAATTTCTTAGCACCTAGGACTATGGAGACACATTCCAGGAATTCTGTTGCAAAAGAGAGAGGAGATTTGATGGGAGTTTTCTATCCCCTTAACTTCATTTTAGCTGCTGTTAGATTTGCTGATTATACAGACTAAAGGGTCAAGACATTTGCAGTGTCACTTGTGTATAAAATATAGATGCTTTGGACATAATCGGTGTTGCTTTGTTAACATGCCACTTTTCCTAAGTGGCTGTTTCTAATTTCAGCCACTTCAAATTTAAGCACAGTTCACCTAGTCTTTTGGGGTATTTAGGTAGTACTGAGGTCACCAGAAGAGTAATGAAAACAGAGCAGGAGAATATAGAATAGGAAGGAAGTCAGTTTAAAAATATCACACACTAAAATTGTACGGAAGAGTCTCAGATGCCAGCAATACAATTCTGTTTCATCAAAGCCCTGGTGTCCAATTTTCCTGAATTAATCGCGGTACTTTTCCTTTAATGAGCCTGCCATAATGGTCCATGGCACAAGGACAATGTACATAAAGTCACAAAGGCGTTTAAATACCAGTCAGTGAGAAATGTTCCTTGCAAGCTTTAAAAAGTCTTCATGGCCAAAGGCCTTCTATCAAAGGCAGATGGCAAGAAATGAATGGAGTTTAAGGAAATTCAAAAGTTTTAATGTGGAAACCATGGTTTTGAGAGAAAGTAACTCCAATGCAAGCTCCTGGCCTATTGATTTTTGTTTAATTTTATAAAGAGCATGAAGTCAAAATGCATCTTCATATTCTCAATGGTTCCTAAGCAATGGTGGAAATATAGCACCTATCCGGGCAGGAAGCTTTTTCATACTGTGAGCCACATTACACTCTGGGCAACCTGCTGGAGCCCACATGCCAGCAGAGGCAAAAGCGGGTAAGGTTGCCATATTTCAAGAAGTGAAAATCTGGACACATTGTTTTTTTTTTTTAAAAAAAAAATTCCTAAAGTTGTATGTTGCCGAAAATCCAGGACAAACCCCCGTGTTTTGCAAATTGCCCCTGGACATCATTTCTGGAAAACCCAGACATATGACAACCCTAAAAGTGGGTGGAGCAGCAGATGGAAATTTTGTTGCTGTTTCATCAATTTCTTACCCACCCTTCCCCATCAAGTCCCAGGGGAGGGGGTTATAGCAATTAAAAATTCAATATTTAAAAAGTTTATGCAAAGTTATCTATCCTATGTATATCAACTGCTGGTACAGTGGTACCTCAGGTTAAGAACTGAAGGTCCATTCTTAACCTGAAACTGTTCTTAACCTGAGGTACCACTTGAGCTAATGGGGCCTCCTGCTGCTGCTGCACCGCCGCCATGCGATTTCTGTTCTCATCCTGAAGCAAAGTTCTTAACCCAAGGTACTATTTCTGGGTTAGTGGAGTCTGTAACCTGAAGCGTCTGTAACCCAAGGTACCACTGTATTTAATAAGCTGATTGTGAGGCGGTGGGGTATAGTGGTTAGATGTTGGAATAGGAACTGGAAGACCAGGGTTCATTTTCCTCCTAACCCACAAAACTCACCAGGTGACCACAGGCCAGTTGCTGCCTGTCAGCCTACCCTCCCTCTCAGGGTTGTTATGAGGACTTTGTACAAGGTGGGATTTAAATGTAGTAATCAATGCATCTGAATTCTTTGCACATGTTTTAAGAACCCCTTTCCCCCTGCTAATTTTTCCTGCATTGGAAATAGCTCCATGCTCCTTCTTGAAGGGAGGGGTGGGGAGTATAAAACAGAGAAAATTAAATGAATAATAAGCCTGCCCTGCCCACTGAGATATTTACCAAAATAGGACAAGGAAAAGCCTCTGAGGAAACCATCATTTATTGGCTCCCCCCCGCCCCACACACTTGCAGAAAGCTTCATCATTTTGCTCTAACTTCTGCCTGTCGGAAAGACAGGTCATCCCTCCATGAGTAGCAGAGATACAGAGCGAGGGAGGGAGGGAGGGAAAAGAGCATTCTTAATAATATGTCAGGATTGTTCCATTCCTCTTTTCGGTGGCCTGTTGGGTCACTGGCAGCATTGCACTCTGGGATGTTTCTGCTTTGTTTAACACAAAACCAAAAACATTGGCTGACACCAATGTTATGAGTTGGGGACGCCAATGAGAGTGATAAACAAACATGTCTTTGTTTCAATCCCAATGAATGACTTTTTTCCTCCTCGGTTAATTATAGGAATTTACAGCTATTTATGTAAACTTGAGAAGGCAGAAAACATTCATCTGTAGGCAGGCTAAGTGCTGGGTGGAGGCCGCCCAGATGCATCCAGACTAGGGGATGTTTGTTTGGTTACACAAAACTTTACTATGTAAATTTGAACTCCGCTGAGCTGCTGCTTGGCACGATAGAAGCCATAATTATGAACACACACACACATACACACACCCCCCCCCCGGAAGTTGACATTTTAAACATTGTTTCTCTGTCACAAAGGCATTAAATATAGAAAAAGACATCTTTAAATCCCTAGCAGACACCAGGTCTTGCTCCTGTTGGGTATTTGCAAATTATGTCATTTTCATTCACTAGGGATACTTGGACACTCATCATAAAAAAACAAACAAACAAAAAAACATTTTAATGAAGAATGCAAAGCCCAACATATTTGTCTCGTTGCAAGCCTCTTAGGAACTCGGCATACAAAGGAATTTTAACTAACAGAGAGCAAATAAAAAGAAAACAAAATCCAAACACATCAACTGGTGCTTCATCGGCGGGAAAATAACAGGCAATAATTACTGCTCTTGTCTGCCTTTCATAATTATCTCACATAATGAAATGCAAGGGATGAGGTGAAGCTCAGAAACTCTGTTGCCCTCTTTTTAAAAGGGGTTTCTGTCTGCATAGACTTCCCAATATAAACAGTGCCGCTGTTAACAGACACTGCATTCAGTATGTGATGATGAACACCCAGGACCAAAGGCGATGCCTTTAACTGTGTCTGAGTCTTGTGCGAAGATAGCTAGAGAGCCTGTCAGTTTGAAAAGGCAAGGATGGTTAATTTCAGCTGAGGGCACTGGATAATGATCAACCCCAAAGGCCTGGTTAAAGAGGAACATTTTTGCCCAGCACCTGAAGGTGTATAATGAAGGCACCCAGTGAACCTCCCTGGGGAGAGTATTCCACAAACAGGGAGCCACTGCAGAAAAGGCCCACTCTTGAGTTGCCACCCTCCAAACCTCTTGTTGAGGAGGCACATGGAGATGGGCCTCAGAAGGTGATCTTAGGGACTGGTTGGTTCATATGGAAAGAGGTGGTCCTTGAGGTATTGTGGTCCTGAGCCATTTAAGACTTTCAGAAGTAGAATGCACAACAGGACCCAAAAACTGTAAGAAAAGTGAAAGGAGAGAATGGAAGCAAAGCCACTTACTGTCGATAATAACCAGTACAGGCCACTCAATATTCCTGTTTGTAAGCAAAAGGGATTGTGGATGCAACCTCTGCAAATATAAAATAAAACAACAGTTTAACTCACCCTCTCCAGCTTTCGTAATGAAGAAACTGGGACTTAGCCCCTGAAGCTTTCCTGGTGAATTGTGTGTGTGTGTGTGTGTGTGTTCTGATTATTTTAAACCCTTATGTAGTGAATACATAGTGTAACAAAACTTGCTGTTTATGCATTGTGTGAGGAAAAGTGAGAAAGCTCCTTTAGGCAATGTTTTCTCATTTTTGGAGCATCCCCATAAAAATGAATACAGTGGTACCTCAGGTTACATACACTTCAGGTTACAGACTCCGCTAACCCAGAAATAGTGCTTCAGGTTAAGAACTTTGCTTCAGGATGAGAACAGAAATTGGGCTCTGGCGGCGCGGCAGCAGCAGGAGGCCCCATTAGCTAAAGTGGTGCTTCAGGTTAAGAACAGTTTCAGGTTAAGTACGGACCTCCAGAACGAATTAAGTTCTTAACCTGAGGTACCACTGTAGAGATCATTCCCACCCCACAAAAAACCCACACAACTCTCTTCATGGAGAGCAGCAGAAATTCTAAATTCATTATAAGGACATCCATCAGGAGCTTAACTTGTAATTAGTCACAAACAGTCAGAGGTGGTTACTTCAACCCAAGAAACTTTGGAAAGGTACCACAAAAGGTTTCCAAATTAGAGTGTAATAATGACACAGGAGTCTGCAGAAGGGAGGGAAAAGAGAATGGAAAGACAATGAGGGTGTAAACACAGCCCCACTGAACACTCTATTTTGATGAGACTTCTGTGCTGGGAAGCAAACTAGAGAATGTTACCCTCAATTAATGCTGCTAAAATGGGATTGAGCCAAAGCAAACAAAGGACAAAGCAAAGAAGAACTGAGAGAAGATGATCCAGAATGTTTAGTCTCTAATGTAACAAATTAAAGCAGAACAATACAAACCACACACTCCAACAAAGGAACTTAGGAAGTTTCCTTATAGTGAAACAGACCGTTGGTCCATCTAGCTCAATATTGTCTACACCACATACCCTCCAACATTTCTTTGTTGATCTTCAGTGATACATTGGGCAATAGACATTGGTCATAATACAGTGGTACCTCGGGTTAAGTACTTAATTCATTCTGGAGGTCCATTCTTAACCTGAAACTGTTCTTAGCCTGAAGCACCACTTTAGCTAATGGGGCCTCCTGCTGCCGCCGCGCTGCCGGAGCACGATTTCTGATCTTATCCTGAAGCAAAGTTCTTAACCCGAGGTAATATTTCTGGGTAAGCGGAGTCTGTAACCTGAAGCGTATGTAACCTGAAGCGTATGTAACCCAAGGTACCACTGTATAGAGACAGAAGCGTGAGAATGATCATGGAATATGGATATAAAATTTACAGCATGTTATGTTTTAAGAGAAAATTATATGAAAATGATATATAGATGGTATTTAACACCTAGCAGATCAGCAAAAATGTATAAATCAAAACTGAATAAGTGCTGGAAATGTAAAGAGAAAGAAGGTACTTTTTATCATATGTGGTGGCCCTGTTGTAAGGTTAAAGCTTACTTGGAAATGATACATAATGAATTTAAAAAGATGTTTAAGATAACGTTTGTAAAAAAAACCCCCAGAAGCTTTCCTCTCGGGATTGTAGCTCGGGATACTACCTAAACAGTATAGAAACCTATTTATGTATGCAACCACAGCTGCAAGAATGTTACTTGCCCAGAAATGGAAAGAAGAAGAGGTGTCAACGAGAAAAGAATGGATACAAAAACTTTTGGAATATGCAGAAATGGCGAAACTTACCGGAAGAATAAGAAATCAAGATAACAAACTTTTTATAAAATAATGGATATGGTTTATTGAATATTTACAAACAAATTGTAAACAGATAAAGATATTGGCATGATTATTGTAATAACCTGCAGTTTTAAAGAGAATATATAATTAAAATAAATAAATAAATAAATAAAAAATGCAGAAGTTAATTTTGTCTATTCAGGAAATGATAAAACAAATTTAAGGAACTGCCTAAAGAGGAGGAAGGAAGCTGAATTGTTTGAAATGTTATAAATTTTGTAAAATTATTGAAATGTATACAAATGAGAACTATAAACAAAATTATGTTTTTTTAAAAATGTATCTGATGAAAATAGGGATGTCCCATTCCATAATGATAATTTTACTGTTTATACCCCACACATCTTACTGGGTTGCCCCAGCCATTCAATGCAGCTTCCAAATATAATAACATAATAAACATTAAACATTAAAAAAACTTCCCTATACAGGATTGCCTTTAGACGGCTCAGGGGTCGGATAACTCCATACCCTCCAACATTTCTCCAATGGAAATAGGGCTATCCTAAGGAAAAGTGGGACATTTCGGGATCAAATCAGAAACCGGGATAGCTTCTCTAACTCAGGGACATCCCTGGAAATTAGGAACACTTGAAGGGTCTGACACTAGTGTTCTTCAAACTTAGGTCCCCAGATGTGGTTGGCCTAAAACTCCTGTCATCCTTGGTTTACACTCAGAAGGCTCAAATCCACACTTGAAAAAATAAAGGCTAAAATAGAAGGCACCTGCTGAGTCTCTATTGGAAGAGCATTCCACCGGAGTGGGCCAGTGACACTAAAGGCTCACATTCATATCAATCTCAAATTAGCCTCACCTACCTGGGGACTGAGGGATGCGGGTGGCACTGTGGGTAAAACCACAGAGCCTAGGACTTTCCGATCAGAAGGTTGGCGGTTCGAATCCCTGCGATGGGGTGAGCTCCCGTTGCTCCTTTCCTGCTCCTGCCAACCTAGCAGTTCAAAAGCACATCAAAGTGCAAGTAGATAAATAGGTACCGCTACGACGGGAAGGTAAACGGCGTTTCCATGTGCTGCTCTGGTTCTCCAGAAGCGGCTTAGTCATGCTGGCCACATGACCCGGAAGCTATATGCCGGCTCCCTCGGCCAATAAAGCGAGATGAGCGCCGCAACCCCAGAGTTGGTCATGACTAGACCTAAAGGTCAGGGGTCCCTTTACCTGGGGAATGGCCAATGCTACTCCTGCAGATGATCTCTGTGGTTGAGCTGGGATGTGAGGGTTAGGGTGGCCCCTAAAGTACCCTGGATCTAAATTGTTCAGGGCTTTGTAAATACATACAAGGACCTTTAACCTGCCATTGTTCACTAGTCAGAAGTGCCACCTAGACACGTACTTGAAAGGTTATCCTTGGCCCTCTGGCTTATACGCACAAGTCTAAGATCCACACTTGAAACACCCTACAGTCTTCCCAGGTTTATACAGAGGTGCAATTGCTAAAGAGGTGGATCACAGTGCCACTCATCAACCAGAAACAAAGCTAACGTTGCAAGAAGGAAGCCCCAAACACCCTACCTTCTCTTCACCCGTTCCATTCTTCACCCTGTCAAGTGTGTCTCTGGCACTTGGAGAAGGTCATGTTCCTTATCACTCTCTTCTGAGTGGAAAGCTGTAGGCCTAGATGTGAAATGTCTCCTTAGTGAATAAGGTTCTTTTCATAATATTCATGCAAAGTCTCTGTAACATTTACTCAGGACTTGCCTTAACACTCAGCTTATCTAGGTGCTTTCAGAATCTGTTGTGAAGAGGTGTTGCAGCTATAGGTGGTGAAGGATAAGCAAATGGATTCTTCCATAAAGAATATAATTAAGACTTGATAGTAGTAAGTTGGAGAGGAAAGGAGTAAAGCCCAGTGGCCTCCACAAGATCTGCCTCCCAAACCTAGATGTCAGCCATGTATGACACCAGGTCAGGAGGTTCGTCAGCTGTTTTTCTTTTTTTAAACTACTGTTGCAATGTTTTATAAAAATGTTTTTCCAAATGTTTTGGAAAATAATGTGAAACTACTTTCAAAAATGTACACATTACTTATAGAATGGTTTACAAAAGGTGAAGTAAAATCAGTGATGATACACTGGGCAAGAGATTTTGGTTATAACATACAACTTTTATCATGGGAAAGGTTATGGAAAGATTATTTAAAGTTTACGGCTTGCTGTCCGTTGAAGGATAATTATATGGAAATGATGTACCGTTGGTATCCAACACCGAGTAAAATTGCGAAAATGTACAGAACCAGCTCAAATTTGTGCTGGAAATGTAAAGGGAAAGAGTACTTTCCATCATATGTTGTGGTCTTGTGGAGTGGTTAAAGCTTTCTGGGAAATGATATATAATGAGTTAAAGAAAAGTTTTGTCGAAAACAAACAAACCACAGAGGCTTTTTTGTTAGGTATAATAGGTGAGAAACAACCATAAGAAAAGAAAGACTGTTTATGTATGCAACGACGGCAGCGAGAATGCTTGTATCCCAGAGATGGAAGGAAGGAGAAGTACCGACCAAAGAGGAATGGCAGACCAAGCTAATGGAATACGGAGAAATGGTGAGACTGATGGGAAAGATCAGAAACCAGGAAGACCAAGTATTCCTAAAAGATTGGAATAACTTAATATACTGAAAAGACCACTCTAGACAGTTAAAATCATTGGCAGGGATACGACGACACTTGTAATGTGAAATGAACTTTGGTTATTATGATTATATACAACAGATTGATAATGGTAAAAGATGCAGGAAAAAAGAAAAAGATAAAAAATAGAACCCCTGGAGGGAGGAGAAGAAGTCCGAAGGTTCGAAATAACCTTTCTATTTTTGTATTTTGGAGTGGTTATAATTATTCTGTATAAATTTATGTAAAACCAATAAAAAAATATTTAAAAAGAATACACTACTACTACAACTAATCCTATACATTTACAATTCTATATGCATAACATACACACATACAGTGATTAACATATAGTGACTAACATAACAAAGCTATTAAAGTTTTAAAGCAAAACATTTCTGCATCTGCCTTCTTCAGCTGATCTCATGTCAGTCAAAGGGTTCTGTAGTGAAAGTGGGAGTAACAGGCCACTGAGGATGGAATCATCATAAGTGTTGCAGTTGCTGTATCTGAGTGATACCTGGTGTTACCCTCCATGCTGAGGCCATGTGGTGCTAAGGTTGCAAGTCTGCAAATTCAGATGTTTTCTCTTGTTTTCAGTGGGTTGTAGTCAACTAAATAGTACTCAGAAGAGACTCACTGAAATCAATAGGCTTAATCAACTTAAATATGATAAAACTTGCAAACATTTATAGTGCTATTGAATCAGTATGTAGTGCAAAAAACAAAAGCTAACACGGGGAAGATATAAAATCTCTTTTATCCCCTCAACACCCCTTTCTCCAATCAACTTTAAAGACTTCCAGCACAATTCTCCCACAATTCTCCATAATTGTTCAGGTTTCTTACTTTGGGACACCTCTCTAAAGTACGTCATTTTTAGACCAATTGCTCACTAAATACTCGGTATGTGTAAGGGATTCATTAATTTTTTTTTACCCTCCTCTAAATTATACAAGCCATCCTTGTGGGAAAAGTATTGCAGCTATGCTCCTGAAATACATGTCTGCAAATTCCATCTACTTCTATAAAAAATAAGAAGTTATAGACTGTTCTCTTTTCATTTTTTTTTTAATCAAACTTTAAGAGCACCTAGAACAGGACCTCTGAGACATATTTGCCAGTAATCTGTCCAACTTTATCCACTGTGGAAGAGCTACTGTGCCTGCAAATTCAATCAACTTCTGCCAAAAAATGGAGTTACAGCAGATTTTAAAATTATGCAATACTAAATAGGGGAAACAGAACCTTCCTTTCTCTTCGCCAATTCCTGGACTCTAAGTGCTTTAGATGGGCTATTTTCTAAAGTGCTGAATCAGGGCCTGAATCAAATTTTCTGTTTATTGCATGCCATAACATATACCTACCTACATATGTGTATTACCCCCTCAAGACAGCTAACAACTATAAAAACAAAACTGACAGACAAACCACTTTCTAAAATATATAGTAGATGACTCCAGAATAAAGACACAGAATCATAAAAAGGAAGGTTGTAAGTGGCAATATTATACTCCCCTAATGTGTGAAAAAAGCTTTTTTGGCATTGTTCTAGAGAAGAAAATTTTAAACCTTGGAAGTGAAGGAATAGATGCCAAGTGTTCCTCCCCCTCCCCTCTTATCCTTAGGAATATTAGATTCTTACCCTCCTCACTTTCAGTGAGTAGAAGTCACCAGCATGCTAATGAGTTTGCCAGAGCTTTAGACTTTAAAGAACAAGCTTTCAGTATAGAGGATTTCTATATGTTATAAGTGTATTTATTTCCTTTACATTTGAACAAAGCAGTCTTGTAGTGATGAGTGATGGAACAGAGATGGCTTCTGGAACTATTATTCATTTTATTATTTATTACTCATTTTGGGGTGTATACTCTAAACAGATATGTACACACAAATGTGTATATTGTAGGAAAATGGATACAAACACACATACACGGGTAAAAAAACAATGACAAATGACAAAACATTAAGGAAAATTTATTGCAAAGAAATTTTGAGAAATTTGCACAAAAATGAATACAATTTTTGTGAATACTGTTTTTGTTTTTTAAAAAAACGGAAACAAAAACGGAAAGGATTTCCTGGAAATGGAAATAGGATGAATGAAATATCCATAAAATGGAAAAGAGAGAAGCAAAAATTGGCAGGCTCATCCAAACTAGAACTTGAGAGGCTCCAATCCAGCTAGTTATTAAGCCCCATTGAAACCAACTTATTTATTCTAAGTCCTCTTGCTTTCAACATAACTTAGCACACAACTCATTTTAGCTGGATCAGGTTGTGAAGTTTGGGATTTTTTGTCCAGAGCTCAGTGTTGAAAAGCAAGACAGCCCCAAAGCAGATATCCCTTTTAGTTCTCTGGTTCCCCTGCTGCTCCACTTTAACAACTACAAAATCACCCAGAGGTCTTCAGCACTCAACAGATGAATTTTGGACAACTTCACTTTTTGCAAAGCGCATGGACATAGAGCAGAAAAACAAAGAGATATGGAAAAATAAATAAATAAGTAGAGTACAGAAAAAGAGACCTTTGCAGGTACCTTGATTGAATTCAGTGTGGCAAGGTTGACATAATAGCTCATCTCAGGCAGGAGCAAAATCACCCTGACTCACATTATTGCTCAGCTGCAGCCCAGAGAGGTTGCACACCCTTGCCATATATGGCCATATTGGCTAATTGGCGGAGTGGCTAGGGCAAAGATTGAGGGTGGAGTAGGAATTTAACTCCTCCTCCCAGCTCCACCTGTGCTCCCCACTGCCATATTTAAATCCCTGTAATGCCCTGGTGTAATGTTATGTAACAACTTGATTCAAAGGGCATTCTTAATTATTTAAAGATGGTGGCTCACTGGAGGAACACCAGTGAATTTTTTGCCCCATCCTCATCTTCATGAAATGCAAAAGGGAGGTGGCCACCCCCACTTTTGCTTTGTATCCCTGCCCCCCCAAAAATAAAATAAAATAAAATTGGGGCTGAACTTTAGAATATTCAAAAGTTTTTCCAGGCCCCAAAAAATGTGTCCAGCACACACACATACAGAGGATTTATTAATAGCATCCAGATAATACACCCCATGATAAAACTAGTTAAAAAAAAGACTACATCAAGACCAGCTGAATCAGCACTCATTATCCAGAGTAGTTCCGTAGCTTTACAATGATTTCAGGAAATCAATAGAGACCTGCAAAAGTGGCTGTTGTCTGCTGAATGCTAAGTCTTGTCAGTGGCATCGCCGCTTTAGTGTACCACACGCTTGCTGTGTAGCCATTAGATGAAAGCGCTATCACCTGTCAAACAAACCGCTAGAACTGTGATAAATTAATGATCAAATAGCACAGGCTGATGTACAGTGGCAGTGCTGAGGCTACTTACAACCAAGGCCTCGCGCTTTAAAAAATGTAGCTGACATTAAAAAAGAATCAGCCATTAAAGAAAAATGTCACACTGTTTTCTTTAACATTCCCCCACTTTTTCTTTTTCCTTTTCCTTTAAAAAAAATGACCATGTTCGGCAGGGTTTTTTGTTTTTGTTTTAAATAGACACAGAAAAGAAAGAGCAAGGCCAGAGCTGTTTTCTAGAGCAAAATAAATTTCTGAGACAAGCAATTGAAGAGTGCATGGAAGAGGACTCTTTTTTCTAACTGTTTAGCAGGGCAGCACTATACACAAAAAGCTGCTGTAAAGTTAAGACAGGGTAAAGTATACCAGATCCAAACTCTGTTCTAGAGCACATTACTGCTGGCTGAGCTGGCCTAAGCCTGGCAGAGGGAAAACGAAACTTTAAATGGAATTTCAGTCACACCACTGCTTTGCCAGTAAATTAAGTCAGGTAGCCAGGTCACGTGACCATGCTGACTGGGTTTAGGATCTAGCCTAAGCCACCTCTCTCTACTCCTGCAATATCCGCTTTTCAGGACTTATGCTGGTTTGAGATTAAAAAGGCTCACCTCAGCCAGCTAGATCCTGACTGAGGAAGGACGAAAGTGATACACAGGGTGATATCTCCAGCTGAGCCAAGACTGGGGAATTACACGGATGCAGCCTAGCTGGGTCCAGAACCTCTTGGCTCAGCCAAAATCTGCTGGATCCTAACCCCACTCATCCCAATGGATCTCGCTATAGGATTGCTGCCTTGCTATGTGGTGTAGAGGGTGGGGGTGGAATCACAGTATACGGTATCCAGAAATTGTATCTCTTTTTCATGACTGGAACACAGTTGTAGACAATCAGTGTTAGAGTAGTTGAAGTCACCCATTGCTGCAACGTCTCCTCTCTTGGATGCTTCCTTGATTTCAGTCTTCATCTCTACATCTCCTCTAGTGTTTTGAAGAGAGGGATGAGATGTCCCCACTACTAAATCACTCCTGATGCCCTTTTGGGATTTCTGGCTTGCTAGGCTCAAGACCCTCTTTAATGTACAGAGTGACACCACCTCTGGCATGTCCTTCCCTGTCCTTCCTATAACATTTATATCTAGAGATCACTGTGTCCCATGGGTTCTCTCTATTCCACCAGGTTTCCATTATACCCTCAATGCCCTCGTTTAAGACCAAGCACTCTGTTTTGTCCGTCTTAGCTTGGAGGCTTCTAGCATTACAGTATAAACACCTATATACTGTTTCTCTCTTCAAGCGCCTTCACATTTTGATCTGCAGTGCTTTCACCTAACTGAATTGCTGTCCTGTGCCCCTGCACTCACACTGGCCAATTCTATGCCTCCTTCATTTAATGCAGGGGTTGTCAACCTGGTCCCTACCACCCACTGGTGGGCGTTTCAGGATTCTTGGTGGGTGGTAGGGGGTTCTATGGCAAAAGCTGAATCCTCCTTCCATCAAGCACTGGTGGCCGGTAAGGAAATTCTACCATCAAGAAAGATGCATTAGTGGGCGGTAGGTATAAAAAGGTTGACTACCCCTGATTTAATGTAACAACTATTGTATTGTTATAGGTATCAATGATATGCTACAGGATACACTAGCCCAAAAAACAACCACTGGTCTGACAAGACCCTAAGTTTGCAAGAGGAACATGTTTTTTCATCTAGCAGCAGCTACTTTCTCTCTTCTCTAGCACATTTGATAGGGGTTTGCATGTACAGTATGTGTGTTATTTTAAATTATGTGGGTGAAATATTCCAAGGGGGAGCCCTCTCCGCTTCTAAATATAAACAATACAGAATGCGCCTTCACTTTTGAAGCACCTGACATCCCTTTGAGCTTTGGCTCTCAGTACCTAATAACTCCTGATGCTTGCTACATTAATGTATAAAGTCCTTTCTCTCCCCCCGCCCCCATTTTAGTGAGCTAGAAAGGGCTTTCCACAGCCTCCCCGCCAGCGGCTTCCCACACTTAATTTATTCTTTTTAATATAAAATCTCATTACCTGAACATGACACCACTGCTTCCACTTTATCTTTGATATAAGAACAGAGGGAAACCAAAATCAAACTCTTAAAATAAAGTCTATAATCATTGCCTCGCTTTTCGCTTGCTTTTCAAATTTCTAAACAAAATTAAGCAGAAATATATACCTTCCAGGGCATACTAAAAGAGAGAGGAGGAGTGAGAGAGGAGGAGTTGGAGAGAGGAATGAACACACATTACTTTACAAAGAAATAACAAGGGACATAATTACTTACACAAGGAAAATATCACTTTTGATTGCTTATGCATCTTCATTTTTTGCTTTAAAAAAAAACTGTGCTGAAAGTTGGGGACTGAAAACAGAGGAAAGAAATGAATTGTTATGAGTTTTTTGGGGGGGTCAGTCTGGACGGAACCCTGGGTCCCCTTCCAGAACCTGAGATCCTGTGTCTGTGAGGGTAGAATGTAAAGGATGGAAGCTTCATTTGTCAAGGTGATGGATATGGCTGGCTAGTTAAGTGCCATGATTTAACATAACCAAAGAAGTTACTCTGTGACATATTAGATTGGCTGGCTAATATGGAAAACAGTTTGCTGGACAACTTAATCTCTTGGTCTGATCCAGCAGAGCTCTTCTTATGTTCTTAATGTAGCTGCATGTACATAAATGTGAATACAATTAAGTACACCTAAAATTGAACAATGGAACTGGCTACCACAGGAGGCAGTGATGGTCACCAATTAGATGGCATTAAAAGAAGATCACACAAATCCATGGAGGAGAAGCTACTAGCCACATTGGTTATGCTTTGCCTCCACAGCTGGAGGCAGCAATGCTTCTGAATACCAGTTGCTGGAAACCGCAGGAGGGGGGTGAGCAGTGCTCTTGTGCTTGGATCCTGCGTCTGGGTTTCCCACAGGCATTTGGTTGGCTACTATGAGAACCAGATGCTGGACTAGATGGGCCATTGGCCTGATCCAGCATGCTGTTCTTATGTATCATAAATCTGTGAAAGATACATGCTCTGTATTGCTCTTCAAGCTCAATTCACCATTCTAGTTACCTAACTGTAAAGAACCAGGACCCAATAATCCTAAGGTCTCACTTCTTCCTTCATGTCACATCATGAGAAGGTTCCTTTCCAAGCAAACAGGGGAGAGGGATGATCAGGCCTGTGTTTGACCTCTGGCCAAGTTGACAGGTTGGGGTTTTTTTTGGTGTATTGCTTCATTTTGCTTAAAAGTTAGAAATGTGGGAAGATTTATGCAAATACTTCAGAAGGGTGATTTTAATAGGAATTAGGAAGGATGGCTGTATTAGCACATGAAAGCATGCATCCTATGAGCTAATAAGCTGTTGTTAGCAGCATGACTTAAGCAGGGACTTAAATTGTGGGTTTGGCATGGATCAGAACTATAGTGATCTAATTGTGTCTTGTGGACTTCATGCGTTTTGAAATTGCTGGTTGAGAAGATAAGGGCTCCACCAGCACACCTCTCAAACAAATACTTTTTCATAATCCTGTAGCATCTCTGCAGGCCAGATAAAGAAGTGTGTGCGTGCGCGTGCGTGCGTTTGTGTTACTGAACAAGATTGCTGTGTGATTGAATGCATTATTGGTGTGTTACTGAATATGTTACTGAATATCTTATCCGTATGTTACTGTCAGATGTGTGTTGAACCAGATTGGATGCCTATATGTCCCACCTTGTCAACACAAGTGACCCTCAACAGATTTTTTTTTTTTTTTTTTTTGCCATGTCTTATAACAGAAGAAGCTGAACGATACTATGTCAAACACAGGAAGCTACCAGTCAGACCACTGGGGCATCTAGCTCAGTGACAGGGCACTTACTTTGCATGCATGCAGAAGGTCTTAAGTTTGATCTCCAGCATTTCAAGCTAAGATTAGAAGAGACTCCTGTCTGAAACCCTGCAGAGCTGCAGCCAGTCAAGGTAGCCAATACTGAGCTGGCTGGACCAATGCACCGACTCGGTATAAGGCTGCTTCCTATGTTCCTGCTTTGCTGAAGCTAAGCAGGTGTGATCCTAGAATCCTAGAATTGTTGGAAATGATCCCAAGCGTCATCTAGTCCAGTGTTCCCCAACCTTGGGCCTCCAGCTGTTTTTGGACTACAATTCCCATCATCCTTGACCACTGATCTTGCTAGCGAGGGATGATGGGAGTTGTAGTCCAAAAACAGCTGGAGGCCCAAGGTTGGGGAACACTGATCTAGTCCGACCCCCAGCAATGCAGCATCTGGATTTGTGCCTTCCTGGGAATCACATGAACACTGGTTTGAGGATGAAAGTAAAATTGGGTGTATAAATAGAAGGAAAATATTGAATAAATGATATATGGGGAAATCATGTGCAGCACTTTCTGATCAGAAACAATTGATGTGATGTACAACTTTTAAAATGGGTGTGTGTGGTTGGCAGGGAGAGATGTGTGCAGGTTTTCTCTCCCCTCTCGAAATCAGGCTGCAACTTCCGCTGCAATACTAGGATGCCTTGAGATATAAATAGCCGCAGATAAAGAGAAGTTAGTTTAAGCTATTGATTTAACAATCAGAGGCAGAGGAGTTTCTTTTCTTTTCTTCCCCCAGCCTCCCTCTCTTTTGAAAAAGAAATAATTAGCCTGCAATAGCCCATTTTATCTCCTGCGGAAGTGACTGAGACAAAGCGAAATTAATTCAAACAACATGGAAGAAACAACTAACTGATAAGAGAAATGCAATCAGATGCTGCAGAGGAAGAATTAAGGAGACAGGGCAAATGATACACGTTTCATTTGCTTATTGGAAGCTTTGATTCACTCCCCTGTGGAAATTGTAAAATTTAATAACATTGGTATACTTAACACAGTTCTAGGGTGGTGGGGGCGAAAGTGCTCCCATTACACATTGTTATCCCCTTCGGTTGGATGATGAATGCCTGGGGCAACATTCCTTCAAAGCATATGCCGTGCCCAACGTGGATCTTCTAATCTTCACATGGGCGACAACTGCCATTTTAATAGTGCAGGGCAAATGAAGAAGAGGCTGCAGACTGGAGAGAGGCAGAGTTTGAGGTCACGTTTCTTCATGTTGGTTTTGAAAGAGCCCCCAAATGAAATTCATGCACATGTGCCCTTTTGGGACATGTGTAGAGCTGATCTCTCGAGAGTTTCTGGGTCTTTCAAACTTTGTACCTCTGGGGAACAAATTACACATCAACTCATCCTGAGTACGTTCCATGGGATCTTTGTGAGATGCAAAGGATTCTGCATGGATGCTCGAGGAAAGGGATCTTGGCAGACTTCAATCTAGGAACTCATCTGATCTGCGCATTCTGACTTGAAGGAACTAAGACTGAGTACACACCATACATCGAAAGCACACTTGAAGCATATGACTTTCCCAAAAGAATCCTGGGAACCATGGTTTAGTCCCAACAGAGCTACAAGTTCCAGAACCCCAAGCAAACTACAGTTCCCAGGATTCTTTGGAGGAAATCATGTGCTTCAACTGTGTTTTCAGTGTACAATGTGTACACTCTGTAAGGTTGAACTCCTAACCCTATTACCTGGGAGTAAGCTCTGTTGTTCTCAGTGGAACTTACTTTTGAGTAGACCTCACAAGGACTGCACTATTAGTCTGAAGGGGGACGCGGGTGGTGCTGTGGGTAAAACCTCAGCGCCTAGGACTTGCTGATCGTATGGTCGGCGGTTCGAATCCCCGCGATGGGGTGAGCTCCCATCGTTCGGTCCCAGCTCCTGCCCACCTAGCGGTTCAAAAGCACCCTTAAGTACAAGTAGATAAATAGGTACCACTTTATAGCGGGAAGGTAAACGGTGTTTCCGTGTGCTGCGCTGGTGCTGCCTCGCCAGCTGCAGCTTCGTCACGCTGGCCACGTTACCCGGAAGTGTCTTCGGATGGCGCCGGCTCACGGCCTCTTGAGCGAGATGAGCACGCAACCCTAGAGTCGGACACGACTGGCCCGTACGGGCAGGGGTACCTTTACCTTTATTAGTCTGAAACCAAATGTATATTTATCTATATGCCCCATTGGGCTGTGTTTTTGAACTTCCTGAATGTTTTCATAGGTATTTCATATGATTTTATTCTATAACAGGGGTAGGCAACCTAAGGCCCATGGGTTGGATGTGGCCCAATTGCCTTCTCAATCTGGCCTGCGGATCGTCCGGGAATCAGTGTGTTTTTCCATGAGCAGAATGTGTCCTTTTATTTAAAATCTCTGGGTTATTTGTGGGGCCTGCCTGATGTTTTTACATGAGTAGAATGTGTGCTTTTATTTAAAATGCATCTCTGAGTTATTTATGGGGCATAGGAATTTGTTCATTCCCCCCCCCCCAAATATAGTCCAGCCCACCACATACTCTGAGGGACGGTGGACTGGTCCATGGCTGAAAAAGGTTTCTAACCCCTGTTCTATATGTTTTTGTAAGTTGCCCTGAGTCTTGGTCTGGGGAAAGATTGGAATACAAAACAACAACAACAATTCATATAGGACAGGAGCAACTAACCTGTGACTGGGGATGGGAGACAAACACCACTCAGTTTGCATTGAAAGGCAAGTCTACCTAATTTTGTAAAACAATACAAGCACAGCCATCCATTGAAATTTGCACTGCGAAAACTGTTGGGACATATTTGTTGCTTCTGTTGGGGCATCTTCATTGCTTCATTGCTTCTGTCCAATGCTTAATGTCTTGCCTGATTCCTGAACACCTGCACCAAGACTCCTGGAACTATGTCACTACTGCCAAACCTGTACTGTTGCTTGCATAGGAACCAACTCCTAGGGGCTGAGGTCCCTTTGGCCCCCACCAGTAAAATATTTGAGGGGGCCAGCCCCCCAAAGCTGATGGGCATTGCCATTTAAGTGGTGTGCACGTGCCACATCATATAATCAATTATGTGGGGTGGGACTTACCTGGGACACCCCGATATTTTACTCAAGTTTGTACCTCTGATTGCTTGCCTGAATAAAGATTTCTTTCTTACTTACGTGTAAGGATCTCTGTCTGCATGGGCTGGGCACAAAGTAGGAACAATGATGGATCTGAAGCTTTGCATTGACTTATGAGGTGATGTAGTACACACACAAACACTGTAGATGGATTGATAGATTGATATATCCACTTCCTTACCATCATCACATGGTAACAATTTCTGGCTACTAGCCTAATGGTGCGCTCCTCAACTGTTCAAAGCTGCAGTGGAGGGGGGAGGACCATTTTAGAGTTTCACACTCTGTCCCCACAATTTTGGATTAGGTAATATGAAAAATTGATTTTCCCTACATACTGAAATCAATACATGAAAACTGGTTAAGTTTGCCACATTCCTTCCTCCCATAAACCCAAGTCCTATGTTTTAATTGCTGTGTTATTTTTATGGGGTTCATTGTTTTAATTATGCATGTTTTTTAATTATGTAATGGGATTTTTGTTTATTTTAATTATAGATTTTATATGTAAACAATTGTGTAATTGGTTATTATGCTTTGTAAACTGCTTAGGTTTTGGCATTAAGCAAAGTAATGGTGAAGATAATAATAAATCTTATGCTAGTTTACTTGGCTGCAAGTCACACTGAGTTCAATTTGGCTTACTCTCAAGTAAGTCTTCAAAGGATTGCATCATTTGTCACTCTGTAAAATTATTACACCAAGACCATGGAAATAAGCCATTTAGCTTTCTACAGCACCATCCCGTCCAGATGTAAAAAAAGAAAAAATAGCTTGATTCCAATTAATGAAAATGACTGGGTCAGCCTGTCATCTTCCATGCTCTTTACGTGCTGTTCAGACATCGACACAGCTTATTAAAACCTCAGGCGCTCAACATATGCTCTGCCTTGGAACCAGTTGCCAGAGGCATCAATGCTCACACAGAACCTGTCTACAGGTTTCTGGGTTTTCAGATCTGACATCACTTGAATCTTTCTCATCCATCCTGGCAGCATGCAGACCAGATGAAAAGTCAACCCAACCTCACAGAACATCACTCGTACACGGGGCCGGGAGACGGGGGGAGTGAAGGGGAATAAAGGGGGAACAATAATAAACATTTCAAGGGTGTTGTTCTTTGCAAAAGCACCTTAC
This sequence comes from Podarcis muralis, assembly GCF_964188315.1. Lineage (NCBI taxonomy): Eukaryota > Metazoa > Chordata > Lepidosauria > Squamata > Lacertidae > Podarcis > Podarcis muralis. Next base: position 38,736,694 of record NC_135661.1, on the reverse strand, counting down.
TTGCTAACATACACTGGGTTTATGTAGTACATTAGAAAGCACTGATTGTTCCTGTCATTGGAAAAAGACATGTGGGCATTCTCCAAGAAAGCATCACTTTGCAATCTATGCTAATCATTCTTCCTGCTACTGCTAAAGTTTACCAGGCACCAGTCAGAAAGCACCAAAGGGGGAAGTCATAAGAAATACTGACATTGCCCTACTTCCTTAGTTTGTGAATGGTTTCTCAGCTGTTAATGAATTTCCCAAACATCTCCTGCTGTGTTTAAAATGAATTTGGCAACTGGACGGCATGTACGGTGCTTGGAACAAATTGCAGGCATGGCCACTGAAATTTGTGCCCCAATTCCCCCTTTTGCTTTAATAGCACTGGGCTGCACTGAAGAGTCACTACAAGCAGGCAGTAGTCAAACATTCAGTTGCATGGATGAAGCTGAAGTTGAATGCAAATTGGTCCCCGTGAATTTTTGCAGCAGAGAAGTTCAAACCTTCTGAGGAGAAAAGCCATCATCTGGAAGTATAAACTTACAAATGCAGGAGCTCTGGTGGTTCAACCCAAAAGTCCAATCCAGCATGAGAGTCTGCTGGAGATGGGGGAGAAGTTTTGGCTCACATTCCAAAGCAAGCCTACCTACCTTTCAGTTTACGAAGCAAAACACAAACAAAAACACTGCCATACTTTAAAACTTGCACTTCTCTGAATTTTACCATGTCATTCTCCTGCCAAGTAATGTGTACACAAATGTAAATGTAATGTAAAGTGTGCATTGAAAAGGTGGAAGCCCTCTGTCATCCTAACATAACAAATCTGCTTTTAAAAACTACAACAGAGTTTTTGCTGTTAGGAGAGTCATGCAAAAATGCACTGAAATGCGTAACAGGGTGATGTACAGTGGTACCTCAGGTCACATACACTTCAGGTTACATACGCTTCAGGTTACAGACTCCGCTAACCCATAAATAGTACCTTGGGTTAAGAAATTTGCTTCAGGATGAGAACAGAAATCGCGCGGTGACGGTGCAGCAGCAGCGGGAGGCCCCATTAGCTAAAGTGGTGCTTCAGGTTAAGAACAGTTACAGGTTAAGAATGGACCTCCGGAATGAATTAAGTACTTAACCCGAGGTACCACTGAATAGGCATCCCACCAACAACCAAGGATGAAAGCTCATTGTCACATAACCAGCCCGCAAACAAATTGGAATGAATGTTCAATAAGGACCAGACATAGTCTAACCACACAAGCTTAATACTACAACCAGACTTAACACGGACACTGGCACCAGAGCCTGCAATAAACCCAGATGCCAACTTTGCTGCCACATACACCCGGACAACACCATTACTGGCCCCAACAACATCACACATACCATCTCGGGACTATTTAATTGCTCATCGTCTAACATTGTGTATGCCATCAAATGCCAACAGTGTCCTTCAGCTCTCTATATTGGACAAACAGGCCAAACCTTACGCCAAAGAATAAACGGACATAAATCTGACATCAAGAATCACAAGACAGAGAAACCAGTAGGAGAACACTTCCATCTCCCAGGACATTCTATACAAGATCTCAAAGTAGCTGTTTTACTACAAAGGAATTTCAGAAATAGACTGGAAAGAGAAGCTGCTGAATTGCAACTCATTACCAAACTTAAAACCATGGAGAGACCTGGTCTGAACAAAGACATTGGATTCTTATCTCATTATACATGACAAAGCCATTTTTCACCTTCTCACCCCTTGCTTTTTCCTGTAAGACCTATTGCAGTCGTTAAGAGTCGTCAACAGGCTCATCACAGCTATCTGCCAATCACCCATTCCCACCACCCTTCTGAGTAATACCCCTCCCCACCTTCTCACTATATAGAAGGATCTGGCAACTTCTGTTTCAGCGTATCTGAAGAAGTGTGCATGCACACGAAAGCTCATACCAAGAACTAACTTAGTTGGTCTTTAAGGTGCTACTGGAAGGAATTTTTTTTTTGTTTTCACACAAGCTTTGTGTAAGGAAATCAGGATGAATGCTCAATAAACAGACCAACTGGAGATGCTCTGATATAAAGCTCTCGCATCAGATGTCTCTTCTCAGTTTGACATTTGCTTCTAGAGTCTATAGGCTTATTTAACTGTGCATACCAACAGTAATTCAGTGTATAGGAACTGTGCATTGGGTAGAAAAGTAAATGCTCCTGAGGAACTCTTGCATATGGTCTTCTGAAACAGGAAGGGTGCTCTACTTTCCCCAGATGATGCTTAAATATACATGGCATGGAATAGTCACAAAAACTGGAGCTGAATGAGGAAAGCAGGTATGAAATACCAAAGATCAACAAAGAAAACGCAGTTTTAATCATCAGTCCCCCCTCTTTGCTGGACTTCTGCCCGAGCTGGTAAATAGGATCTCATAAATTCCCCCAAGTGCTGTGCTTTAAAGCTTTGTTGTTTTGCCCAACGTTAGGAAACAATCACGAACAGCTGCTCTTGAATAGTCCTGGTTGTTAATGATGCTCAATATTTACGGTAAGTCGCTGCTTTCTGAACTGGACACGTTACAGAAGCAGGAGACATTCAGCAGTGGGAGTCCACATGCTTGCTGAGCACAGCACATGGGATCCAGGGCAAAATGTCACTATCAAAATTATGTAGGATAGTATCCATCACCACCACCACACAGTTATGAAATCACAGAGCATGTTGCAACAGAAGCATCTGGCCCCAGCTAAGTAGGCTAATTAAGGCTATCTTTAAGTAGATTAATTAAGGCTATCTTTCATTGATTTCTCTCACCTTCAGAAGTCAGGCAAGCAGCTACCAGAAAGAGGGCCTTTTCTGTGGTGGCATCCAAAATATGGAACTCCTTTCCCTGGTGTGTTATCTTGGTCCCTTTGTCACAATATTTTATGCACCAGGAGCAAGGCTTTCCATTTAGTCGTGCCTTCAGAACTTATTTCCTAAGTGCTCTTATTTTTATTTGGTGTGCTGAGTAGTTTTGTCATTTTCATCATTGTTTGGCTTTATTTTAGTTATTCTGCAAGCATTAGAACATTGAAAGTGGAATACATTATAGGTAGGTAGATAGATGATAGATAATAGACAGATCAAGATGTGTACATCTTAGGATGGCTCTAGTATGGATCTTTTGCCATATTTTGACTCCCCAGATGAATCTCTTGCACTTGCTATGACACTCCTTTCTATGTTCTGAGTGAACAAACCAGCTGTGCTCATTTCCACAAACAAGTCCACTAAGGTCTATAAACTTTGCAAATTAACGAATGGTTCTGGCTTTGAATCTCTGGGCAAAGCTCATCCAACGCTCCATTCAGCCCCCTTAACATGAAGGAGACAAGGGTGTGCAGGAGTGAGCATTCTCACCATCAAATGCATTGTAATGGGGCATGGCTGCATTGTGGGGAGTGATGTAGTGATGGCTGCCTATTTGGATGGCTTTAAAAGAGGATAAGACGGCCGTGGACTACTAGTGACAGCGACTATGTTCTGTCTCCACAGTCAGAGGCATGAACATTGCTGAATACAAGTTGCTGGGATTCACAAGAGGGGAAGTGTGCTGTTGCACTGAGGTCATTTCCAGCATTCCCATAGACATCTGGTTGTCCACTCTGGGGGTAGGATGGGGCTTTGGCTTGATCCAGCAGGGCTCTTCTGAAGTTCTTATAACACTGAGCACTTTCTGGATTTGGGGATCTATCAAATGCTTAACTTCACTGCTCTCTGGTGCTCATCAACATGAGTGCCCATCACAGCATGCTGCTGTTGTGATGACTGTATCCCCTCTTAAAGCACATGTTTCTCCAAGTTATGGGCTAAGGTTTTAAAAACACAAGAGGTTCCAACATCTGGTTTGGGCAGAGATGACTCCTGCAGTGTTAATGTCAGGTATTTATTTCACAGATGTGTAATACTTTCAGGGTTTTTTGTTTTTTTGTTTTTACAATCCAAAATAATCCTAGTTTGGCATCGAAAGAAATAGCTTTTAGAATAATCTCCATCCTCACCCAAAGCTTGCTCCACTCTCCAATACACATATGCAGCATTTAAATTAAGAAATAACTTCAGGATGACGGAGAAGGGGGTGGACAATGACACCACCCTATACTTTTGAGTGGGGTTTATGTAACAAATTATAACAGGCCTGTTTCACTCTTCAGATCTCAGTTATTTTAATAATGTCTCTGTTCTTTAGCACAGATGGAGGCCTAAAAATAGTCAACAGAAAACTGGCACATTTTCTTGAAGTAATTGAAAGGATACCATGCTAATCCTAGCAAGGCTGGGCTATTGCATTTTTGCAAGCTTGAGGCCTGTGTCTGGGCTCTACCACAAGATTGCAGGTGGAGGTTGGAAGAAGTAATATAAATGAATGCAACTATATACATTTTTTTATCTCCTTTTTTATCTCCTCCTAGATGCAGTGTTCTGTAGTGGTTGAGTGCTGGATTAGGACCTAGGAGACCAGAGTTCAAATCCTCATTCAGCCATAGGGTTGCAGGGCCAGTCACTGCATCTCAGACTAACTCACCTCACAGGGTTGTTGAGAGGGGGAAGGAGGGAGCCTTGAGCTCCTTGGAGGAAAAGTGGGATATATAGTAAATGTAATCATGAGAGAGGAGTTCAACTTTAGTCATTTCTATGACTTGCAATTTTTACCACGTGTGAACACAATGAGGACATATATTCCACACTAGGGAGGGAAGGATCTGTCAATTTTAAATCTTCCATTGTCTCATTTTTTCCCAATCTTAAATTCATTATCCTGATATAATGAATTTTGTATGTTGTTTTCCTTAATGTATTCATTTTAATGAAAACATTCCCCTAACAGACACATTTTTGCAAGCATTGCTTGGTTGAAATTCCGCATTGCAATATTTGGATAAGTGTGAATTTTGAAGGATAGCTGTGTTTCAGTTCCAAACTCATTACCAAAAGTGTGAATTTGATAGATTGGGCTGTAAATGCAAAGTGAATCAATACTCTCCCTAATTCCTAATCCAGAGGAGCCCTAAGACCATAAGCAGCTGCATTGTCCACTCAACCCAACACTGTCTAATCTGTCTGCTAAGAGCTCTCCAAGGTACAAGGTAGTGATCTTCCTTCTCATCACCTGCTACTTCTAACTGGGGAGAGAAGTGAGGACTTTTTGAGCATTAAGCATGTGCTCTCCCACGAGTTATTGCAGGGCCAGTCAGAGGAATATTACTACCTGACATAAAGGACAAGATGGTGTCCTCCCCAAAACCATCTGACCTGGCAGTTTAATCTTCAAAACACTGGCAATAAGGATGCATCCTATACATCATCTGAAGACAGAAGGCTAACATATAGGACATGTAAGCTAGTGTATACATGACACACACAGCTGTATGTTCCAACACTTTACCACCATCCTCTCCCACACTGCCATATTGGAGTACCAGCTGCTTTGCATGAACTGGCCTCCTAAAGTTACACTGTTTTTTCTATAATGTTCCAGAGCCCTGGGATCTAGTTCAGTTGAGCTATTACACCCATAAACTTTGGGGCAGGGCATCCACCACTGGCTCACAGGTCTAATTAAGCCCACCAAGCCATTTTGACCAAGCCTGATCCAGTTCCTTTACCTGATGTTGTGCGAGTGCGTGCACACACATACACACACACACACACACACACACACACACACACACACATTCAGACACATGCATACATAGACACACACACACAAATGCTAGGGGCTGTGACCCTGCTCACTTTGCTCACCAACTCCACCTACCCCTTCATCACCCCTTCTTTGGCCTCCAACTCATTAGACCTCCCCAATCCCACTTACCCCACTAACCCCTTTGCAGGATTGATGAGCTACATTGCATAGTAAAGAAGTCAATAACAGTACGAGCTACATGTACTTGTGCAGAAAAACACCTCTTCTTGGGGACATCAAAAGTGGACCTTAGCATCCACTCTCATAATGAACATGATCAAGGCCACCACCAATTTGCTTTGACGCTAAAGTATGTGCGCAAGTGAGCTGGGAAAGAAACCTCACTGTAAATGCATTTGAACATGTAAATAAACACAGGCATGAAGCCAACTTGGGTTGGCATGCTGCTATTTTGAGTTGGAACATGTCTTTTCTCTGCGCCGGAAATGTATTTCCATCTCATGCAAAACATCAAACCCTTTCATTAGTGGTTGTGTTTGTTTATAATAGCTATAATAAGAGGGTGATTTTTTAAAAAGTATCTAAAGTTAGCTGGGAGGATTTAACTTTCTTTAAAAAAAAACTACAGTTCTGTAGTGTTGTGAATACATGGTTGCTTTACCTTAAAGCTGTGCACTCACCATACATTGCTCTGCAGTACAGTGAGTGTCTGCACTGTTGACAATCTGGCAAGACATGAGTGTCACATGAGTAAGCTTCCCATGCCCCATCTTTGACAGCATTTTAGGAGAGTGTCTCAACCCACTGGCACAATTTTGTTGCTCCAGCACAGCTCTTAACTGTTTGGACTCCTTAAAATTGAACCACCTCTTTTAGCTGGGCCAGTCTTACCTCACCTGCCATCTGGCTTGAGACTGTTGTCACTCCTTACCTGTTGCTGAGCCTAAATGAAAACTTTTCCTCACTAAAGAGCTCTCCCTTACTCTCAAGTAACAGCCTCTGCTGTCAAGGTCTGAGCAGGAGTCAGGATACCAATAGGGGATCAAACAGCAAGGGACATTTGCACCGCACCTGTATTTTTCAATCCCTATTAGTAAAAAACAAAGAAACAAACAAAAAACAACCTAGCTGGGCTACTGGCCAGTAGCTGGGGAGAGTAAGTGGTGACAGGTGAAAGACAAACATGCTCCCATTTGACTTTCTAGCCACATCAAAGCCTGAAGCTCTGGCTGTGTAGTTTGCACTCAATGAAAGCCCGTGAAATAGGCAAATGTTTGGTGTTCTGAAGAATGGGCTCTGATTCTTTTAAAGCAGGGGTGGGAAAGCTTTTTTCACTCAAGAGGGCCACATTCTCTTCTGGACAACCTTTTGAGAGCCACATCACAGTAGTGGGTAGTGCCAGAAGCAAAAGTAGGTAGACCAACAAATCTATATTTTACCCTTGTAAAGTAGCCTAGTTACTACAGAAACTCACATACTCCATTGTCCATTCAGACCAGCAGGAGGCATTATCTCAGTTCAAGGACACATACCAGCCTAGTAAAAACACTAAGGATGTGAAGCAGGGCTAAAGATGGGGGAGACCTGGGAGAGTTATAAGGGCCAGACAGAAAGGTCTGGAGGGCCACATGCTGCTCTTGGGCCTGAGGTTCCACACCCTTGTTTTAACAACACAGGATTCTCCCCAGTAGTTACTTTCCTTTGTGCACTTCAGGTGCCATCGGCACTATACATTTAGTGATCATATTACTTGTCATGGCTTTCTCCAAAGAATCTTGGGAAATGTAGTCTTGGCATCATTATGAAACCCTCTACTCCCTTCCTCAGAGTTACCTGTGAAGAGGCAATGGTTGCTAAATCATTCTGGGAATTGCAGCTCTGGTAAGGGAATAGAGGTTCTCAGCACCTTTAGCACGCTGCTGTCCCCAGGATTCTTTGGAGAAAGCCATGATTGTTTAAAGTGGTACAATACTGCTTTAAAGGTAGAGTGGGAATGGGGTCAGACCCACAAACAAAGCAGGTTAAGATATTTAACTCCTTTACTAGGCCTTCTCAGATCACAAATGATCTGGCTATTTGAAGGCCGACCAATTTGCTGCTGTTTTATTTTTTAGTATGACTAGGAGATGGTTTTCCCTGGACAATCTGAAACCTTTGGAACAATGAGACCTCAAGCTTTGAGGCAAAAATGGCTTGCCTTAGTTGGAGATTTGCTGCATGGTTTTCAAGGAAGATAGAGCAAAATAAACTTACTAGCTTGCAAATTTGTATTGATCTGCTGGGCTCCAGGATAAGCACATTTTCTTTCAATGTCAATTAAAGTTCCCTGTAAAGATAACAAAGTTAGATGCCTATGGGGTTATTCCCATGGCTTAAGGTCAGAGGAGTGAGCTAGATGGAGAGAAATTGAATATAAATGGTGCAATCACTCTTAAAGAAATGGGTGGCCTATATGCGACAGAGAAAGCACTTTGTCAATAGCAGTTTGAACAATCCACCTATTTCTTCATTGTAACTCACTTATTTCCATTGTTTCTGGGTCTAGCTACACTGAAGATATGTTGGTTTTATTTATGTTAGTTTTACTATTATGACTTCCTCCAAAGAATCCTGAGAAGATTTATTTAGAGAAAGTGCCAAGTATGGACATTTTTAGTGTTCCGCCACATAAACAAGCTCCCTTCAGGTAAAGCAAACAAACCTATAACAATAAGAAGGTTTAATATAAAGCACATTAAAAAAAGTATTTCCAACCTACTATTTTAAGTAGTATAGTCCATTCTAAGACGTTACCATTTTCATTCCATAGCAGATTTAAAATGGCATCATAAAAGTCTGATGCCATTTTAGACCTGCAGTGGAATGAAGGGCTAAAGTCACAGGCTATGTATAAGCCATGCATTTAAAGCTTATTTAAAGTGCATGCTTTCCCCCAAAGAATCCTGTGTACTGTAGTTTCTTAAGGGTACTGGAAATTGTAGCTCTATGATGTGTAAACAAATGTTTTTAGGGTTCTTTGGAGGAAGTTGTGTGCGTTAAGGGTACAGTGGTACCTTGGGTTACAAACACCTTGGGTTACAAACACTTCAGGTTACAGACTCTGCTAACCCGGAAGTAGTACCTTGGGTTAAGAACTTTACCTCAGGATGAGAACAGAAATCGCACGGCGGCAGCGGGAGGCCCCATTAGCTAAAGTGGTACCTCAGGTTAAGAACGGTTTCAGGTTAAGAATGGACCTCCGGAACGAATTAAGTTTGGAACCAGAGGTCTCTGAACCTGGAGGTTGAATTGTGACCAGTAGCCATTTAGAAGGGACGCGGGTGGTGCTGTGGGTAAAAGCCTCAGCGCCTAGGGCTTGCCGATCGAAAGGTCGGCAGTTCGAATCCCCGCGGCGGGGTGCGCTCCCGCTGCTCGGTCCCAGCGCCTGCCAACCTAGCAGTTCGAAAGCACCCCCGGGTGCAAGTAGATAAATAGGGACCGCTTACTAGCGGGAAGGTAAATGGCGTTTCCGTGTGCGGCTCTGGCTCGCCAGAGCAGCGATGTCACGCTGGCCACGTGACCCGGAAGTGTCTCCGGACAGCGCTGGCCCCCGGCCTCTAGAGTGATATGGGCGCACAACCCTAGAGTCTGTCAAGACTGGCCCGTACGGGCAGGGGTACCTTTACCTTTACCTTTAGCCATTTAGAAACCTCCCATCCCCATGAGTATGTTGGGTGACCTTACAAAGCCATGTAAGCTATGATGGCTGAGACTGATAGGGCAGAAGACACAGAGGTAAAAAAAAAGTGGAGCCAGAGCTGATGATTGGCAGAGCTAATCCAGTTTTGTCCCCACCCTCCTCCTCCTCCACAAGGGCAAAACTGCAAATAAGGCCTCAATCACACCATATATTTAAAGCGGTATGATACCACTAAGCAGTGGCGGAGCTTCATGCTCCAGCACGGGGGGGGGGGGCAGAGAGCAGGCGGGGCGGGGCTGGCGTGTGTCCCGGGGGTGGGGGGCAGCTGCGATGGCACCCCACCGGGATCACACTGCCGGGGCGGTGCGCTCCCACCGCACTCCTCTTCCTCCACCAGTGCCACTAAGCAGTCATGGCTTCCCGCAAAGAATTATGGGAGGTGTTGTTTGCTAAGTGTGCTGAGAGTAATTAGGAGACCACTATTCCTCTCACAGAACTGCAAGTGGTTGAACTATCAATCCATATGGGAACTCTGTCAGTTGTTGCAGTGTGGGGCAAATAGGGGTCTCCTAACAACTCTCAGCATTCTTAGCAAACTATGGCTCCCATAATTATTATTTTTTTTTGGGGGGGAGGGAAATTGTGACTCTTTAGAGGGGTATCAAAGCTTTATAAAAGTATGGTGTGAATGTGGCCTAAGTAGGAGGAAGCGGATAGCCAGGATCACCCTTTGACTTGGTTTTAAGTATGAAGCCAAGTGGGCTAGGAGGCATCTAGACTGAGGTTGGTGGGGCAGTGTCTCATTTGCCCTAATGGACCAGACTCCACTGCATCTGAGCAGGAGGTTGTTGGCACATCCAGTCCCACCAATCAGCACTTGCTCTTGCATGATTCCTGTTTATTTGTGTAGGAGAACTAACCAGTGCCTTGAGCCTGCAGGCCACATGGCTCCATCTCCACTGCCTCACCATGTCTCATGATAGCGTCACCACTGTCAGCCACATTAGTGCTATGCAATTGATTGATGCATAGCACATTCACACTATATCCAAAATGGCTAACGAGGAGATGAATTGACCCACCAACAATCTGGCTGCTGACAGAGGATTTTTAAAACAAATCGTTCTAAGAAGCTAAGAACCTCTATTGGGAAGTGGCTTATAAATAGATTCAATTACATTGACAGCATTGCTTTATCATAAATTCCCTCCTCCTCCCCATCCCTCTGGGTATGCACTTGCCAATGTTCTACAGAAGCAAACAAAAATAATAGGATGTCTCTTTTTCCAACTATGGTGTTTTGCATTGTCAACATCAACATCACTTTGGAGTCTTGGAGCTCGTCTGCGAAACATGAGCAGCAACAGAGTAAGTCAAATTAAAAAGCCCAAATATGTTTCTTTTCAAGGCTGAGATGTCACAGAATGGAGGCTCTAAATTAAGAATCAGCAACTCTCTGTGTTTCCTGGCATAAATGCATATTAAAAATAAGTGTTCATAAAAATATAGCAAAAAATCTAATTAAGGAAGGAATTCACAGTCTGGGCGAGTAAGAGAGACGATGGTCTGACCAGAGACAAACACATGTTGTGGTCAGTGAATTATGGTTGTGTACCAGGACATAAAATCAAGACCAAAATTCATGTTGGTTTCTCTTTTTAAAACCCCCAAACCATCTTGCAGCTCTCTGGTTTCATTAGGACTAGGGAAAATAAATATTTCTCTTTCTGTCAAATATAGTGAAGCAAATATGTCCTGTCCCGTTGTGTAGACTTCACCAAATCCAACCGCAAAGGGATTTGCCTGAGGTGGGATCCAAATGTTTATTTGTTGACAGTGCAGACTGAGGTTGGCCCACTTACTGTTGTTGACCAACCTTCACTGTGAGAAGTTCAAGGAGTTACTAGTAGTATATAAAGCCCTCAACTGATCCTTGGGATCAGTTTACCTGCAATATCGCCATACCCCATGTATGTTAACTCAGCCACTTCAATCTGCAGATCTGGCACTGATAGAAGTGCCACATAATAGTCATTCCACCTGTGTAGGAAATCAATCTTTTAGTATGGCAGCATTCATGTTTTGGAAATCCCCACTCAGATATGTACAATGTTCACATGTGTTTTAAACTGGTTTTTAGCTCCTCATCAACTTGAACTAATGTTTTTAACTGTGCATTTCTCCCCTAACGATTTACTAGTTCTGTAAACTGCTTTGGGGTTTTCTTTTTACAGTCAAAGAGTATATCCTTTTTATGAAATAAATACATAAAATATTGTTGATGTGCGGAAGTGGTAACTCATTCACATTATTGTCTTGTAGGGACCTGCTTCTTCTAAACAACAACAGCCTATGAAGATTTGTTAAACTACTATAGCAGGAGAAATAATGGTTTAATAAACAGTTTTGCTCCCCCTATTTTCTTTCCTAACATGATGACATTAGAGACTTTCCTGTGGAGGTTATTTTACACAAAGAGCTTTCCATATGGAAATGAGGTGGTAAAGACTGTGAGAAGAATAGACTAGTCTTTGTGACACACACACAAAGCGGCATGCACCCCTTCTCCTTTTCACATTATGCCCTTCCCCTTTTTTGAGTTTACACCTTTCGATATAATTCCCCCCTTGATATAAAATTTCTATCATTTGAAATGAATTTTACATACCCTTTTTTTAAAAAAAAGTTTGTTTTGGGGAATCATGTGACCTATGCACATGGCCATCTCATTGCCCCATATCTGATGCAACAGCTTTCGAGATACCCTGACCTACACCGTGGGTGTTATCCTAAACATTGTTTCAGGGTGGGTATTTGGGTTATAAATCTGTATGTGTTCCCCCTGGGACATATGAAGTCAAATGGATGCATATAATTGCAGATTAGTGTGGAAACACAATGGAATAGACCTATATATATAAGCATGTGCAAAACTGACACAGACCAAGAAATTGCGTGGTCTATCCATCCCTAGCTGGTATGTGCCATCTTCACATACCCTACACACAAATATTTGTTTGTGCCCACATGATAATTTCTGGAGAGAAGCTGGCAATTGTGGGGAGGGAAAACTGGAGGAAAAAAACTTGTCCAAAGTTCTTTGTTCAGTAGCGGCCTTGTGTGGTGGGGCAGAACCACTTCTGGCATTGCTGTATTTTAACTGCATGAGGCTGGGGAGGAGGAGGGGGGTGGTGAGGTTGGGGCTGCCTTGGCATTCTGGTAGAGCCAATCAGACATTCCTGCCAGTGAACCCACACAGCTCTGACACTGTCACTTCCATACCCCCTAACATAGGGACATCCCATTCAATAATAATAATAATAATAATAATAATAATAATAATAATAATAATAATAATAATACCCCACCCATCTGACTAGGTTGCCTCAGCTACTCTGGGTGGCTTCCAACATATATAAAAACATAATAAACCATTAAACTTTTTTTTTTTTAAAAAAAGACTTCCCTATACAAGGCTGTCTTCAGTTGTCTTCTAAAGGTTGTGTAGTTGGCTCAGGGGTTGTATAACTCTATACCCACCAACATTTCTCTGATGAAAATAGAGCTTTTCCCATGGAAAAGTGGGACATTCTGGGATCAAATAAGAAACCAGGTTGGCTGCTGTGAACCTGAGACTGTCCCTGGAAAATAGGGACACTTGGAGGGTCTGCCCTTCTCTACCTCACTCTCCAGTTCCATCCAGATCAACTGCAGCAACGCCAGCATGAGAGGATGGCTCCATGACTCCAGCACACCACAGTGGATGCTACAGCAGACCACAGTTCTTTAAGTGAAGGAAGGAATCTTCAGAGCTCTCTGTTCATCTCTGAATGAAAGAAAACAAAAAAAGCGCCTTATACCCACTTCATCCTTCACTGTTTGCTGAATCCAAGAGTGACAGAAACAGTGTTGACATTTTCTGCCAGGCATAAGGGAAGGGAGCAGATTGTCTCTCTTGGTGAAAGACACTTTATTTTGTTTGAGAAAAGACAAAACTCTAAACCACACATCAAATAAATCATACAACGCAAACATTATTTTTTTAAAGGAAGCAAGAGTTTTGCATATGAATATTAGATGACAACTGCACAGCGGCTCCAGGAATAATAACATTCTTCCCTCTCGGAACTGTGCCATATATAGGACAAGGAGTTATGGCAACCGAGTTGTCTGAAACTACAGCCTATTAAAGAGAACAGTAATCAAAGCTGTGGTTATTTATTTACATGAAATGTGCTGTCTGTCTGTCTGTCTTCTTTTTTTTAAAAAAAGAAAGCTGATGGTGCAATTGCTTGAGAAATTGCATTGCCCAGGATAGGACTCAGTACTAGAGGTGAAGTTTGCGCAGAGCAGAGCAGAGTGGTGCCATTTCATTTTGAGAGCGAGCTAGTATGTTTCTACTGATGCAGCCTAGAATTGCACCACCCTTTCTGGTAACCATTGCGTCACAGCCATCCTTTGCCTAATACAGATGATGAGCTTTGGAGTTAATGAGTTGCATCTTTTGATACAGTCCTCCTTCCTCATAGACGAATGCTGAGCATGAATAAAGAATGATGCATGTTTGAACTGAAGCCTTACAAAGGAGGACCCGTGTTAACTCCAATGGAAGCAAGGAAATATTTGCCTGCTTTCTTGCGGCAGTGGGGACAAAGCTTCCTAAAGCAGCTAAAATAATCATACTGCTGCACAATGACTCATGGGAATGGAGGAGACAAGACAATGCCATATGTGATCATTATGCTGTTGCATCTTAATCATACTCCTGGTACAGTTGCTTTTGCACATTGACCTAGTTTGAAAAGCTTAATAGGCACTGCTTTTTTAAAGAGTGCATTTGTCAGGCTGTAAACATATACAATTGCTCCTTTTGTGCGGACAGTTATCCACTCTGTCTGGGCTGAATCCTCATTCTAGTTTAGACCAGGGGGGCGGGGAAACTAGGACCTTCGCTGACAATGTGAGCCCCTGAGCTAGAAATTGCTCAGATTGGCTATATCATGTGATATGTTTAAGATGTATCTGTAGCATCAATTTATACTCCACAAAGAATATTGGGCTCTATAGTTCTCTATTTTTGTGCATGCATGGGAGGTTGGGGCCCAAGGATGGGGAGCATCTGGTCTGCAAACCAGACACGGCCTTTCAGCCCTCCCCATCTGGCCTGCAATGCCATTTTCAGGAAGCCATTCATACTTCTCTCATACACTTGATATCCCACATGACATCAGGTGTGGGGCAGATAAGGGTCGGGCTTCAAAGGAAGAATTGGGAGCTTAAAGCTTATGGGCAGGTGGGAGTGCATCTTCAACCATCCCCTACACCTCTCCTTCAAGTAGTCCAAATGTGCTGTCACGCAAACATGAGGTTGCCAAGCATAGATAGTCATGGCCAGGCTATCTCACTCCAGGAACGTCTGTAGATGGAGAACAAATAGGTCGCACAATTGTGAGCAAAATACTGAATATGAGGCCAGGCTGAGCAGAACACAGAGTGCTCCTCTGATGTTAAAACGATAATGACAAAATGTTCCTGAGCTCACCAGGTCATTGTGGTCAGCTTGTCACATGGAGCTAGATCTGAAACGTGACAGGACTTTCTGGCCAATAGACTTTTCCACAGTGGAGAAAAAAATAATAATGGCACAAAGATGAACAGATCAAATTCTCATTCCTGGCAGCTCTGCCCTGAAGTTAGAGGGGCAGGCAGGGAATAAGTGCTAGCCAGAAAACAATGCAATTAGGCAATTGATCTCTTGTCTGCTCCAAAAAAATAAAATAGATAAACAAAGAGCATTTTAAAATGCAGGATTTGAGTGTATGTGGGAGAGAGGGGTGGGAAGAAAGGCTTCCCCAATCTGCAGCTCAGTGGTAGAGCATCTGCTTTGCATGCAGAAAGTCCCAGGTTCAATCCCAGCATCTCCAGGTAGGGCTGGGAAATAGCTTGACTAAAACTCTGGAATGCTTCTGCCAGACAGTGTGGAGAATGCTGAGCTAGAGGGACCAATGATTTGACAGAATTTGCATTCAGATGTGGGTTTTATTGCACTAGTTTTCCCAGTTACAATCTTAGCGCTTCTGCCCCCATTTCTAAAGTTCGTTTTATATTGCAGTACCTATTGCATTATGGGCCTGTGGCTTCTTTGATTGGTGTACTGCCATGTCATGCTAAATGTTAAAGAGCAGGAAAGAACTGTATGCCAGGACACCCCCCCCCCCCAAATTCCATCACATGGAATTACAATACAAAACTCCTTCCATTTTTATTTTTTTTACATCAACCGAGTTGCAAACAGATTTTCTTTTTGAAACCATGTGGAAATGAGCACTAAACTTCCGCTAAATTCTCCTATAATTCCAGTAGTGGTTTTCTCTTCATATGAAAGAGCACATAAAATGTGGAAAACAACAGGTAAGGAAACATCAGTAAGGGGGAATAAAATGCATCTGAATTCAACTGTAGGCCACATTTATCACACACTGCATTGTGATGCCACTTTAAACAGTCATGGTTCCCCCCCCCAAAGAATTCTGGGAGCTGTTGTTTCTTAAGGAAGGTCAGAGTTGTTAGGAGACCCCCCCTCACAGAACCACAGCTCCTAAAGTTCCCTGGGATTGATGGTTAGACCACTCTAGGAATTGTAGCTGTGGGGGAGGATTGAGGTCTCCTAACAACTCTCACAACATTTCTCCAATGAAAATAGGGATGTCCCATTACACAATTATAATTTTACTATTTATACCCATATATCTTACTGGGCTGCCCCAGCCACTCTGGGCAGCTTCCCCCCCTCTCTCCCCATCATAAAACAAAAAACCCCTTCCCTATACAGGATTGCCTTCAGTTGGCTTGGTGGTCGAATAACTCCAAACCCTCCAACATTTCTCCAATGAAAATAGGGATGTCCTTAGGAAAAGAGGGACATTCTGGGATCAAATCAGAAACTGGGATTGCTTCTTTAAATCAGGGATGTCCCTGGAAAATAGGGACACTTGCTCTCAGCCCTCTTGACAAACTCTAGTTACCAGATTTATTTGGTAGAAACCATGATTAAACGTTCATAGCTTCCACTAAACAATCCTGGAAACTGGCCTCGGCCCAGTATACCTGAAGGAGCGTCTCCACCCCCATCACTCAACCCGGAAATTGAGGTCCAGTGCCAAGGGTCTTTTGGCGGTTCCCTCACTGCGAGAAGTGAAGTTACTGGGAACCAGGCAGAGGGCCTTTGCGGTAGTAGCGCCTGCCCTGTGGAACGCCCTCCTATCAGATGTCAAGGAATTAAACAACTATTTGACTTTTGAAGACATCTGAAGGCAGCTCTGTTTAGGGAAGTTTTTAATGTTTTATGTTTTATTGTGCTTTTTGTATTCTGTTGGGAGCAGCCCAGCCAAATGGGCGGGATATAAATAAATAAATAAACAACAACAACAATTAACAACTGTCAAGACTGCTGAGAGTTTCATGTTGCTGCTTTAATGCGAACAGCCCTGAGATCTTATGATGAAGAGTGGTATATAAATCTAACAAATAATGTAGTAATGATAATAGTGTGAATGTGTTGGGCAAAAGACTTTGGATATAATATACAGCTTGAAGAATGGGAAAGGTTGTGGAATGAAAGGATAAAATTTACAGCCTGTAATGCTTTGAAAGAGAATATGATGAAAATGATATATAGATGGTATATTACACCAGTGGAATTAGCTAAAATGTCTAAGACAAATAATAAATGTTGGCAATGTAAAGAAAAAGAAGGAACATTTTATCATATGTGGTGGGAATGTAAAAAAGTAAAGAACTTCTGGGAAATGATATATAATGAGATGAAAAAGATGTTAAAATATACATTTTTTAAAAAACCAGACGCATTTTCAGGTCAGGACATTAATAGGCAAGATGTTAAATTGTTTTTATATGCAACAACTGCAGCAAGAGTATTGTTAGCCCAGAAATGGAAACAAGAAGAAATTCCAATGAAAGAAGAATGGCAGACGAAATTAATGGACTATGCAGAATTGGACAAAATGCGGGACCAGAGATTTACAGAAGATTGGAAGAAGTATATGAATTATTTGAAGAGCAAATGTAATCAACAAATTATTCTAGTAGGACTACAAGAAGTTTTGTAAGGAGAAATATACGAAATGTTACAAAGTAGAAAAAGATAGAGATATTGGTTATGAGTTTGAAATGTAATAGGGAAGATAAGAAATGCATACTGAGAGATTAGATTGGAAATTTTTCAGACAGGATTGATGGAAGTCAAAAATTTGAATAGGATGTAAAAGTATGATTAATTACTGTTGAAAATGATATGTTAAATGGACAAAGATACAAACAGATAGAAGGAGCACCTATGGGATCACCCCTCTCACCGGTCATCGCAAACCTGTACATGGAACACTTTGAAACCAATGCTTTAGACAAGTCAGAACACAAACCCAAACTTTGGCTCAGATATGTTGACGACACCTTTGTAATTTGGCCACACGGGAAGGAAAAACTGGACAGCTTCCTCACACATCTCAACAGCCTACACCCCAAAATACAATTCACTATGGAAATAGAAGCCAACAACCAACTTCCCTTCCTTGACGTCCTAATCTACAAAAAACCTGATGGCTCCCTAGGACACACTATCTACCGGAAAAAAACACACACCAACCGCTACTTACATGCACAATCACACCACCACCCTGCACAAATAAACTCCGTAGCCAAGACTCTCATCTCCAGAACCAAACGCCTGGCTGACAAAGACCACTTGACAACTGAGTTACAGAATCTCTCAAATGTGTTAATTGCCAATGGATACCAGCAAAACAGGGTTACGAAGCTAATCCAAAAAGAAACACCCCCCAAAAACCAAGACACAGAAGAAAACAATGGCATGGCCCTCCTTCCTTATATCAAGGGCACTACAGATAAAATTAGCAAAATCCTCCATAAACACAATATCAAAACAGCCTTTTGCGCCAACCAAAAAATAGCCAATATCCTCAGAAACCCCAAGGATAAAATCCAGTTGGAAAACCAAGGGGTCTATGAAATACCCTGCAAAGTCTGCCCAGCCACGTACATTGGACAAACAAACAGACGAATAAATGCACGTATCGCAGAACACAAGAATGCCGTCAAAAAAGAAGAAAAAACTTCCTCTCTTTTCCAACACATGAAAGAAACAGGACACGAAATTAATTTTGCAGATTCCAAATTGCTCTCTAACATGGAACATCACCACAAGAGAATAATCATGGAAGCCATCGAGATAGAAAAACACCCTCACAACATGAACAAGCGTGACGACACATCCCGCTTGCCAGACATCTGGAAATTAGCCCTCCCCACAAAAACTGACACCAGATCCAGAGGCACACAGAACGCCATCACCAATCAACCACACCAGACCCAAACCCAGACCCTCTCCACAGATAAATTACAGACACCATCCAGTAGCCAAACCATGGTGGCACCTCCGGATGCTGCACCCCCCTGCAATCCCTACACAGATCTGGCTGGCACAGGCCACAAAACCACAGCTCGCCCCTATACACGAAGCCAAGCCAGAGCACAACTAAGTGCAGTACAGC